>NC_135080.1:26159000-26505500 GCF_051107435.1 Chaetodon auriga | reverse complement strand
AGGTGTGCACCTGTGGAGGCGGAGCTGGTCGGGTGTAGAGGCACACCCAACTAGACAGACAGCGAAAACAGACAGACAACATATAACACTGGGGAAAAAGGAAAAAGGAAACACTAGGAACAGACAGGTCTGCAGGATCGTAACAGTGAGTAAGTAAGTGTTCTGCATTTGATCCGCAGGCTGACATATTACAAGACCACCTGGGCTTGCACTGGAGTACTTCTTCTCCAGCATTGATTAATGAATCCACAACATAGCATAACAACCATATTGCATGCCTGTTTGTGAGTTTATATCCATTTTAGTGCGACCTTGATTAAAAATCATTACACTTTCATGCACATTAGACACCATACATGTCCTTTCCATCTTTTGGCTAATCGTTATCTATTTCTGTCACCAAAGCCATTGCCTGGACTTGTTTCCAATTAGAAGAGGTATATATCACACATCCAATCTTCAATGGTTACCTGCAGAGAGAAGAAAGGAGGACAGAGGAGGAGGAGGAGGCAAATAGGTGAAGGTACAGCAGGGAGTGAAATAGACAGAAATAGAGAGGGAGGGAGGTGAAGAGGCAGTGTAAAAAGGCTGGCTATTTTTCACCAGGGTCCATGGTGAAGTTGTCAGGCGGGAGTGTATGTGAGCCCGCTGGATGATAATGTGGCATGACACTTCTGAAATGAGAGGCGGGTTGCTATGGCAAAAAGCAGGGAGGGACAGTCTCTCCAGGGGCCCAAATAAAACAAGCTGTAAATGATGTTTGATTAGGATTTAGATCATGGAACTGTTCAGGATGGCCTTTTTTTTTCTGTCGGCTGCTAGCTCAGGCCTCAGAGGCTTTTTGTTATGTTTGTCTCTGAGCACTAACATGCGTGTGTGTATGTGTGTGTGTGCTTAGGGTTACACTGACCCATATCTGGGTGTGGTGAAATAGGATTATCAGATTTGGAGCAAATGCCTTCATCCACTGTTGAAATGATGGACATTTTTTTTGACCGGATAGGCAGATGTGAATTATGATTTATTTTAACTGTTTTTCTTTGTAGAGAACTTAAGGCTTTATCATTGCATTTTTAGTCAATACGAAGAAGAAAAATATCAAAACTAGCTGACAGCTACACAGACTCGATATATCACTGGGATGTACTGTAAGGTTGTAGTAGCTAATATATTAACAAACATTGCTTTCCACATTTAGCAGACACAAAGATACAAATTATAGCTTAATCTGCAGTTCTTTTTCTGTCCACTTGAAGGATATAGGAAATTCCTTTGCTGTGTTTTGGTCTTCACCAACTCCTTAGAATATCATATAACATACTACGTTGCACATGTCCGTGTCCACTCTAGATAAATTCTCCGGCTAGTTGCTAGAAATAGTAAAATTCATTCATTGCATCCCACTTTGCAAAGCACATTTGGCTATGGGCATTGTCTTGCTCAAACTATATATAGAATACATAGAAAATGTGCTACAAAAGTCAGGATTCACAGAGTGGAACAACTGGACAGTGACAGGGACATAAGTATCTATGTAGAATGTTTGTGTTTACGTTCTCTTTTTGTCCTAAACAAAAACTGGAATTTCAACACAAATATTGTGCTGACCTACAAAAACCATAGGTATAGACATAGATTTATATTAACCCTAACCCTAACCTAAACCGAGACCTAAGCTTTCCTTAAGCTTAACCCAAGTCTTCATCCTAAAATTTAATGATTTATTTAATGAGAACTTGCATTTTATCCCCATCAGCAGGCCAAGTCCTCACAATGCAATTTATATCCGCACAATATGAGAAATACACATCCACACACACACACACCCACACAAACATACACACATTAACACGTACACACACGCACACACACGCTCACACATACAGACAGATTTGGTAATGTAAGCCTTATCACCCCCTCTCTCCTCTACAACTACATCCTGTTCAATACACCATAATAGGATAGAGGTGTTGATGTCAGCCACCATTGAGAGAACATTATGATGTGTTTCTCCTTTTGTGCAATCTCTCCACTGCCTCGTCCACTCTGAACAGACTGGGGTGAAATTTATTCTCTCTTCTATTGTCTTCTAGTGTCTTCTATTCATGGCAGGAAGAGCTCTCAAGTTTTCCATTTTGTTCCCCTACTTCATTGCTTTAGGAAAAGAAAAGGTAATGAAGATGTTCCTTACTGCAAACGAAACCATGATAATCGTCATCATCATGCTTCACTTTTTTCACTGACTTGAGTAAAGATATTTCTCATAGGAAAAAGAACTAAAGACAGCACAAGGGCTGGCTGAAAGTGGCTCTTCTTACCTTGGACAAAAGCTAGTATATGATGAAGTTTTTGAGAAGGCAGAAACTTAAAACAGACGTTTCATTGGAACATATAGGCAGGCGTATGTGACTTGCAGAATGTAATGACATCATTTCAAGGTAAGGGCAGTGCCTTTTTATGACAACCCCTTTTTGACAATGGAAAAAAAATCTGCACACCACACCCCGATGTAGACAGACTGAGATGGGCACACACATATGTTATTACAACACATCCTCAAATCTAAATGATTGATTAGGTCAAGGGATTAGGGAACAAAACTACTTGGTTAGGTTTGGGAAAAGATTGTGGGTTAAGATAAGTATGTTACTGTTATGTATGTGATGTTACACATGTATGCTTTCCATTCGTCTTAACATTTGACCACAACACATTTTCTTTTAGTAACCTTTTAAAATGTAACTTTTCTTTCATCAGTCTCTCTATCATCAGTGACCTTAATTTCTCAATCTGAAGAAAGAAGAACAAATCATCATGCCAATAAAAAACACAGTTATGATTCAGTGTCTGCAGTGAGCCTGTTTAGCAGTGTATGGCTTTTCAAAGTGATGTTACAGGTTGGATATTGCCGCTCAAGTCATCCTAAATGTTCACCATGAACCTGTATTTTATTTTCAGTGAGGCGATGAAAAAAAACCCATGTCACACAGATAAGTAACAAAAGGGAGCAAAATGCTCTCTGGCCAATTAGTGAAAACTTCTCCACACCAGGCCAACATTGACCCAGAGTCTTGAATGAGAACGAAAGTCTGTGGGTGGAGTCGGATGTCATTCAATGCATTAGTCCTCTTCATCAGTGCTAAAACCTGGGCCTACAGGTGCTGCCTCATGGATTGGATTGATTACCCAGTCACACTGGCCAGTGTGGTATGAGAAGTATTTTTGCAGCTGGTCCGTCAGTGCCGTGATTGTGTCTATGATGCATTAAAGCTCCATCATCTCCTTCACTGTTTCCAGCAAATGCTCTCAGATTCTCATATGAGTCACTGTTCACCTTGCCAAGTCAAACACCATGATAAATGAAATAGACAAATAAATAAAACCAAATTGAAAGATCAAAGAGGTGGGACTTGCCCTTAAAAATACCAACATTCTCTGCTGCCCTCAGATCTTCAGGAAGGCTGTTCCGGAGACGTGAATCACTGTGATAATATCAAGCCACACAATGGGCTTTTATTCTGACTAAAGGAATAACTAAAAGGCTACTACCAGAAGACCAGAGGGTTCTAGAAGGTTCAAAGGCTAACAGTAAATCTGATAAATAGGTGGACCAAGACCATTAAGAGCTTTATAAAACAATAAATGTATCTGAAAATCAATTCTGAAACTGACAGACAGCCAGTGCAGAAATTTCAAAACTGGTCTGCTCTCTCTCTCTCTGGTGCTAATCAACATGCGTGCAGCTGAGTTTTAAAGTAATTGTAAATGAGGTGTATTCTTTTTAGGGAGACCAGAAAGTAGAGCATTACAGTAGTCAGTACAATAGTTTGCCAAAGCATGCATCAGTGTCTCTGTGTTGGCTTAAGAGAGAAACGGCCACACTCTGGCAATGTTCTTAAGATGATAAAATGCATTCTTGGTTATGTTTCTCATGTAAGGTTCAAAACTAAATTAAAGACAACTTCTGGGTTTTTTAATTGTTGACAGGGGATTAATGCCAGTGTTTGCAGTTTTGCCTGTCTGTGTGGGGATCAGGGCGTGGCTGACAGGTGTGGTTTGGCCTCCTCCTCTCTTCTGATGACATTTCCAAGTGGTACCATGTAAAGGTTTAAAAGAGAAGGACTTCCTTACCCATATCTCTGACTATCTAGTGAGGCAGGTGACCTTGTCAACCAGGTGAGGCAGACCCTTGTCTTGTTACTGGTTTAAGTCACTTAGTTTACCATGCAATGCATCCACTTCACATACTGGAACCACTTTTTAAATGAGTGCCTTTAGTCCATCTTCCCAGTCATTGCCTGCACCGCAACATTGCTGATACCCACACAGTCTTTCCATTTAAGCCATTTAAGGCTCACATTTGTCAGATATGAGTGAACTATTTAGAACCTAGAAACCATGAATGTTTGTACCAAATTTTGTCCTAATCCATACAATATGTTTGGTGGTGCAGCTGTGGCTCAGGCGGTAGAGTGGTCGTCTTCCAATCAGGAGGTTGGTGGTTTGATCCCTGGCCTTGGCAGTCCACATGCCAAAGTATCCTTGGGCAAGATACTGAACCCCAAAACTGCCCCCAGTGCTGCACCAACGGTGTGTGAATTCATATGTACTTTGCTTTGGATAAAAGCATCTGCCAAATTGTAATGTTTCATATATTTTAATCAAAACCCAAACAGTTAACTATGGTGGCAGAAGAAGAAACTCAACCAATGTTATAATTCATCCTCTGGAATAAATGAACAACATTTCATGGTAATTTATCCAATAGATTAAAATATACTGGTTTGGCCAAAAGTGGTTGATTGACCTGACATTACCATCCATAGAGCTGCACTGTCAATGTGGTTAAAATTCTAGTCATCTTAAACCCCAAAGTAGAGTTGCAGCCAGCGAATAAGAGTCCTATTTCCTGTGACTGCAACAATGTATATGAAATTGAAATAGAGACAGCAAGAAATCCCTACGCAGGAAGTGGCCATAAGATAAATGTTTTTGGTGGTCTTTGGTATAAAATGCCATTGACCGAAGTTGGAAACATGCAATGCTTAACTGTTTATTGATGAGACTTTGATTTAATGTGTTTTTTTATATATATATATATATGTATTAAAATGCAAATCCTTGCTTCCTTGAGAAGATGTTTAAATGTTCACTCTAGTCATATTTCAATAATCCCTTTCCGACCACTTGAAGTTGCCAAGGTACAAAATTGCCTTATGCAGCTTTATTATCAGTCAGTCATCACACACAGTGTCTTCCACAAATGTCTCTGCACATCATGTACTTTCCTCCATCTTTTTTCCTCTTCTGCTATTTCCCTTCAACCCAGGCTGCTAATGAACTGCTTACCAAGGCTGAACTAATCAAGGCTGACTTCTCTCTGTCAGTGTCAATTATACAGACCACCCTCCCATCTTCCTCTCCCTCCTGCTCTTCATCTCCCTCACAAAGGGCTGGCAGTGACCAGACTCTACTTCTCTGCTATAAATTGAAAAGTAACACATAAGAATGATTGGATAGCGACACTCCACCAGACACTAGGTTGCAAATGGGAAGGCATGTCTGTGTGGGTTCCGTGTAGCCACAGGTTTTAACTCACTAGCTCAGACAAATCTTGAGCTTCTCACATTTTGCAAACTTCAAATTAATCCAGTGGGTGTGAAATGTTGATTGATTATTCAACAGGTGAGATCACTTTGTCTAACACTGTTGAGATGGCACTTGGAATAAAGGTTAGGCTTAATTTGAAATTATTTATTTATTTATTTATTTTTTTGCCATCAGTCTATACGTATTATTCTTTTTCAATGAACTGAAAACACACTGGAATTTGACAAAATGTATCACACTGAAAACACTGAAAAATGCTATTTCTGTGTTTTCAGGCTTGCTGATCCCACCAATCTGTGACACAATGTAACTGAAGAGAACTGATTTAGATACAGACGCACACCTCTCTGTTTATGGCTCTAGTGCATGTCAGAACAAAATAAGCCATTTGTTTATCACAATGAATCACAATTCAAGTCTTTTTTTTTTTTTTAAGTTTTGTTTATATCACTTCTATCAATTCTGTTAAGACACAAGCTGTAATAAAACCAGAAGTATCTAAAATTATTGCTTCAAAGAACATTGGATTCATAACATCTGAGACACATCCACAAAATCACAGCTTTGATCACATAGCCACAAGTATGGCCCCACTGGGAAAAAGCACTTGATTAGACAATAAGATGCAGAAAATAAGTTGACAAGGAAGGAAATGAAAATTATGTAACTTCTTTTTTTGTGTTTATTTTTGTTTTATTTCTTAATTTTGTTCTTCACTCCTGTCAGTAATGTTCTGTTCTGTCCCTCCTGTTTTGCTAGTCACCATGTTCCCAGATCACAACAATTAACTTGGTTTTATCTAAGTTAATTTTAAGTTTTATCTATCTATAACTATAACTATAGAAAATATAATAGTAATAGAAGGAACCCAGATGTTTTACTTTAATACTTTAAGCCAAGACTAAATAAATAAGATGGCATATTCTGTCAAAAGGTATGTTTGTTCAGCAGCATAGGTTATTTTGAGAAAGCCTTAAATTTCTGTTCACTCCGGAGCACAATCTTTTCATGTTCTGTTGATGAAAAGTATGATGGGTTAACACCCTGGACAGAGACAAAGAGAAATTTAGGATTACATTAAATTGTACATTGCCATTCTTAAATACAAGATGCATTTTTTCTCCTTTTATGTCAGTTAGAACAACATAGCAAATACCATGTACTACCAGCATGTGGTGTTCTATACAGCTATTAATATAAGGAATAAAAATGTACTGACAAAAGAATAAATAAAATAAACTGGGGGAGAGGTGGACTAGAGGGGCTGTGTTAATAATGTGGTTTACTTGTTCAAAGAGGGCGTTCTTTATTAAGTCTGCTATTTGTGATGAAATGTGGAGGCAAGGATGTCCTTCATAGGGTATTTAACGCCATGTACAGCCTTGGAGTCTCCTGAACAATGAGTGTAACCAGGGGGTCAAGTAAACAGACTGACAACTGACCACAACAGAGGCTCACAGTGTGAAAGATGTGAGGTTGAGATCATTTACTTAAAGCAATTTCAGTAATTTATTTAAAGACTAATAAGGCAAGCAATCTTTAGACATATAATGAAATTGGAATACATTTATATTTAATGATACACTGTAGGCAGATGAAGGTCAGAGAGAAAGCCTAGTGGAAAAGTGTTTTTGTGATTGATTAATGTCTGCATTTGTGAATGAACAGATTTTTGTCCACAGCTAAACCTTGAGCACCAATTCCACATTGGAACCAAATAACTTCAAACATTTTATTTATTTTTTTTTAAAAGGCTGCCATCCCACCATGAAAGGAGACCAACAGGGCAATCATTTATTAATCTCACAGCAGGGAAATTTACAGTTACAGTAGCAAAAGGCATAGTGCAAGAGTAAGATTTGTCTGTAAAAACAGAAAGATATGATGCACAAGTACGGTATAAATGTGTCTAACATAAATGCGTCTCATATTCAACTATCAATATTTTTATTTTTTGAACACAAATCTAAGCCGACACATCACATACTTGACAAACTAATCAAACAAAACGTTGTAAAAACTAGCACGTGAAAACATAACTGGTTGCTATTCAATATCATAAGCTTTGCAAAGCATTCAAGTCAGAGTAATCTAGGGCATTCCAGCAGTGGAAGACTGTAAACAGGTCCCTTACTTAGATAAAGGTAGTAATACCACAGTGAAAAAATACCTTGCTACATGTAGAAGTAATCCGTTTGAAGTTTTACTTGAGTAAAAGCACACAAAAGCTATCAGCAAATATATGTTTTATGTATAAAACTCAAAGTAAACAAAAGTGGTATATAAATATTAATGGATTAGAACTACTGATGGGTTACCATGTAAGCAGCATTGTATTGATGTAGTTGGTTGAAGTGGAGCTAATGTAAATTAATATACATAGCTGCTCAAGAAACAAAGGACTAAATGTGAAAAAGAAACTGCAACATCAGCTGACACAGTGGAAGAGTCTTTCATAATATGCCAGAGGAGGCTATAAAGAAGGAAATATGTCATTACCATTACTTGGAAAAAAAACTCTACATTTTTGTGGTACATGTGTTATAATGTATTAGTATTTTATACTGTTATACTTTTTATGCTTTCATATATTTCATATATTTCAGGGAGAAATATTCTGCATGTTAGATCACTATATTGAGTTACTTTGAAGCAGACCTCTCATATAAAATGTGATTGAAGTATAAAATATGATGTGTTGTGTATTAAACTGCCCAAAAGCATATACTAGTTGGCCGGGGAAGTAGTGACAGCACACTCTTCTGCCTATTACTATATAACATGTACAGTGTTAGCCATATGAGTGTATACAATAAGAACCCACAAAGGGCTCCCATGACTACCTTAATCTGTGTGTGTATGTGTGTGTGTGTGTGTGTGTGTGTGTGTGTGTGTGTGTGTGTGTCTCCCTTTCCATCACTGCTGTGTTTGACCAATCAATGACAGACATCATCAGCTGTAACACCACTGGGAGATGGCACAAGAGGAGGTGAAAAACAGACATTAAATTCCTTTCTGACAGTGTTAATGTGTGGAGTTTGCACATGGTTGTACTCTATCATTCAAATTAGATTGGCAGAGGGAAGAAGGCAGAAGATTGGCAGAAGGACTTTTTGTTGTTGCTCCAGTTTACTTTAAAACTATTCACATCCCACACAGCGTTCCCTGGTATTTGTCTGACTGTTTGTATGTGACAGTGGTTTTTCAATAAGCTGAAGGATATGAGGGACCTAATGATGCATTGCTGGGTGGTTCTTCGCTCTATCCTTCTGTCTGAGCAAATTCCACCAAGGCAATCCAGAGCGAGACATCTAAAAAATACAGGCCAATCAGATCCACATGAATTTTGCTGTTTGACATTCATGTTCCCCAGAAGATGATTTTAATGATCACTTTGTTTGAGTTCTAACCAAGACTTCTGAAACAGTGTTGGGCCTTAAAATTTCTGCTTGAACAAAAAAGGTATCTCATATACTACTGATATACTATATACTACTCATATTTCCATGATGGAGTTTTGAACAAGATGATGCCTACTTTTTAATGGTAACCCACTGACCTTTCCTTTAGCACCACCATCAGGCCAAAGTTTTCATTCATACACAAAATGTCAAAATCCAATTAACAAATTACCTATAGATTTACAGTTCCTTATCTCACCAGATGATGAACCCAGTGTTGTGTATGAATGTGCAAGATGTTCATTGGATGTGGTCATGTGTTTGGTGAATGGTGAACTGAACATTTTAGTTTGCTACTAGCGAACATGAATGCGAGCTTTGTTAAGTCTTGCGAGAGTTAATGATGCTTACACGCAGTGCAGCTGCTGGTACAACTGCCAATTCAGGATAAGACCACAAGCCAGCAGCCGCAAAGTTCCTCTACTCAAGTCAAGCTCAGTATTTTGTGAAGAACCTTTGTTTCCCAACAAGTTAGCAGTGATGGTGAAATGCTCCACCACAAGTAAAAGTCCTGCATTCAAAACCTGTTGCGTAGTTTCATCTACAGCAATGCATCATATTCTATAAGATCATCATGTTTGTAGCAACATGTCTCAGGAAAGTCATGTTTTCATGAACTCAGAAAACAGCCCTGTTTTCAGCTGCTTCTTCTTCTTCTTCTCTTTTTTTTTTTTTGTAAGTTTGTTTAGTTTAAGGAGTGATTTTCTTAAACCAAAAACAGAATGTTCAATTCTTCAGTTGGCAAAAAGTTGGCGATGCATGGTTTTCTCTGGGTACAAAGGGTATGCAAAATTGTAACCTGAAAAGTAACCAGTAAATAAGCTGTCAGCAAAATGTTGTGGAGTAAAATGTACAATGTTTCCCTCTGAGATGTAGTGGTGTAGAAAAATACAGTTACATAAAATGGAAATACTCGATTGTAGTACAAGTACCTCAAATTTGTACTTAAGTGTAAGGACTGGCAGTCTGCCTCCCCTTTTTCCTTTGGTTTTTATTTAACAGAACTTGAGTAAATGTACTTACTATTCCACCACTGACACGTTGACAATCTCGTTCTTGGCTACATTGCAGGAGATCTGCAGCCTTTCGTGAAAAAAAATGGACTGGAAGAAATGAACGTGAACTAGTTCATTTTAATCTGTGTGAACTGAACTTTGAGCTAGCTCTTGTGGAGTGTGAACTTGCACAACACTGGATGAACCCTTTCCATTTTACACATGCCATAAGCTTTTCTCCAGTGCCACTCTCAGGACTAATTGTCAACTTTATATAAAACATTTAGTCTCTCATCTGATGGCAAGATGTCTATTAAATTAAACCAAAACCAAAACCTGACATCAGGATTAAATGCTGGAAAAGAATTAAGATCAGGAAAAGGATTGGGTGAAGAGTGTGAACTGTGGATAAAGTAAGTTTAGGAATAAAGCTGGGTTTAGGGTCAAGATTAAAATAACAATTATGTTTAAATTAAGTTTAGGGATTTAAAGAATGAGCACAGTCAATGGAAAGTCCTTATAAGTATCGTAAAACAAATGTGAGTGTGTGTATGTGCCCATTCACCCTTGGCTGACAATATCCTCCAGCAGACAAGCAGGTCTACCTTCTCCACCTGCCCTCCAACTGTCCAGAGAATTAAAACACATCTCTCCCTCTATTTGCTCCCAGCCATGTTATTTAAAGTAATTAACCTTAATTTGCCCAAAAAGAGACAAGTCTGTATTAGACCATTGCCTCTTAGGCGGAGGCCCAGTCGCCGACCGCCGTCCATCTCCCTTCGCTCCTTATGGGGTCTCTGCTTAATCAAAATTCAGCCATCAGATCTTGATATTGAATCATCTTTTAATTGGGAGCTACATTCTGGTTAATAGTTTTATAATTTGCAGGCGCTAATAGTCTCACCACTGGGATCCGCTCCACTTTTTCTTGCTCGGTTAAAGCTGCCACAGCAGTGAGGACTTTTACACTCACACATTTGCGCGCGCGCACACACACACACACACACACACACACACACACACACACAAATATATATGGATATATATATGTGTGTATATGTAGCTTATCTACCCTTTTACCCCTCCTCACACATACACACCACCTCATCCAGCTTCTTTACTAGGTGCCTCTGCTTGTAATTCCACTTAGGCTGGTTTACTGTATATAGAATCCATAAAATGAGGTCACATTATCAAATAAGACTCAAATCCCCTGAGACTCAGACTCTGAAGCTCACCTCTATATTTAGTAGTTGTAGTTTCATTCTTATGATACATGAAGAAAAGGGGGACTGCATCGATGAGAAAGCTCGCATACGTCACAGCTATGGACTTTTTTGGTTTCCATTCCATCCCCTGTGTGGGCAGGTTGTCATCTGTTGATTTGTGCATCGCTAAATGTGTTAATGATCCTATAGAAATGATTCTAGACAGCTGTAGTATTGCAGTAAGGGAAACCCAGCAATAAATGTGGATGTTGCATAGTTGCTGATAAGGAGAGTACTGTCAATGTAACAGTACCCCTTTCATGAAAGGTTAAGCTTTCTTAAGTCAAACCAACCAAGTTAAAATGAATACACCACAGATGAGGTGCCAAATTAGAAGAGGGCTTCAAACTTGTCATTTTTAGTGTTTGTTGAGAGAAAACAAAGTACCTTTGCATTTGGGTGTGCGTTTTGCCTTCTCTTTATCCTTTCCATCCCATCCTCACATGTATGCTTTCTTCAACCTTACTGTCAAGCTAACAGCATGAAGGTCTGATGCACTACATAACAATAGGGATGTAATGATACCAAAAACTCATAGCACAATAATGCCTTTATATAAAGTCCAAGATATAATATTTATTGCAATATTTAAAAGAAAGAAATAAAGAAAAATGCCATTTATTAAGAAATTAGTGTGTATAGCATTTTGTATTCATATAAAATGTGTTTTTAACTTAAAGTCCTTCTGCTTTCCTTCTTTCATAAAATAAAATAAGTAGCCAGCAATGATCTGAGCACATGCAAAAAACTGGCATGAATTTTCTTTCATGAAACTCAATCATGGCTACTGAGATGCACTCTGCTTTTCTGTGGCTCTGAGTCACTTTTGTCGCGTGGTACAGAGCTGGTATCATGTGCGACTAAAGTGTGGCCTTGGTGGAATTGTATACTTTGCTTACAAATGCCTACTAACCTCTGAAGTCCACCGCTCTAGACCACAGAAAACAGCCTTAAGTCTTTGGCTATATACTCACAGATGCATCTTGTTATGTCTTCAGCCCTGGGACTGTTATCCAGATGCTTCTTTCAGGCTCCTTTGGCCTGGCTGAAGCTTTGTTGTTGTGATTTGAGCTTTTGTGTGTGGCAATATGCCAAATGGCCTCTCAGGTTTGATATGATTCCCATAGTGTAGTTGACCGTTTGTTAGTATTTGCAAATTGTTTTTGATTTTGCATTTTAGAAAACTGAAATGCTGCCACACATCAACTCTGAATTAATCATTTGGCAAATGTTTTTATCCAAAATGATGTACATATGAATTCACACACCGTTGGCACAGCATCAGGAGCAGTTTTCGGGTTCAGTATCTTGCCCAAGGATACTTCGGCATGTGGACTGCCGAGGCCAGGGATCGAACCAACAACTGCTCTACCTCCTTAGCCACAGCCGACCAATTAAGCGTCCTCTCTTTTTTGTTATCAGCATGTTCATCTGTCATTTTCTTGTTGTGTTTATTTTTAGCAGTGTGTGGCTTGCACGCAAAGGATGACAGGAGTCTGTCTTCTTGACTACTATGACTGTGTCCTCTGCTTTTCAAACAAAAACAATACAGTTTTTCACAAGGAGAGGTAGTAAATAACATGTTTTCACATACACGTGTTCACATACACATACATCACACGGTGTAACCGTGTATAGTGTCACAGTCCCATGATGGCATCAAGCCATACTCCTATGGCAATATTGCGAGATTTAGTATATCATTACATCCCTACCACATACCAACCACCACCCCACTATTCAATATAGCCAAATTGTATATCTCAGATTTAACAGCTGTTATATGGGATATGTTATGGGATAAGTTACCGTGGAGATTTATTCAGTCAGCCTGCGCCCCGCTCTCCCTCTGATCGCTATACACACCACCGGCCATGGGGTGGCAGCAGAGAGCAAGCGGTTTGTTCACCCGCGAGCCTGTAATTAAAACTGCCAAGCGAGTGACGTTGAGCGCAGAGTGTCGGAGTAATCAGCAAACAAGATTATTAGCTAGTCGAAAAAGGAGAAACTGAAGAGAGAAAATTCAGTGAAGTCACTGAAAACAACGCTGTTCGAGAGGAGAAACTGAGAGTGAAGGAGCTCGGACCTGACGGCCGGGCGTCTTAATTAGACAGCAGTCTGAAGACAGAGGGAGGAGATATACTAGCTCATTTTCACGGAGCTGGTATGAGAAGACATCTTGGCTAACTGGATGCAGTGAGGCAGGTGCTTTATTTTGCTTCCCTTGCCTGCTTTTCCAAACCAAGGGAACTGATCAAGCGTGATCAAGCACTTTTGGCTTAAAGCCTAATGGTTTCAGTTATTTTCTTTAGACAACGTGATGATTTTTTTTGTTGCTTTGATAGTCTTAAATATGAGGATTTGCTGTGTTTTCATTGTCATTTAAGGTTGTTAATATAAATGTTAGCTAACAGAAGCACTTTGGGCTTTAAGCCTGATGGTTTGATTGTTTTTTTTTTTTTTAAACAAAACGTCCAGTCCAATGTTTGTTGGTTTCATGTGTATGTAGTTGCTGTTTTTTTTCTTTTTTTTATTTGAGTATGTAAATATAAATATGTTGTTCAAAACAATTAGCTGGACAGAAGAAGCACTTGGTACTCTTGGAAGCTGTGAAAATGAATTGTTTCTCTTTTTACTTTTGAAGTAAAAAATATATTTATACATTCTTAGTTTGTTTAATGATGGAAAAGGAGATTTTAAGGGTTTGTGTGTACCAATAATATCTTATCTGGAGCCAAACATATCAAACACTGGGGAGATACATTCAAATTCACTAACTGGTAACATTCACCTGCATTTAACTGTCTATTTGCAAACATAATATACATTAATTCTTGTGGTCCGGCGTTGCCAACTCCGCTTTTTCGTTTTGGTAAATTAAGTGCGCCCCCCCAAGACAAAAATTCACCAGCCGCCACAGCTGCTAAGCCATGCTCCTGTGCTTGCTGCTCCTGATCTTTCTCGCCCTTTTAAGTTAGAGGTGGATGACAGTGCTGAGGGTGCAGGTGCTGTGTTATTGCAGGAGGATGCGGACGGTTGACCACCTGGTGAGTTACTCCTGGAAGTTTAACAAGCACCAAACCAGATATTCCACCACTGAAAAGGAAACCCTTGCTTTGTTGTTGGCAATTCAACACTTTAAGGTGTCACGCGGTGGGCTCTGATGTGCAAGACTATAACCTGGGAATACATCACAAGAAAGGTTCAGAGAACAGTCTCCTACACTCTCCAAAGGACCTCAGACTTCTCAGCTTATTGAGTCAATGTTGGCCCTTTTTGTACAGGATATCTGCATTGTTAGTCCAGTCCAGTTTGTGGTTGAGGTGAACACAGAGGTATTTGCATTTGCCCACACCATTTGACACAGTTGATGATGACCTCTCTGTATTCCAGTTTGTTCTCCTGTTATACACATCCAACAATGGCTATATCATCGGAGAACTTCTGTGGGTGTCAGCTGTCTGTATTGTGTCTGAAGACAAATGCGTAGAGGGCAAAGAGGAAAGGAGAGAGCACTGTACCCTGCGGAGCCCCTGTGCTGCAAACTACCACATTAGATGCACAGTTGTGAAGCCTGACATGCTGTGTTCTGTTGGTGAGATAGTTGATGGTCCATGCAGCCAGATGGCAGTCCACTCCACCTCCTTCCAGTTTCCCTCTGAGCAGTGATGGCTTGATTGTGTTGAAAGCATTGGATAATTAGAAAACACGGCCCTCACTTGCTCACAGTGTTATCCAGGTGTGAAAAAGTTATGTGCAGCAGGTAGATTACCACATCTTCGACACCAATGCCTGGTCAATATGCAAATTGTAGGGGGTCCAGGTCATTGCTTGCCAGGTGAGGGAGTTAGCTCTTCATTGGTCTTCATTAGGTGAGAAGGACTGACTACTGGCCTGAAGTGGTTGGGCTCTCTGGGGTGCACAGTCTTTGGGACTGGAACCACACAGGGCTGGAATTCTCTCCAGACTGAGGTTCACTGAAAATGTGCAGATTGTGCATATTGGTTCATAACTCTAGTTAAAATGCTGCAAGCATTGTAATGATGAAATGAGTGTGTGATTAGTCATACTCCTTCTTTAAACAGAGTTAAACCAGCTTAAGTTTTCAGTTTAATATTGGCACTGCTGCTTGTGCCTATATTTTTGACCTGATGTTATTTAACGATTAACTAATAATAGGAAGAAATGCATTAGAAATGTATTTTTGCTTGGCTTTAACTATGTATTGAAAGTAAAAGATTTTGATAAATAGCATGGGGGGGGGGGGTCTTTATTTGTTTTCCTTTGTTAGCCCCTCAACATTTCATTTGTTATGCACCATTCATTCAGCAACAAAGATAATACTATTCAGGCCTACTGTATATGACTGCTTTTCTTCTTGTTGTATAGAGGTGCTGCTCTCATTCAACCTTTTGCACCATGATGCAGTGTGGGATTGTACTCCATCTTTTCTCACAGCATATATATGCTGAAGAACTGTGACATTCATTAAAATCAAATGCTGTCCTTGCTGAGCTGGTCTGCCACATCAAATTTTGTGCTTGTTAAGTACTATTTAATTCAAAAAGATTATTGGAAGCAGCTCTTCAAATCTATTCCATCTGCTGAATGCAGAAATGAAAATATGCAACACTTGCAAGTAAACAATGCTGTTTCCATTTCTCAGCTTGTGTGATCTGAAAAGGAGAATGTTGCATGAGCTCGTATTGTGATTTTGCAAAGAATTCAGGCAGGGCCGTGTTGGTAATGAGTGGTTGAAGGGCAGTGGACTGCAAACACACTTGCACTGTTAAGTGATGGAGAATAGCAAGTAGCTTTGTGTTTACACAGGGACATTCAGAGCGTGCATGAGGCCAGGGGTCGATGGAGCAAGGTGAGAGCAGAAAGATGCAGCTGGGTGAAATGGAGAGAGCGGGGCATGCCTTTGTTGTCCTTTTCTATTCTTCATCTGTCCTTTCCCAAGAGGGCTGATTTGCTATTGATTATTAAGCTGGACTCCAGGTCCAGAGCTAGCACACATCTCCAAGGCTAAGGCTCAAGGCTGGGCCTCAACAGATGTGCAAAAGTATATACTGTATACGCATGTTTACAAAATGTGTGTAAGCACGTACATGCACCTCAATGTCATACTAAAGGAACCTGTACCTGTGTTATTCAAGTGCATACTGTTAATAGGTCTGTGTTTTGAGTATGTAGTGCATTTCTCATGGGAAAAAAATGTTGTATACTTAAATGTGATGAATTAATGAATTTTAAATGCCTTTGGACCATCCCTTCCTGCCAGGCCTCAGCTGCACATTTCATCTTATTTTTAACAAAACTGTTCACAGTGTTACCTGGAGTTCTGCATTTTTAATTACAGTACAGGTCAACATGCGGCTGTGACGAACAACATTATTTGATAGAGACTGTTCAGGTTACATTTTATAGTGGTGTACCCAGAAACAAACAAAACAAATATTTTAAAAATCAGTTTATTTGTGGATCACCAGGACCATGTTTATCACAATTCATGAAGATTAAAGAGGCAAACATTTCCTTTCAAAATGATCAGGGATTATTGTTGAATGTGAAACAGTCAAATCTAACTGAATTAAACGTAATAATTAATTATAATTATGATTTCAGAGATAAATAAAACAGTAAAACATGGAAAAAAAACTAGACTTTAATGAGACTCTCATTATATATCCATCCTTGTATGTATCTATGTATGTATGTATATATACAGTATATTAGGTTTTTTTTTTTTAAGGGTTAAGGGTTTATTTAAGTGCAGATGGTTATTTTAAGTATCATAAAATTGTGAACTATTACTCACAGAAAACACGACTTGTTCAGCATGTTTGGAAAAGTGAATTCAATTTCAAATAGTCAGTGCCGCACGACATGTAGTGCCCTGCGTATAAAGGGCATGAAAGCAGCAAATCTGATTCTCCCTGATTACCACCTAATCTGAAATGATTAATAATGTATTCTTTCTGATCCCTGTCTGTATCCAAGTGCGCCACAGGTGAACCAGTCCATAGAAATGACCAAAAGTGTGCTTGGCAGGCTGTTGAACTGGGTAGGGTGCTTGTGACCACGATTTGCAGTGTGCTGCAAAGATAAGGTGGCTATAGGTAAGAAGGCAGAGTGGGTCATTTGCTGATCACAGAATTCACAGATCAATTCCTGCAGCCTTCTGTCTACATACCAAAGCATTCTTGGGCAAGGCTAGCAGCCCGCGTGGCAACTCGCTGCCATCGGGGTGAGTGTGTGCATGAATGGATGAATGAGCAGCAAAAACTTGTGAAGCGCTTTGGATAAAAACAATATGTAACTATATAAGCATTTAGAGCCCAAGCTATTGGCCAAGTGTGTGCACATATACAAGGAATTTTTTATTTTTTTTTTAAAATTGATCTCAATGTAATTATACAGGAATAGATAAACCAGCTAAGAACAAGGGCAACAAAACTGAACAAATGAAGGTAAAGAATAGGCCGGGCTATTATGTACTCGAGAATGTGGAAAAAATAGGTGTGTATATCAGTATATATAATAAAGCACCAATGACCAGCAACATAAATAAAAGGTGTATATACAAGTCCAGTTGTAAACAATACAAATAGTGCCTGCCTTCAAACATGTATTGATCTAATTCTAATTGAAAGTCCCTGCACTGCTCTGAGCCTAACTACCTTGTGAAGCCCTGAAAATTCTAGCTTTTCAAGCAGTTTGAGTTCAGTCATTCAGATATTTTTGTGGAGAGAAACGAGTCGTGCAGTTTAGCAGCTGTTCACCTAATCCAGCCACTACTTTTGTTTTGTTTCTGTACTCTCAGCTTTATATATGTGCACTTCGGATCCTGCAGCGACTCTTCTCTTTCTTTTAAAAGGGTGCTGCCCTCTTCCCTAAAAACACACACACATCACATACATCAGAATGTGGGTTGGTGTGCTGTAATCTCTTACACAGAGGCAGAGGGAGGCAGTGGAGGATGGAAATGAGGTTTTCAGCCCTCCTCCCACCTCTATTCCCCCCTCAGCCTTTGTACCCAGTGCCCCTCTTGTTCATTCAGTCTTACCTATGAAATCTAAAGCTGCATACACATAGAAAATTAGATAGTAACATCATTTGTTTACATGTTTAGGCTATCCCTTCTGTTGTTGTCTTTGATGTAGGACAGTGTAGACCCTGGGATGCCTCCAAAAGGTAGAAACAGGACATTGTAAAGGCCACTATAACTATCATCCTCCGGTGTTTGCAGAGATGTACACACAAATAACAGAGGACACAATAGTCTCTCCCCTCCCCTCTCCTCCCTGCGAACCCCATGTCCCATTCACGCATTAGAATAGTTCACAGGGGCGCTCCCTGCTTCACAGGTAATAATAAGGCCTGTTCCAAAGACTGCCTTCCACATGGAGGTTCCTCTTGAATAGCCAACACAAAGTGAGAACATGTACCGGGTATGAATGGCCTCTTGGGTGCGCCGTATCATTCGCAGAATTCCAATCTCCCTGCTCATTCTTTAAGCGAATCAAAGGTGATATCGAAAAGGATTGTCAATGTATTAAGCTTTTTCTGGGGTTTTTTGTCCTTACATTCCCTATCTCTATGTGCTCAATGTCATTTGTAGTCTTTGAATGTTGATGAACATGAGATCAAGGACATATGGAAATTTTATATCAAAATTAACCTGGGCAAACTGCATTTTTCCTTTGGAATACAAATATATTGGTTGTATGTGAGATATGTTCTGCAGTCCTCATAGAATATAATAATCTGTGTTGTGTAGTTAGACTTAAGGCCCCTGTTAGGTGGCCCCATGGGCAAAATTTTGCTATTGGGCTACTTATGACCTGTTACCCTTGTCTATGTAGCCTGTTACCTCCAAGTTCCTATTAAGTTAAGTTCAGCACTTCGATGTTGGATTAATACTTAATCTGTTGGAATTTGGGGTCATTGTATTAAACACAACTCAATTCTGAATATGAATAATATAATATGCCACTGTGTTTGTTTTTTGTAATGCTTGCTGGCTGTTACCACTGAATTTCCCCAGTGTGCAATAACTAAAGTCTTATCTTAATATGATCACAATATAGATAAAAACAATTCAGCTTTTAAAACTAGATTGCGACATAGGGTTCCTCCACGAGACACAAAATGATTGAATAATGCTGGACCTGTAGTAGCCAATACTGTACTTTGATGGTGAAACTTCCCTAACAAATTTGCCTTTCATCAAATTACCATAATCATCTGACATGTGGGCCAGTTATTTACTTGGTTCATAATCCAACTTTGCCTATACCCCATTCAGACCAGTACAGTGACATGAGTGAGATGAGCCTGGTCTCATTCCCAGGTTGTCAGATACCACGGTTTTGTCACACATCTCATACAGACTTGCAAGGTCATATAAAAAGCAAAGAACTCCTTAGAGGGGTGGTAGACTGATGGGGCATACGCACAACCTTCACCCAGGAGACTGTGGTTCATGTCTTGTGTTTAACCAAAAATAAACCAAAATTGGGTGGGGGTACCTTGTGCATCTCTATGAGACAGCAAGGACCATGCAAAGTGGTGTTGGCATTTGATGACATGGGAAGAGAACATGCTGGTGACACCTACCTTAGTGGTCAATCTGAATAGACACGTGTGCACCAACATGCATGGTTGAAAGCAAGTCAGATCCCATCTTCAAAAGAAGGTATATATGTCCATTTCATGTAATGATGCTCTAGCATCTACGATAATAATTTATTTCTATGTGACTATAATTATTCAAACTATCAAAATAAACCTATTCATAGGCCATATGTTGTAGCTTTTGACTCTGTAGCTCGTAGATTCATTTGATTTAATTACTGTAACACTGTTACAGCCATAACTTATACCATTTATAATTAATCAATTTGCCTCAATTTGATTAAGTTGTCTATGTTGGCTGTATGGTGGAAACAAAGAACAGCAACCAGCTACAATGTTATTTCCTGTGAATCTAGCCTAGCATTAGTGAAGCATTAACACACAAATTGCCATCAGCACATATTTGGACAGCAGCATGCAGCTGTATGATTTGCTGAACAGTTCCACATCAGAAAGACACTGGATGAACAACACACATACTCACTGGTGTCTGCAGGGTCTTCCTTAGCTGTGGGATGACAGAAGAGAGAAGCACTTTGTCTCCTCTCCTTCACCTCTCTTTCCATCTCCTGTCTGTTGAGTCTCCTCCATCTATTCATTTCCTTTATCAGGTGGCCATCTCTCACTGTGTCCATCTCATCCTCGGCCTGCTCAGTCGTCTGCACCTCCCTCTTTCTTTCCTACTCTGTTCTTTTATTTGTACCGAGTGGTGAGCAGTGACAGCTGTGGCAGAGACGAAGTGCTGATGCTGGGCTTAAAAGTGACCGCCCCTGTCCTGTAGCCACATAGCTGGGGAGCCAAAGATCCATCACCCCATGGCACAGCAGCACGGAGAGAGAGGAGGACGGATGGAAGAAAGCCGAGGTGTGAGAGCAAGGGGGCAGATGGAAGGAGAGTAATTGCAAGATTAACAACAACACATTCTGTAAATCAAAAATGACCTCACCACTACAGTGTTAACAGGAATTTAGTACATTACCTGCAAAAGGATTGTGAAGTTGCCAACATGGGCTGGGCCATTAATTAACACTGATCATCTTATTGATGCCTTATATTTATATGCACATTAAGTCCAGTGTGAAAGAGCATTTTCGATCACTTTGAAATGTTCAAGTGCAATAAAACTACTCTGCTCCAAGAATGTACAGTATGAATAAGTGTGACATATAATTCTCTCAATATTTAACAACATAAGTGTGATTGTAGTTTGGTATCAGTGTTAAAGATTAAAAAATAGCATAGTTGACTTCATGATTTTCTTCTACTCTGTTCACTGTTTCATGAAGTGGTGAATCTCACACCATCCTTGCTTGTGTACAACTGAGCCTTTAGAGGATGTTCCTTTCATACCCAATCATGATGTCATCACCTGTTACTACTGAACCTGTTAATAACTTTACCAGTCTTTTATGCCCCTGTCCCAACTAATGTGAGCAACACTTCATAGCTTTAGCTTTACTTAAAATGAATTGCAGTTATTGTTGTTAGTTTTTCCATTATTGGATTTGTTGTTAAAGTTAAAAACACTTGATTACAATGACTTGTAACTAGCTCAGCTAAATGGCTAGCTTGCATCTAACAAGGTTGTTCCTTGGTTAATTCAGCATTAATGTGTTGTAACAGCAGATAACTAATTACGTAATATATTTTTCTGTTGAAGCACTGACACATGAAACCATGGGAGAGTGACTTTAATGAGAAGCCAGTTATCGACAAAGGATTCAAACAGCAACAAGGTACGCAACTGTAAGAAACAGCTCTCTATAGCCTCCAAAATAGTCACAGAGTTGATTCAACACCTCTAAACTTCAATAACTGAACATTATAACCTTCATGAAGGAAGATTTTACAGCAGGACTGTTTGACTGCATTAGTTTTAGCTCGGTCTATCTAATAAACTGGCTATATACATGCTTATAGGCTACATAGTAGTGGAGTGCAAATACCATATCCCACCAACAATAACCCAAACAAACTATCTACCACATTTTGACAAGTATGTAAACAGTGTAAATGGGACATACAATTAATTAGACCTACGGAGGCATTTATACATCCTTCCTTTCAGCTACTGGTCTTCATTGTGTGTGTATTACTGAAAACAATAAAGGCACATGGAATTGTATTCACTGTCTCTTGCACTCAACAGGGACAGGCCAGCGGCTTGTGCATGACCACAAAAGTCATATTTGTAACAGTTGCCTGATAGAATGCAGTGAAGGATTTAAATTGTACAACACAAGATGGCTTGTAGACTTGTGAGAATGTCAACAAAATGAGAGACAGCTGTCATACTGGTGATTCCAACTTTGTCTGGAAGAAGCACATGTACACTGCTGCTTAGAGTGGGTCATGGACCCACTTTGAGTGAGTCGCAGACATTTGCCTGGGAAAAAAAAAAAAAAAAAATCGTAAGAAAAAAATCATGTGATTTATTTAGAAGGGGATTTTTATGCAGCGGAGTACTGTATTTTTTCCTTGATTTGGGTCGTGGCTTGTATTAAGGGGTGATGGTAGGTCCTGAAACCAGACCCGTTGAGAACCACTGGCTTAGAGGACACTCTGAATTTTCAAAGTGTCCACTAAGTAAGCTGGAATCACCAGTGTGAGATCCTTCTCTCAGTCATCAGTCCCTTGAGTATGTAAACACTTGTAACTAGAATATCTCAGTAAATAGGACAGTTCTACTGTGGAGTTGGAATTATAGCTCACTTTGATTAGACTGATTAAACAGTTGCAATTGTACAGAAAGATTGTTTGATTTGTTTAGTGTAGCTTGTTGGACCAATATCACAAGTACTTTCGGGATTATAATTAATTTTAAATTATCTCAAGATAACACTTTTTTTTCTCTCTCTCTTCTAGGAGGTGATAGAGAAGTGTTTAACAGCTCTGCCATGAATTCTACTTTTAGGAATTTCATAATGTTCAGTATTTGTTGACAGAGGGATGAAGGGGTAGGGGAAGAAGGGTGAGGGATGAAAGGATGAAGGGAGAATTCTGGGTCATGGATAGATGGATGGAGTGCGATGATGGACAAGTTAGAGCTGCCCACATGGAGAAAGCAGGGAAGCTGGGGGGTTTGAGAATCTTAGTGGGAGGAGCTGTGTGTTTGAATGTTCTTGGATTTTCTGTTGAAATGCTAAAGGAACTTCAAGAGGAAAGCTGCTCATGGCATTCCTCATGTCTGTCACATCATTGCAGATGTACATGAGATATGAAGGAGAAGACCAGTGGCTGAGAATATTTATGACGTGGTCAGGGCTTCCCTGCTGTGAAGTGGTTCCAAAGTTGAATGAATGTCCAGAGTACAGTTCAGGGTGCCTTCTGGATCTGGATAAGATTTGGCATATGTGGTGGTGAAACCACTGGCCACTTGGCTCATTTCTGAGACCATCAGTGGATCTTGGGGGGAAGCCTAGTTTATGTAATCACAGATAGGTTTGCATGTACTTTGGAATCAGGCTAGTCAAAACAGGTGCTCGGGTCGAGGTAAACTGAACTGGTTACCCTTGTTGGATTAGAGGTAGTAGTAGCCAGTAGGAACATGGGTTCTAAGACTTTGTCTATGAACAGAGACAGATAATCTGAGCAGAGAGTAGTGTTACAGCGAGCAAGGAGGTCTGAAGTGAGGGACAAATGTTTAGGTGTAAGGTGTGGCTTGGCCTTGGTTTTTGTTAGGGATAGGGATGGTGGTTTTCAAGGCAGGTGGGAGGCAGAGTATGTGTTCGCGGATATGAAGGACAAAGCTGTTTGATTTCTGTGCGGAGACAGTGTGGCTTTAATGAAAGAATATAACGTAAGAAGACACTATGAAACGAAACACAGTGACTGGTAAATTACACTGGAAAAGCTGCATGAAGAGCCAGAAGAAATGAATGCAACTGATTTTTCTTGTATTTAATGTTTAATGTTGTTGTTGTTTATAGATAAAAACTGTCTTATAAACTGTGTTAGTTCCAGGTTCAAGTATCTGGCTTAGACTAGTGCGCATCAGAGAGCAGCACACAATATGAAAAAAAATGGGCATTTTTGGTTTTTGTTTGAAGGAAATCACTTTTTGGCTGTTGTTGGCCTGTGGGAAAATGTTTTCATTTGAAATTACTATGGGAAGCTGCAGATAAAGCCATAAGAAATGAATGCAACTGATTTTTCCATTTATTTAATCATTAATGTTGTATTATAGGCGGTAACTTACAGGCTGTGTTAGTTTCAGGTTCAATATGTGCAAAATGGTCATTTCAATCAGTTTTCAATAAACATTGAACCAGTCCGGCCCTCGACTTGGAACAAGTTTGACACCCCCTGTGCTGATGTGAAAGTGGGACATGGAGGGACATGGTGTCCCCATGGACAATTTTGTGAAGAAGTTAAGACTTGTATGGGGGAAGATTTAAACTTGAGAATTAATTGGAAGAGAGTCGGAGGCTGGTGGCCTGAATTTCTTAAACGAGAAATGAGAAGGTGAGTCAGCAATTGAGTTTTGTGGCCTGGGATGTGTAAGGTATAGATGATGAGTTTGGTAACTCGTTCCACTACCGGGGAACCACAGAAGAAAAGAGTCTGTCTAGAGACTTAGGGCCTTTTTGAGCTACTAAATTTTAGTCACATCTGTAATGTTTCATGACCATTGATAGAGTGCATAAGGAAGCATTATGTGTGTATATGAGTGCAGTCAAAACTATAAAAATCATAATTTATTCTGGATGCCTCCATAATACACTATAGATGTGGTCTTCAAAATGTAACCCCCGGGATAAATCCCAGAGTTGATATTAAGTCAATCCCAGAGTTAAAAAAAAAAAAAAAAAAAGAAGAAACCCTACAGTTTTAACAAAAATAGGCTATGTCACCTTAAGAATATATTCTGGCTATAATTGTCTGAAACGTACACCCCTCAACATATGTTCTTTGGTTACCTACCTCTAATGGGTCAGTGTAGTTCTTAGATACACCTTGTGGTGCCCCTGGACACATCATCAGTGATGTAACCTGGGATCACGGGGGGTTTTGGGTCTTTCAACAATCAGACCCCCTCCCCCGGCGACCCAGCCGGGGTTGATCAGGCCCCAGCTTGTGTCCAGGTAGTGCTACCCTACCTGCCACACCTCTCCCTTCTTGATCCACAGCCACCTCGACGCCACTTCTGCTGCGTCTGTGGCCAATTTGATGGCCCTTCGCTGGGTAGCCCCTGTGATGCCCAGCATCTTGTAGGCCCTGCAGAGGGATTGGCCCACAAATCCTCTGCATCCCACTTCAATGGGTTGGCATCTCACCTGCCAGCC
Source organism: Chaetodon auriga (assembly GCF_051107435.1). Lineage (NCBI taxonomy): Eukaryota > Metazoa > Chordata > Actinopteri > Chaetodontiformes > Chaetodontidae > Chaetodon > Chaetodon auriga. The sequence continues at coordinate 26,480,241 of NC_135080.1, read as the reverse complement.
GTTGCTCCGGCATTCCTCCACTAGCTCAACATACTTTGCCCTCTTTCTCTCGTGGGCCTCCTCCATTCTATCCTCCCAAGGCACCATGAGCTCCAAGAGAATAACCTGCTTGGATGCTCAGGACGATGTCTGGCCCCAATCATGCGCCGTTGCCAATAGGCCAGGGGAGGGTAACCGCTGCAGGCTTCTCCCCAGCTCTGACAAAAGTGATGGTTTTCTTTACTGGGAGAAGGCTCTTGCTGTGGCTAATCCCACCACAGATAGCGTCCACTATGGCCTTCAGGACCTGGTCGTGTCGCCAGCAGTAGAGCCCTTTGCCCAGGGCTTTCAGACAGCAGCTGAGGATGTGCTCCAAGGTTCCTGTCTTTTGGCAGAGGGGGCAAGCTGGTGTCTCCAGGTTAGATGGGCTCGGCAGCACGTCATAGACCGCCTGGATCAAGAATTTTATCCTGTGGGGTTCAGGATTCCACAGCTCGGTCCATGTGACCTTGTGCTCCACAGCTTGCTCCCATCTTGTCCAGGCTCCCTGCTGCTGCATTCCCACCATCTGGCTGGCCTGCTTCTCCTCTGCTCTTGCTCACACCTCCTCAAGGATCAGCAGCCTCCTCTCTTTCCCCTGTGCCTTGTCATAGTGAGGTTTTCTACCACTACCTAGGCCAGCTCTCCCCTGTGCCACTGTGCCCACTAGCACCCTTTGCCGTAGCCTTGCCTCTGCCAAGCCCACAGCCTTGGTGACTCTCCACTTCCGTCCTGTCCTGACGTCGAGCCCAGCCTGGGCGACCTTTGGGTCACTGGACTCCTGGTATTGAAGCAGCTCCCTGGCTCGAGTCACCATGAACTCCTCACTCAGGCTGCTGATAGGGAGCTTCAGCTTGTTGTTCTGCCCGTACAGAGCAATGCTACTCAGGCTTTGTGGCAGTCCTAGCCAGCCTGCGGAGGAACCTGCTGACCCTCACCTCAAAGCCTTCCACTGCTGAAATAGGGACCTTGCAGACCAAGAGGGGCCAGAGGATCTGAGAGACATCATCAGAATCAGAATCAGAAATACTTTACTGATCCCCGAGTGGAAATTTGTTACAGGTGCTCCTTAAAAGAATAGAAGCGATACAAAAATAAGTTATATAACAGTGTAAAAAATAAATAAATGTATGACAGAATAAATGTATGATGTGGATATTACACAAGTTGAATATGAGAGAAAGATTAAGAGTAATTACACTGTTGGTTATTGCACATGATTATTATATTAAGTCAGTAGTGAACTGCAGTATAGATATGAATGATCTGACAAGGAGTGAAAATGTCCAAGGGCCATTCAGAGGGAGGAGTTGTACAGATGGCCACAGGCAGGAATGATTTCCTGTGGCTTTCAGTCGTGCATTTTGGAAGGACGAGTCTGATGATGATGAATCTCACTGAAAGTCCTCTTGTGCCTGACCAGCACATCATGAAATGGGTGTGAGATGTTGTCCAAGATAATCCGTAGCTTAGTCAGCATCCTCCTCTCTGACACCACCATCAGAGAGTCACACTCCATTCCCACAACGTCACTGGCCTTGTGGATCAGTTTGTTGAGTCTGTTGGCATCTGCCACCCTCAGCCTGCTGCCCCAGCACGCAACAGCATAGAGAATAGCACTAGCCACCACAGACTCATAGAAAATCCTGAGCATAGTCCGGCAGATGTTGAAGGACCTCAGTCCCCTCAGAAAATAGAGACGACTCTGGCCCTTCCTGTAGAGAGCATAAGTGTTCTTTGCCCAGTCCAGTTTATTGTCAATATGTACCCCCAGGTACTTGTAATCTTCCACAATGTCTACACTGACCCCCTGGATGGAAACAGGGGTCACCGTGTTTCATCATATTTCTTTAATTATGATTGACCAGGAGATGGGACAAGGTGAAAGAAGAGGGAGTAACGTGGTGAAAGATGAAGCTGTCTGCCGTCACCACACAGCATGTGTGATTTTTCTTTTCTAGCTTGCCACCAGCTACTTAAGGTAAAAGTGTGAGAAAGTAACTTAGTAGTAGCCTAATCCTTTTGCGACAAAGGTGTTAAACCACTACAGGCTGTGTTTATGCACTGTGTTTGGAAAGCTAACTGTAACTCAGTAGGCTACTGTCAGTTAGCATACTTGCTAATGTTGTACTGTTGTCAAAACAGCCATTTCACTCCTCTACATTTTACTCTCTCAACAGTAGAAAGAAATGAAAATCTGGACACCTGGCTGTGAGTGCTTAATAAACTGGATAAATAAACTTTACTGTATGATCCCTGTGTCTTTGTCTGTATCTGTGCTGAGCTGGATGCGGTCACCTCCTGCCACCAATTCACCTGCACAAGTGAGGTTCATTTGATGATCAACTGCAGTATACATACCCAGGCTCTTCACTGCAGTCTTTACCAGATTGTCCGTTAACCCTTGTGGTATATCATCTTGGCTCTTACCTCGCTCTAGTGATCGGTTGTTGTGATTATGCCTACATGGTTGTTGTTGTGACTCCTGATCGCACTACTGTGCTCTGTCTTGCTGCAGACAAAGGGTGGTGTTTTGTTTTTTTTTTTATACCTGATTTAAATCTGAAACTGTGAGTATAACCTCCACTGAAGCAGGTTAGATCTGCAGCAGTAAGTTACCTTGGTGATTGAGCCAGGGTTAAAGAGAGCTACCTTTGTGACATTGAAAAATCTGTCTTTAGGCTCAACATACCTCAGTAACCCATTAATCTTGCTTCATAGTACACCGCTTTGGTCGTGAGCACTCAATAAACTTCACTGGATTCAAAATCACTCAAAACATCTCAAGACACACATTCAAGATTCACAGAGTCAAACACTTATTCAACAAATGATAGTAAAAATATTTTAACTCCACACCATAGGTAATGCTACAGTTATTACTGTTAAGATACAGTTAAAGTTCTGGTAAACCTCAATTGAATGGTCATATTTTGTACTACTACATATTCATAGAATTTTATGACCAATAATACTTTTGTAACTGAAGTTGAAACTCTTCATTTTAAAGTCCTAATAATTGCTTCATTTCGTCCAAGGTGTTGAAAGACTGAGCCAAAAATCCCAAACCAACCTTACACCTCTATAATCTAATGTAATCCAACACACCAACTCAGCCATAATTTCTGCTTTTGTGTTGCTATCATATAGGTATTAATTCATTTATATGTTTTTAGGTGATGTTGTTATATTTTGAGGGGCTTCTAGTATTCTGCCCCAATTGTATGTAACAGGGAGGACAAAAAATTAGAAACACCTCTCAGTATAATGTAGTTCATACCACCAACTGTGACTTCAGCAATAAACTTAAAAATGCATTTACACATTTCTGACTGTAAAAGCAGAATTCATGACAGAGCTGCTATCCACCCCTCTATCACCTTCTAAAAGAGAGAGAAAAAAGAGTTATGTTGAGATCATGTAAAATTAAATGTCACGCCAAAAATACCAGTGATGTTGATCCAACAAGCCCTTAACAAAATCGTGCTGTACGCATAGAACTATCGTCATTGTTTTCATTAGTCTGACCAAAGTTGGGCTGCAATTCCAACTCCACAGTAGGACTACCCTATTTACTAAAAGATGTGCTTGTTCAAGGGGTTTATGTTTTTTTGTACTCAAGGGACTGATCTTTCTTTCTCTCATTGACACCCATGGGAAATACAATGAAAGTTTGCACTGCTATAAGTTACGGGAAGCCATAAACATGAGGAGTTGTGTTGTCTATCAGCTTTGAAATATGATTTCAGTTTTGTATTTCTGCACAAACGCTCTTGGGACTGGGACTTACACACACACACACACACACACACACACACACAGTGAAGACTAGGTACTGAAAGGTAGGATGTGTAATTGCCTCTGTGGCTGCAGACTACTGTAGGACGATCATTAGGCGTAAAATTGATGTTTTAAGTATTTTTAAGCATGTGGTGTAAAACTGTTCAATCGATCTGTTTTGCAGTACACTAGTCCAGGCTTAGCCTGCTCCCAGTTTTGGGAGGCAGTAGTAAACAATAACACAGCTAATTGCAAATTGCCACAACTATATAGCATCCCTTCATGGTCTAAATAAAAAGAAATTATAAATGTGGATTTTCACAATTTACTGAAAGATGATCATTTATCTGAGAGAAGCAGCATCTACTGTATCTGAAAACTGGAAGAAACCAGATTCATTGGGATTTTGTTGCATTATTTCACTGAAAATGTAATACGACTTGAAGCTAGTCCATCCAGTCTTTCTGATGTTTTGGAAGTGCAACGTTATCCTGGTTTTCTTTGCTTAAATCAAACTGAGTACCTTTTTGCTAAACTTGGTGACTGATGGTATGTTAGTTTGTGTTAATGCTTGTTTGAGTCATATTGTGAGAATTTCCCCCTTGACAATAGCTCCATAAGTTCAGTTAAATCTGTCAAAAATGAATGTAATGACAGAATAACAAAAGAATGTCATTTTCCTGATACAGACCATTATTATGCATATGGCCTCCCATCTACATGGCCCACAGCATGTAGATCATATTGCACTAACTCTGCTCGCCACATTAGCTGAAAATACACACACACCTTGTCTGAAGTTTGCGTTCTGCAACATTTGATCAACGAGACTCCTCTGGTCAGGGATTTCATCTCAGATAACAAAAAGGATACCTGGCAACCACAGAATGATTTTCTGCAGGTAAATTTAGCAGGTCCACCAGAATTTGTTTATATACGCAAACCCTCATCTTTGGGCAGGGAAGATGGCCTTGCTACAGTGGCCGGGAAGTGCAAACCAACATTACAAACTGTGAGACAAAATTACGTTTTGGAAAACATTTTTACATATCATAAAACAACATTACATTACCATAACACATTTACAATTCCCGAAACAAATTTACATTTCAGAAAACAAATTAACAAGACACGAAACACTTTTACAAGTGCCGAGACAAATTTACAAGTGACGAAACAAATTTACATTTCAGAAAACAAATTAACAAATACAATCTACCGGAAAGGGAACGTCCCAAATATCGGGTTGACCCGGAAGTGATAACGGAAGCGGGTCAATTCGAGTTGTTGACATTTTCAATGGACGGAGATGGACAGAGACCGAGTCATGTTTTGCCCGTTTTGTGGACAACATATGAGCCGATTAACGCGGTTTTGTTTTTCGTGTGGTCGGTCGTTACAGTGTTTAAGAGGCATGGACCAGACCGGCGGACCAGATATGTTAGAGCAGTGCATACAGTACACGAAAAAAAAAACCGTGTTAATTGGCTCATGTGTTTGCCACAAAACAGGCAAAACATGACTCGGTCTCTGTCCATCGCCATCTATTGAAAACATCAACAAATCGAACTGACCCGCTCCCGTTATCACTTCCGGGTCAACCCCGTATTTGGGACGTTCCCTTTCCGGTAGATTGTATTTGTTAATTTGTTTTCTGAAATGTAAATTTGTTTCGCCACTTGTAAATTTGTCTCGGCACTTGTAAATGTGTTTCACGTCTTGTTAATTTGTTTTCCAAAATGTAAATTTGTTTCGCCACTTGTAAATTTGTCTCGGCACTTGTAAATGTGTTTCACGTCTTGTTAATTTGTTTTCCAAAATGTTAAATTGTCTCAGATTTTGTAATGTTGGTTTACACCTCCCGGCCACCGTACCTTGCGCTCTTCTCTGGCGAGAGTATAAATCTAATGCCACTCAGTTCTCCTGTGAACTGTTGGCCGTTAAGATGGATAAACCTTTATACACAAGTGTGTACAGGCCACCTAAGTCATCTAATATTTTCACCACTGAACTTTTATCATGAACCGACCCTCACCTATGGTCATGAACTTTGGTCATTTCAGACCATGAAGCTATTTCTTTCGACATCAGCATACCACTCAGTTAATCATATATCAATATCAGACGTGTTAAGACTTAAGTCATTATGTGACTTACTGTAGTCTTCCAACATGTGTAAAACACGTGTAAATTTTTGTTGTCTTCCAACAAAAATTTACACGTTTTAACTCATTTGTAAGCCCAGCACCTCTACATGTCACCTAGATCCAATTTCCACAACCCTAATTAGCCTTAGATAGAAAGCAAGCAGATATAATTTCCTGATATAATCCAACTCCTTTGTCCATCAGTGCAGTTTCCTCTTCACTGAATGTCACCTTAATCATTGCAACACTGAACAAACCTGGATTAGACCCTTGTGATCTAAACCAGTGTTTCTCAACTGGTGGGTTTATGCAGCAGAGTGCTGTCTATTCACGTCAAGACCTTTAATTAAGAGGTGATCGTGGGTCCCAAAGCCAGACCAGTTGAGAACCACTGATCTAAACAACTATTTGTTAGGATCTGCTCATCCATCTATCCCTGGTGTTTTCCTTTTCCCCTCTTCCCTTTAGTGTTATTGGTCTGTCTGTCTGTTCCCCTGTCTGTCTGAGACTGGGCGTGCCTCCTACACTCTCTGCTGGCTTCTGCCTAATCACCTGTGCACCTGCTGCGCATCAGGCTCAGCAGACCCGCAGTGTATATGAGGCTGGCTTTCTGCATCACTGGTTGCCAGTTCGTCCTGATCTCTCCCGTGTTATACGTCCATTCTCCGTGTGAGTATCATTGAAAGAACCTTATTCAGAATCAGTCATTGCTAAGACCGTGCTCATGTTGGATTTTTATCTTTTTTGTGCTGTTGGACATCCACTTAATTGTTTTCTCTTTTACAGTGCCACCCAGCCACGTCCAGTATCTCGCGCTGCCTGAGCTCTTCAATTTTGTTAGTTGCATTTTCCGCTCTGTTAGAATGATACACCGTGACACTACTGGCCAATTTCCAATATTTCATGAATTTCCAATATTCTTGAGCAGGTAGATGCATTTCAACTCAACTTCTGCCTTGACAATGATAATTTCTTTGAACAATTCCGATACAGTTTCTACCCCAAACACAGCACAGAAACAGCACTTGTTAAGATAGATAATTATTTCCTCCATGCAGCTGATTCCAGTCTACTCTCTATTCTCATCTCACTGGACCTCACCTTGCTTTTGAAACTGTCTCCCATCAGCTCCATTGGATAGTCTGGGCTAGTATTGGAGTTGGGGAACTGTTGCAATGTAGTGGCCAGGCCAAAAACGAAAAGGAACTGAACGCAATTATGCAGACTTAAACAAAAGACTGGGCGGAAGCCATCCAAAGTTTATTTAACAAATTAAGGCAAGGTAACAAAGGATTTACGGTAGGCAGGTGAGGACAAAACCAAAGTAAAAGTCCACAAGGCAAACAAAATCCACAGACTTCAAAAATCCAAATAACAAGAAACCTCCAGGGAAACACGACAGTCTTCTAACAAACAGGGAAACAGGGACTAGACTAGAATTACTCAGAAATTTCACAGGGAGCAGGAAAGCCATACGTAAGGGATGATGTGACCAAGGGAAACACACTCACTTAAGTAGACAGGGTAGGAGAACTTATTACACACAGGTGGACAAAATCAAACAATCACAAGGGCAGGAAAACAAGAGATCCAAACAGGGAACCATGTATCAGTGGCTTGCCCCCAGATTTGCAGACAGAACACATTTTGTACAAACACAAAATTACTGACCAGGAAGCTCTATAATTCACCTTGGGTTCAGGGTTGTGGCCACTCCTGTCTATTCTTCAATTACTCGCTTTTGGCAACGTCTTCTGGCACTATGGTGTTCATTTTCACTTTTATACTGATGATGCAATGCTTTATGTATCCACTATGGCCACTTCTACTCTCCCCACCAGTACTTACTGCTTGTTTACAAAATATTCAGATATGGATGACAAAAAGAACTACATAAATTCAACACAAATAATACAAAATCTAAATCTACTGCCTCAAAAACTCCCCCTTACTGAAGCCACCATACCTGTCTCTACACAAGTTAGGTGTGACCCCAGACAGTAACCTTTCTTTCTCCAGTCATTTAAACAATGTTTCCCAGATGGCCCTTTTCCATTTGTAATCTCCCAGATTATGCCCATAGAAGTCTTTGGAAGTGCTTTGATCGCATCATGCATTGACTACATTGAGTACATACATACTATAATAATATTTTTTTCTACCTCATTTCCTGAATGTCTTGCTCTTAACTGTACTGATGTTTCAGTACTAGCACTTTGGTGTTTATTAGTAACTGTGCTGTTGTTGTATTTCTGGTGGCTTGTTGTTTACTGGATGATTTTTTTCTCTCCCACACTCTACGCCACCTACACCTCCACCCATTCCACTGAATAAAGGCTGTCAGACCCATACCAGACATCTCACAGAGCATTAAATCTCTTTGTTTCATTGTTATCTTCCTGTACTGTAGTAGTATCATTCTGCAGACCTCTGGTTTCGAAAGTATCCATCCATCAACATGAATATGTGACCAGCCATGAAAAAACTAGCAACCAGTCTCCTGGGGGTTATTTACAGATTCTGAAAATCTGCTTTCCAACGATGTCTAACACGTAGAAATCTGAAAATATTTGAAGAAGATGTGGCCATTTGAATGTAGGCACTCCTCAAACTAATTTAGTGCGAAATCCAGCCTGAAAGATTTTCACCTACTGGGGGAGCCAGGTAACACAGTGCTGCTCATTGCATCTCATGGTCTAGCTATCAGTGAAATCTGGTATCTGTTAGCCCAGAAACTATTGTAGTAGTTTGAACAATGGTTATCAAATGGAAATGGAAATTCTTTTGTTACAAAAAACCCCTGAATAAAAATGAAAAACAAGAAAGGTAATATACTTAAGAGTTAGAAGGAGCAAATGTAGATACTTATAAATAAATTCTGTCACTCTGTGGTGCAGTGGGATTTATCAGTGTGTTGCTGAATGAGCTCCTGTGGCTGATCAGCACATTGTGGAGAGGGTGTGAAGGAGAGTCCAATATTTGGTGATATCACACCCACATCTTCTTCTGTGTACTCTTCTGTGCTGTGACCCTTGGCGCTGGGCATGTGATGTCTTTTGCCTTGTCAGCACAGAAAGGCCTGGTTTTTTCAAAAAGATAGGTCTGCCTGTCAATGTTCAGTCCAGGTGGGGCCAGGACAGGAAGACTGTCAACAGGGGGCAGAATTCCTGGATTGCGCAGTAGCTGAAATTTGACAGGCTCTGCATCACTGTGAGTTCTAGCAAGCACCACACCTGGTCTGTTGGCATCAAAGCTGTGACAGAATATAAGCACATAACAGGATATAAAACAGGCAGGAGTGGAAAAAAAAAGTTGCAAAAAATAATTTAATGTTATCACTCATCTCTTTAGGCCCTAAGAAAAATATTTCCACTTGGATTTTATGAGTTGTATCTCTTAATAGGGCAACGTATCCTACGTTGCCCTATTAAGAGCCCAAATGATAAACATATTAATGTTCAATTTGATGAGGATAAATTATAAATTGTTGTATTCCTTGGTCATTTACATTACACATAGCACTTTTAAAGTTGATTTTGTTCTCATTTTTACCAATCCATCTTAATCTCATAACAAAGCAATCTCATAAAAAAAGTGACACAAAAACAACATTTCATGATGAACATACTGTATGAACTTTTTGTGCACTGAAGATTACATAAAAAACAACAACACAGCAATTTCATTTTCTCAATGAACACTGGAGAAACTTTTATTTTTTTTGCTGTCTATATTTCCACATTTTTTTCTATATTTTTCACCAGAAACCCCTCACACCTCGGCCACATCCTTTTTGAACTTCTGCCCTCAGGGAGGCGATACAGGTCAACAAAAACACAAACCAACAGACTCAACAGACACAGTAATTACATAACTATATACACCCAAATACACCACCACTTGGAGTGACAATAAAGGGCTCTTATCTTATCTCTTATCAGTTTTTATGGAACGCTTGGAAGCAGTTGCGTGGGTTTTGACGATGCACAGACAAACACCACATCTTGTGCAATAGATTGTTGTCTGTCCTGGGCAAAGCCTGCACCTTCCCTTGTCTGTGAATGCTGGGAAGTGATCCACTTGATCATGGCTGACATCAACCATGGGTCTTGGGGTTGTTGGCCTTTGTATGCATCTGCTGGCATCTTTCCACTGTAGATAAGAGCATCTGCAACCCCCAGCCTGAATTCCTTGAGCTTTTTGTGCTTTTGCACACCAATGCTTTTGGCATCTCGGCGATATAGCAGCCATCCATTGTTGATGGCTGTATCAACCACTTGCCAAAAGAGGCACAGGTACCACCGGTAGGATTTTGCAGGGGTACGGTACAAGGCCACCATCATGTCAGCAAGGTCAATTCCTCCCATGTGGACATTGTACTGTGACACAATGTTTGGACAGCAAACTGCAACTCTTCTTCTCTCCTCTCTGGAGAAACGCCTGACATCCTTGAGAGGGCTGATTGCAGCACAGGAGCTAGCTAAGGTGAAAACTTTGTTGTCAGACCATTTTACAATAGCCACTTGTGCCTCATTATCCACCCTGTAGTCATAGCTGCCCCTTCCTTGCCTCAGCAGAGCACAGTCATCCTCAAGTGTGCATCCTTTAAGCCTGTTCTTGCGGATGGTTCCCAGACATCGCAAACCAAGGGACTCCTTCAGATGCACAATGAGTGGGAGGGAGGTGAAAAAAATTGGCAAAGTAGACATTACACTCTGATGGGTTCTTGATGGTCTTGCAGAGTTCAATGATAACATTGGCTCCAACTCCAAGTTCTTTGGCTGGACCCTGAATGTGGTCTTTCCGGTGTGTGTCAGAAAGTCATACACTATCCCAGAAACGCCTGCTCGAACGAAGATCTTGAAGCCTCAATGGTGAGGTTTGCTCGGAAGATACTGTCGGAGAGACCCAGCCTTTGTTCCCTTGTAAGGGACCATCATTTCATCTATTGAGAACTTGTTCTCGCTCTCAATTTCCAGACACATGGAACACATGGCTCGTTTGGACTTTGTACTGCGATCCATCTCTTCATCCTTCTCATCAGAACTTTCATCCTCCTCATCAGAACAGCCTTCATTCACTGCCTGTATCTTATGCTGGCTGAAAATTACTTCCTCATCTTCATTACTGTTTGACTCAGAGTCAGAGGAACTTGCAGGGATCTCCTCTTTCATTCTCATCCCTGTGCTTTCCTTTCTTTTTCCATAAAAGGACCTAGCCGAGATGCCCTACTTGAAAATAAATAGATATTTTTAAATAAAATACAGTTATAATGTTGTAATAGACACAGCTGTGCATGATAATATCTGGTACTGCAGTAATTATTAACATGTGTTACGACCCTTTGATGGATAAAGCTAGGGATAAAGGGAAGCAACACAGTGCCGTGATGTTAAAAAGCAGAATGCCGTTTATTGTTTAATGAAACCAAACCACAACAACAATTAACACCAACAACACAAAAATATAGGAATAACCAAGGGAGAGGGCGGCGGGTGGCGGCAAATCATAAAACAAACAAAACACAGCTACGCCTATCTTCAATTCTACCCCAAAATTGACTATCCTACAAAGAACAACAAAAAGAAGAAATTTATCTGCCTGCCCTGTTTCTTACCTCAACAAAAATTACACGGGGACCACCACCCATAAACCTAATGCGCGAACAGAAAAGTTGCCGGTGGTGTGGTGCACGGTGATGTGTGAAAAACAAAATAAACTAACTATAGCCCAGCTCCCCAAACCTAGTGCCTCAGTGCAATTAATCGAACAGAACTTACTGGTGGATCTACAAACCAACACTGATCTATAGACTCACTATCAATACCAATCTCACAACTTTTTCGAAGAGGCACGACGAGGCGAACCGATCACAGAAAATCACAGCCGCACCCGGGCGTCGACGGCACACACTGACGCTGATGAATGGAGGGAGGAGAGACCAGCTGGAGCCACTGGATTGGTCGGGTACACTCACGGGGGGCGGTTCTGGGACTGGAGAGAGAGCATCTCCAAATCAGGAGCCGCCGCGAAAGGGAATCCCCGGTGACGTCATGGGTCCCACGCTGCTGAACTGGAGATGCTCAAGAATAAACAGATTAAGAGAAACGAACACCTAACACCCGTAACAACATGCCTTCCAGTTTGAAGCAAAATTTTGAATAATGCACATTGACCAAATTTCTACCCCTAATCTGCCAACGTATCTCAGGGGATACGTACATTTCAAAAGCTGCTAGGTAACACCACAAACACAATTGGAACATTTTTTCTTTATCAGAATGTTTAGACAAATGTCCTAATTAATTTTAGGAATTTCTATTGTTGTTTTATTGAAAATAAGTATGAACAATATATGATTACTTACCCCCAAGGAGGCAGGTTCTCCACCACTGGTGGCCATGATGTTTTCTGATCAGGCTGACGAAACGATGAAAGATAGCTTCAACCAAATCATGTGATCTAGACGCTAATACCAGACAAGACTTTTGATAAATGCTAACTTGATTAGCGAAAACCTCCCAGCACACCCCCTACAGGATGTTTAAGGGTGTGTATCTTCTGGTGCACGTTGCCTGTTTAAGGGATAAAATATGGCTCACTGTTTTCTCATAAAACACTATTATGTCCATGAAATTATTTTTTATATGTACACAATATGGAAGTTTCAATATAAATACCTGACTGGCAGCAGTCATCTTGTTGTACACAGCCCTCTCTTTTTGCACAAGGGCAAGATCATCTTGTTGCTTCTTGACTGCTTCAGACTTTCTATCCTCTGGGAGGTTTGCACTTCATATCAACTGCTCGTTATTCTGTTGGCACTGCCAGCAGAGATCTGTACATGGCATGCAGCTTCTGATGTGCGAGAGGAGCTGGTTTCACAGTGCTTTGAAGCTTGATTTACAAACTGCATGCTCACCTGAGAAAAAAGATATTACTTATGTTTAAGTATACTTTATTTGCTAATAGTGCTTCACATTACTGGTCATTAGAAACATTTGACTCTTATATAGAAATCAATTTTTACATATACCAAGCTCCTTATAGCAGACTTCATGTAGAGACGCCACACTGAGACCTTAGACACATAGGTTGGCAGCGACTTCAAATGCCAATCTCTATGCCCAGCATGTCGGCCAGGCAGCATGATGGCATTGTCTTCTGCGTACTTTTTATAAATTCCACAGCTCTGTCGATTTGTTCACAGCTGATGAAACTGGCTGGCCGTGGCTGTGAGCCCCTCTTCCTTAACTGTGGTCTTGCCCCATTCTCATCAAAGTGTTTGATTATGTCAGTCAGAGTGTCTTTTCCAATTCTGAAAAAGGAAAACAAAGAAAACCTTTGATTCAGATCATGGGTCATGCTAACATTAGGCACATTAGCATCACAGTCAATACTTTATTCATGCACCCAAAGGCGTGTTATTCACCCACAGGTGTGTAGTTCACACATTATTCAAGAACATCATCAGGTTGGTGTGTTATTCAAATTAATAGCAGACGCTCACATTACCATATCTAAACCTCCCATTATAGCTTATAATATGATCATCTGATCTAACATGAGTTTCAATCATTTGCATTTTAAAACGACAATACTGAGCTAGCTAAAAACAATGTAAGGTATAGCCATAGCATCTAGCATGAAAAAACAGTTTGTAATCCCTGTATGTGACTTCGAATCAACACTAATGTAACGTAGATAACTTCGACGTTAATGAAAACTCACCCCACAAGAAACTGAAAAGTATTCCTGCAGACTTCATTGCCACCGATCAAATAAGATTTGATTTATGCTTTCTTTTCGTCGGGATTTTCTTGGTGGATGTAGTCATCTCAGAAGTAACTACTGTACATCTGTTCACCTCAAGGTGTCCAATTATTCTCATGTCCTGCCACTGTCTTTCGGCAGCTAAAAAATCCACCTGTATGTTGTACATAAGCTCTGGAGAAAGTTTGCGGCAACACGACTGTGTCCCAAGGAGAGAATTCTCCTTTCCTCTTCTGTAGCATTTGCAGTCAAAGTCACGGATCTTCTCCATTTCTCCGTCTTTATCGCCTTCAAATGTTATAGTAGATATAGCTTCTGATATCTTACGCTCCAGCTCCTGCGCTGCGAGGCTGAGGGATTCTTCGTTGTCTTCATCTTCAGCTAAGGTCAACTGTAGATTAGGGATATTCTCCAGTGTAGAGCAGTCACTCTCGTTGATTTCTTCAGTTTCGTCTTCTAGTTCAGGTTCATAATCAGAAGTGAGATCGGCGGCGGCATAACCAGAAGCATCTGTCTTGTTGAAGAAGTACTGCCAAAGATTTGTGCTATAACTGCCACGATTTAGCTCTTCTGCAATGCGTTTTTCCATGTCCATCTTCATTCAATGATGAAAACACATGCAGCTTCCTACTTTATATGCAGGAGTGGCTGCATAAGCAGCCATGTGGTTCCCTTTTAACGTGCAGCTGATTGGCCGAAAAAAGAACAGAAGCACGTGAATAGCCAAAGAAAGCCAGTATGCTAATTTACTGCTGAATTGCCACACCCCCAACTAGGACTGAGCTACCAGCGGGAATTTCCTCTAAAACATCCCAAATTCAAATACAAAGTTTATGGTTTTAAGGCCCCCGATACTGTTATTTGAAACATGGAGTGGCTTCATCATGATTTCAACGAAAAAACGAAAATCACTCATTTAAAAAAAAAAAAAAAATCGATTTTTCTTTGTTTACACAACGTGTGCCAGGCTGACTTGTTGCTGGTTTTCTCGTGGCTGGTCACATATGGTCAGTAATGTCAACTTATTTCTGCTCAGCTCCAGTGCCACTTGTTCTTACACCTACTTTCAGTCCCAGGCTAAAAATAGTGTTTTTGTACTTCTTCCATTTATGTGCCTTGCCTCTCTTTAGTTTAAAATATAGGTATGTTGCACTTTTTATATTTTTTATATTTTTTTATATTTTTTTACAATGGACACTGACAAACATCTATTCAACATTGAATGAAATTAAAGCCAAAATCAAGCACCGTAATAACTTGAAAATAGCCCCTTTTAACAAAATGCTTAAAAAGGCCTTGAAATTCAAATGAAACACATAACACTGTCTCATATTTTAATCAAAAGTTTCCACCCAGTTCTTGTGAGGAGGGGTGGGGCCAATGCTGGAGTTTTTCAACATTGTCTGTCCATACACTTTGTCTTCGTGTTTTGTCCTTTATTAATACAAATGGCTGGTGTAGAGAGGCAGGGGCTCAATAATACAGTGGGCCTTCTCAGCACTACATTAATGTATGATTCAATTCCAAAAAGAAAAACTGTCTTTTAGAAGCACTTTTGGAGCCATTCATATTTGTCCTTACAAAATAAAGTGCCGTTGACAGAATTGCTGCTAATAATCATTGTACAGGGTGACTGTGAGTGAGAATGCCCTGCTGTGTGTGTCATGATGACAGCTTGAAAAGCATGCTTGTTGTGGGATTTTGCATGTCACATGATATTTATCTCTGCCAGGCATACACTTGGAGGGGATTATGAGTTTGGTTCACAGTATGAATACATATGCATTATGTTACATACACCTATATGTAACAGTGCTTCACTAAAAAGTTGAAATTGGTGAAATGAACATGTAAATTAAGTGAGATGGACATTGATCACATCATTTATTCATGTTTAATTTAAATTTATATTTGAAAATTCATTATTTGTTTTGAGTGAAGTCCTTGAAAACCCAGTGCCTGAAAAAGTTGAAAGTCCTTTCATTTAATTTTGGAAAGTCTGTGTGAACCCTGTCACTGTAAGTACACAATATTAAGCCACAACAACAACAATTTAAAATATGGCATAGTTCAATTTGTTCCCTCTGCAGGCAGTCTCTTAGAGAGCCTGTGATTGAGCAAAAATCTCAGTGGCCATTTTGTGGACTGAGCTCCATAATGTGCTGCGTGAAGTGGCCTAGTTCAATCGCACTAGTCCAACCATACACCTTCCAAGAGGTAACCCACAATTTCTACCACAGTTGGGAATGATAACAGAGAATTAGGTACAGACATGTTTGCATAACCAAGGATGCTTTTGCACCACACATAGTACTACTCTGTTTTTCTCTCAGTCTTTTTCCTTGTTCCTTACTCTCTGTATTCTTTCTTTCGGTGTTTAGCTGCTTAACTAGGTTGGTCATCAAATTTTGTCTCCGTAAGACACATAGACCCAAAATGATGCGAAAATAAGGTCCAACTGAAAAATACCCTTTAACAGGCTTGATTAATGTCATTATAATTGTCTTTCAATGGTCCTATCATAGATTTCTTAAAGAGTTCATATATCTTGTCTTGTCTCCTTTTTTCTTTCCCTGACCCTGAAGCATGCCCAGGCTGAGCTGAAGACAAAGCAGGCAGAGGTGAAAAAGATGAACAGTGGCTATAAGAAGGATCAGGACTCCATGCAGGCTGCAGACTTGACTATCAAGGTACCATGTGTTATTTTTGAGAGTAGTTAGCGCAAGCAAAAAGACTCATTTGTACTCATGGCATCTGTCATTCCCTATATTATACATGTTGCATTAATGTGCGGGACATGTGTGTTTGTGTGTATGCAGATGGGAAGGAGGAGAGTCTGCTGGAGCAAAGAATACAGCCATTCATGCAGAAACAGCAAGAGGTTGACTATAAAATTCACTCACACATTTCACTGACAGGACTGAAATATGATCATAAAATAAATTTTCCTGTTTCAAATTCATTCATTCAGTCATTATTCATTTTGTTTTTTAATTTTTTAATTAATGTATTCTTTTATCTCCCTCCTTGTCTACAGGAACTGTTACCATACCTTTAATGCCAGAAACTGATGTGTGAGACCTGGCACTTGTCACAGATGAGGCAGTCCAGAGAACAATGAAGAAATGAGAAAATAGTATGCACTGGACAGGATGCGTGTTTTTTTTGCTTGTTTGTTTGTTTGTTTGTTTGTTTGTTTTGTAAGGTTTGTCTCTTTTTAATCTTGGTGTTGAAATGTTGTTTGTGAGGTGAGGCATTCCAAAGGGGAAAAAGTCAGGACTGAATTGTTACACTTTTTCCCCGTTTTTGCATAAAATTGGACCTTTAATAATTGTTTGAGATATGATTAAGGATTATAAAAATCACTGAAACTGCTTGTCCTGTCACATTACAGACTGTATACTGTAAAACATGGAGATGGATATGAACTTAGTCTCTGTTACATCTTGGCAGTGCCAGTCAAACTCAGGACTTATCTGAAATGGACAAACAGGTGGAGAGTAGGTGGAGCCGAACCAGACAGAATGAAGCCTAGTGGCTAGCTGTGCCCATAATTATGCATAACTTAACGTAATTTAACAACAACTTAAGAATTAACAATAACAATTGAGTTATATAAAAATTCACCCCCTGTACAGTTATCATGAGCAGGCAATTCGGTGATAGAAACCAAAACCGTTTTTTACACCAGGCTATAAACTGTAAGTTCGGCATTTTAATATGGAGTCCAGTTGAGCTTTCTAGGAGGCTGTATCTGTACAAGTCATTTATATTTAGTAAATGCAACATATATACATTAAGTAAATTCAATATCGGCATGATGCTGCATATAAGTAAGACAGTTTGGCGAGACTTCCTTCATAGCATGCAGTAATAATCAGATTTCTGACAGATCTGGAATCACAGATGAAAGAGAATCACTAGGAGGAGGACACAGAGCAAATCTGAGAAACACAGTATGACAGTGGTGACGCCAGCCCAGAATAACACCCGTGGACCAGGCATGTGGGTTATGTCATACGAACTATGGATACACCAATTCAATTCAATTCAATTCAATTCAATTCAATTTGTATAGTGCCAAATCACAACAGAAGTTGTCTCAGGACACTTCCATATAGCGCTGGTACAGGCCGAGCTCTTTTATATACAGAGACCCAACAATTCCCTCATGAGCAAGCACTTGGCGACAGTGGCGAGGAAAAACCTCCTTTTAACAGGCAGAAACCTCAAGCAGAACCAGGCTCTGGGTGGGCGGCCATCTGCCTCGACCGGTTGGGTGAGAGAGAGAGAGCAAGAGAGAGAGAGTGAGACAGACAGAAATGCAATCACAGTAACAGTGACAGTGGATATAATAATAGTAATAGCAGTTGCAATGGATGTCAGGTGGGGCCATGGCAGGACACGTAGCTGGAATCCACAATCCAGATTCAGCCACTATCCATGGGAACCTGCGAGATGACAAAGAACAGAGACTCCGGGGAAGAAGCTAAGTTAGTAACACGTCCTGGTAGGACATGAAAGCACGCCAATGGAGAGGTAGAAAAGAACATAGGACTTCGGTGTAACTTTGAAGGTCCATCTAATGCTATAGCAACATAACTTGGGGCTGGTCCTGGGCAAGCCTGAGCCAGCCCTAACTATAAGATTTATCAAAAAGGAAAGTTTTAAGCCTACTCTTTGTAGAGATAGTGTCTGCATCCTGGACAAAGACTGGAAGATGGTTCCACAGGAGAGGAGCTTGATAGCTAAATGCTCTGG
This sequence comes from Chaetodon auriga, assembly GCF_051107435.1. Classification (NCBI taxonomy): domain Eukaryota; kingdom Metazoa; phylum Chordata; class Actinopteri; order Chaetodontiformes; family Chaetodontidae; genus Chaetodon; species Chaetodon auriga. The sequence continues at coordinate 26,461,762 of NC_135080.1, read as the reverse complement.
CTCCTGTTGTACTTTTGAAGAATTTAGGAACCATAAGTAAGCCTGCATTCTGGGAACACAGTGTTCTAGTCGGATAACAAGGTACGGTATGAGCTCTTTAAGATAAGATGATGCCTGACCATTTATGGCTTTGTAAGTAAGAAGGAGGATTTTAAATTCTATTCTAAACTTTACAGGGAGCCAGTGCAGCGTGGCTAATATCGGAGAAATATGATCTCTCTTCCTCATTTTTGTCAGAACACGTGCTGCAGCATTCTGGAGCAACTGGAGAATATTCAGCAACTAATTTGGGCAGCCTGATCGTAAGGAATTGCAATAATCCAACCTGGAAGTTACGAATGCATGGTCTAGTTTTTCTGCATCATTTTGAGCCGGGATGTGCCTGATTTTTGCAATGTTACGTAGGTGAAAAAAGGCAGTCCTTGAAATTTTTTTTACATAGGAGTACACCAGAATGACAAGCAGTTGAGGAGAGTCTATGAAATTAAATGACACTGTTTTGTGATGATTATCTGACATGCAGGCAGAGAGGCACAGTTCAGTATGTCACTGAACAGAGGAGGTAGTTGGTGAGCATGTTGTCCACGAAGGATGTGTCAGTACTGGAGTTGATCACAGAAACTATGTGGATCTGCTCAGACAGAATTAGGTGGGCATGAAGCAGAGGATGGAGGGGCATTTCTAGATCTCACTAGCACCCTCCCAGTAACCGGTGAGCCCTCCCCTTTACAGGAAACACTGTCACTCTTCTGTAGGAAGTCAGTTCTGGCATAGTTGCATTGGCTCAGAGGTGCCACTAGGATTGAAAATCTATGCATGGAAAAGCTGAGGATGGGTGTGGAGTCTATCAGGGATTGGTGGTTTGACCAGTGCAAATGGTGAGAGTGATGAGGGAGTCCAGGCCTGAGGGAAGCTCTCCGACAGCTAGTTCATCATAGAATCAGAAAGTTCAGTTCAGTTCAATTGTATTTATATAGCGCCAACTCACAACAGAAGTTGTCAGGCAGAACCAGGCTCTGGGTGGGCTGTTATCATATGCACTGTACAGAGAGAGCATTACACTTCAGTCTGGAAATTGATAGAATTATCAGCCATCACCTTTCCCCCTTTGTTCATTTTCAGCAGGCTCTTTGCCATCTTCTTGATCTTCTCAAGAACCTTCTTGAGCTTGTGGCTAATATTTTCACTGTTGAGCATGTCAGGGACCGTCCGTCCCACTTGGCAGTATCCCAATCCCTCTCTCTCTCTCAGTGACCTAGGAATGGATGTAGGCTATCTGGGATTGCTCAAATGGGAAGGACGATGGCTGGAGCTCAAAGATTGGGAGCCCTGAATAAAGAAAGTGCCCAGATCTTCACAGTAACATTCAGGAGGAAAAAGTCAAGGTTTGAAGCCAGGAACGTGGCAAGCTCGGTGAGGGTGACAGAGTAAGTTGGGTCCATACTGTTCTGTTGGTGAACAGGACACCCAGGAGTTCATTGCCACCTGTCTGTGGCCTGCTTTTGACACATGAACCCCAATCAGACTCCTGTCGACCTTCTCCAACTGTTCATCGTCAACCCTAGTCTCACATCTCCCTGGACATCCCACTGATCTGCTGAAGCTCGAATGACAATATGGTCATCCTGTTGACTCTTTATCTAAGACCAAACACTGCTGCGCCAGTCAGCTACCAAAGGAGTGCCAACCATTGCACTCCTGCTCCTCACTACCTTCCAGGAGACCTACATAGGTGGAATCCAGGGTTTTAGCCCCTCATTTTGTAGGTCCCTTCTCCATCTCTAAGATTATCAGTCCAGTTGGAGTCTGTGTTTGATTACACCGGTCCATGCAGATCCAACACACATTTTATGCCCCCCAGGTTTAGACTGCAAGGTAAAGCGCACTTCTTTCAATTTAGCATTCATCATCTCTGCCTGACTGCTTCCTGTCTGCTTATTTGCCTGAGCCCTAATTGGATAAATTTCCCTTACCTTCGATGCCTGTCTAGACTTTTGCCTCTTTTTGACCACAAGTAAAACTGAACTGTTAACGTCGTCTGCCTGGTCTCTGAGTTATGCGTTTGGTTTGAAAACTGGGCTGAACTGTTAAACCAAACACTATGTTGCATTAAAACATGGTACAGCTTACTTAATTACCTGGTTTAGCTGAAGACAGTGAGGCATTTGAATCACGATTGGTCAAATCTATGCAGTGATAAGGCATTGGTGTCTATTGATATGCAATTATAAAGTCATCCAAAACATGATGTCTATTCGATGCACCATGGTCAAGTCGTGACCAACCTTAGATGCAAAGAAAAAAAACAATGAATGAACTAATTGAAGTTGGCCAGACTGGATTTGTTTATCTCATCATGCCTTAACAAATTTGTTCATACTTGAAAATGTAAGTGAGGAACATAATTGAAATTGTTGTCTTTCATCGTTTTTCTTTGCCATTTTTTTCTTGGTGACTAGCAGCAGCTTGCTTGTGGGTTCAGTAAAATAAAGGTTTCTCAGGCCAGAGATGCTGACGTCTAATATTAAACAAGTCATTTTAACAGTACACTGGCTCCAGTTCAACACATTTGTTTGTGATAGTTTTGACTTTAAATGGGTGTTGACTTCAGTTCTGTTTGTACAAATGTGTCCCTGCCAGTTGGATGAGCTTCCCAGGCACACTCGAGCAACAATTCAAAATGTCCTGAGAACAAGATGTATCACTGAGTTTTCCCACAACTAGAATCCTATGGAGGAAAATAAAATTATGTAGTCAAAAACTGTTGCATTATGCATCCTCCAACAGGTCAACTAACAGGTCCACAAGCTGATGTAAATGCAGGAGTTTGCGGATTAATTCCATGGCAAACTACAAATAACACAACTCAAAGCTGCTCAGCTACACAAGACAAATATGTATGCCTCATGTGATGTTTCAAAATTTTTAAATTCTGTAAGTGGTGGTTGATGCTTTGACATGTAGTTACCAATACATTTCAAACTGCAAATGTCTGCATGTATAGTGAGAAGGTTGGCACTACAGTCTGGAAATGGAGGTGAAGGTCCCGTGTCAAATAGGGCAGAGGAAGGGGTGGTGGTGGTGAAGGAGAGAGGCAGGATGGGCTGGTGTGTGGGGGTAGACTGAAAGAGTGCTGGCTGGGTTCTCTCCAGGATGGAGGGCATTAATCATTATTGGTGCACACCTTCGTCCCCGACGCACCCTGACGGCCCTTCCACCCCTGACATAAATCATCATTCCCCCACAATAGATCCCCTCTCTTTGCTATGCCGGGGAAAAAGTGTGCTAGTTGTATTGATTTTTCCTTTTTCCCCCACTGCCTTCCCTGCCCCTCCACTTCCACGAGCCAACCGCCTTGCTGTGTCATTATGAAACATAACTGATCTGAAATTCATAGAATACTAAATAAAGTTTACGAGGGCACTCTACTGTATGGCCTCCACTCATCATCCCCCCTCCTCCCTTTCTCTTGATGCATGAGAAGTAAGCATGGAAAGGGAAAGAAAAAGAGAAAAAAAACTAACAATATAAAATTACAAAGCATGCACGGTGCTATTATACTTCTATTGATTTGTTTTTGAAGCACACCTAGGCTTAGAAGAGTTCGCTTGAAGAGATTAGAAATGGCCAAGAAAAAAGAGGGAGAAAGAAAGAGATGAGGCTTGGGGTGGAGAGGTGGTGGTGTTGGTGGTGGTGAGGGGTGTTGAAGAGAGAAAAACTATGAGAATTTGGACTATTACAGGCGGGGCTGGAAGGAGACGATGCCATTCAAACAATTTTGTGGTTAAAAGAAATATGTGTAAGGGAGACATAATTGTTTGTGTTTTGTTTTTTTTTTGGTTTGTGTCCATTGACTTGAAGTAATGTACAGTGCCAAGCATACTAGCATCAAGGTTAGGATGATTTTTTTAGTATCCTGGTCTTGCACATGTAAACATCACCTGTCTGGTTTTACAAAAATCTGGGTTTTTTAACAGATATGTGAATATGCTATTTGAAGGTACTCTAATAGGAACAGGATACTGTGGCAGTGTAACACTTCATCCAGATCTCTGGTCATTTTCTGCCATGCAGATGTGTCCTTAGCTATTATGTCGTAGTTGTCCAGTAAACAAAACAAGCAAAAAATGGTTTAAAAGGGTAAAGATGGTGTACATGCTGAAATATAAGAAAGTGGCATGGGTAATGCAGAGATGGAGAAGGCAATACAGCTAGAAACCAACCACAGTTTATCTCCAATGTTAACTCAGTTGGTAAATACCAGATTTGCTAATTGTAGAAGAGTTAATTACAAGCCTGCTCCAATAGATTAAAATCTGGATATATGGATATTGGAATCATGTATAGAGGTATATGGATAAATGGGTTTCTCTACATTCTATGTAAACACCATGTCCTGAATATGATCAAACCTATATGACACTAAAAATGAAAATACTCGTGATGTGATTCATCTTGATGAGCTCAATGTGTAAATTAGATACTGCAGGTGGAGCTGTTGGACTTGACAACAAACATGGAGTCAAGCATAGGATACTCTTTAAGGGTGCACTATATGATATGCAAGGCAAGGGTGACAGACTGACACACAGACGTGTGGGCCATTTTTCAGTGTCCTTGTTAAGCACAAACCTGTTTCCAAAAAAGTAGGAACACTGTGTAAAATGTAAACAGAAACACAATGTCATGATTTGAAAAACACTGAAACTCCATATTTAATTAAAAATAACACAAAGACAATTGTTTTTTGAAAATTATATCCTCATTTAGAATTTGATGGCAGCAACGTGTTTCTAAAAAGTTAGGACACGGTCATGTTTATCACTCTACTGCATCACCTCTTCTTTTAGCAACACTCTGTAAGTGTTTGGGAACTGATGAGACCAATTGCTGTCATTTTGAAAGTGGAATGTTTTCCCATTCTTACTTGATGTACGATTTCAGCTGCTCAACAGTTCGGCATCTCCTTTGTTGTATTCTACGTTTCATAATGCAACAAACATTGTCAATGGGTGACACATCGGGACTGCTAGCAGACCAGTTTAGCAGCTGGACTCTTTTACTACGGTGTCATGCTGCTATAATACGTTGCAGAATGTGCTTTGGCATTATCTTGCTAAAATAAGCAAGGCCTTCCCTCAAAAAGATCTTGTCTACTTGACAGCATGCTGCTCCAAAACTTGTACAGATCGTTCAGCATTAATGGTGCCTTCACAAATGTAAATGTTTCAGCCTTGTCCCTTGTGTACAAAGATTTCTTCAGATTATCTGAATCTTTTTCAGACATTATATACTGCAGGCAATGAAATCCCTGAATTCTTTGCAAGTGTACATGGAGAAGCATTATTCTTAAATTGTTGGACTATTTGCCTGCGTAGTGTCACAGAGTGGTGAACCCCTTCCAATCTTTCAGGTAAGTTAGTTAATTGTGAGATCCTCCATCAGGTGTTTTCTTTTAGCATTTCACTTTTACAGTCTTTTGTAACCACTTAACCAACTTTTTTGAAATGTGTTGCTGGCATCAAATTCTAAATGTGGATATGATTTTCAAACATAATGAAATTTTTCAGTTTCAACATTTGATATCTTGTCTTTGTGCTATTTTCAATTTGATGGTGTTAATGTTTTGCTAATCATGCCATTCTGTTTGTATGTGTATGTGTTACACAACATCCCAACTTTTTGGGAAAAGGAAGTTGGGAAAAGGAAGTTGTAGACTAACATTTCTATGGAGAAACTTGATAGCACTGCTGTAAACTGTTGCAATCCCATTGTTTACATGACCCTTATCTTGCCTATGGTAGTGGCCCCTCAAAAGTGTCTTTAAGTGATGCTGCTGTATGGACTCTGCTTAAGAGCTCATCTATAGCTTTTTGGCCAACAGTTTGCAATGTGTTCCGCATGTAGTTACACCCACACTAACGTGTATTTCCTCATCCAGGTAACCAATCCAGATTGCATGTGGAAACAGGTTCTTTGTGTTGCTTTTAGCCCTCTCATTCCACTGTCCCCTGGATAGATCAATGCAAGGAAGCGGATTGAGTTTGCACTGTGCATGTCTGCCTGTATTGCACAGTGTCTTCTTTGATATTACAACTATGGGGTGTTAAGTGGACAATTTTAAAATTTTACACATAGGGGCATTAATGTCACAATTGTAAACACAACTTTTTGATGGCATCTTAAAAAAAAATGCAACATCAAGTAGCATTCCAAGCTAATGGTTGACTCTACTCCTTGAGAATCTGCTCATTTTCAAAATGATTCTGTACTGGTGGTATTACATCTGTTAATTGTAGAAAAACTGAGAAAACAAACCTCAGTTCAAAATCAAAATTTCAGCTTGTGCACTTTTACAAACTAAAAAAAACCTTACTTGGCTGACACAGTTGCACACACACGCAGGCACTCACGCACGTATGCATGCATGCGTGCACATAGACACACACACACACACACACACACACACACACACACACACACACCACCCTTCCTCATCCTATTTTGCCCACTTCAATCTCAGCAAACCATTCACTTCATCTGGGCCGTAGATTAGCCCAGCATGGCGATGGAGGAGAGTTGACAGGTGGGAGTGGGAGAGCAGGAAAGAGAGACTGAGTGGATATTGGTGGCAGAAGTGGGATTCTCAACCTGGCCGGGATTAGAGTCTGGAGTTGAAGGGATATTAATGTAAAATGGAGGGGACAAGTGTGCTCCTGTCCAATTACGCTGCACCCTGTCACTGCCAACCAGGGTGCAAACAACAGGAGGAAAGGATTAATTGCCTTGGACTCAGCCCCCACTACAGGCCCAATTATGGCAACATATTGGCTCTCAGTGCTGGTGCAACCACTGCTGTGCAGGGAGATTGTGTGAAATTTTCAGCATGGTCTTCAGAGGTCAGAATGAGAGAAGATGGCTGGGGTGAAAAGGGCTGGGGGAGAGGTAGAGGGGACAGAGAGTGATGTGGACTCTTGACTGGGTATCAACGTTAAACTCCTTAGCTGTGGACTGTCAGCTTGATACACTTTTATATGCATATTTTATGAGGAGTGAATGTACTGTGTATTTATTTAGAACCTCAAGAAAACATTTAACAAAATATAGTGCATGAAAATTTGATGATTCGGTAAACGGAACATTGTTCATAAAATGTTAGTAATTATTTTATGCTCACCATTAACCCTGTAAAAATGCACAACGGGCGGCATGGGCAGCTGATGTGGACAACGTTACACTTTCCTTTGTAGGAACACTAAATATATATTTTGGTAACAACTGAGAATATAAATTACAGTATGTAAATTGCTTTGTATTTGCCGTTATGATACTTTGTATGAGTTACAGTTCATTTTATTATTTATCGGTTTATACTTTGCTGCCGTCAATGTGAAAACCTTGCAACTCCAAAACATTTCCTGATCAATAATACTAATAAATCCGGGCTCACCACAGCACAGAAACTGCTCCATTCAAGGTATTAAATGAAAAGCTGTTCACTGCCAATTTTGGAGACTGCTCAGTTTTAATCCTCCTCGATCTTAGCTCAGCATTTGATAGAGCTGACCACTCCACCATTTTAATCAGTTGTCTGGAGGAATGGGTTGGCATTAGGGAGCCTGGTGCCTCTCATACCTAACTAATAAGGTTTTCCATATCAATTGGCTGTTCTTCCATGCCCCCCCATCCTTTGGCATCCCCCAAGGGTCAATTCTGGGCCCCGTACTGTTCTCTATTTTCATGCTTCCCTTCACATTATGTACAGTCGTAACATTAATTTTCACTGCTATGTGGGTGGTACTCAGCTTGATGTACCCCTTAGACCCAATGATTCAGACAACCTGGCAAATGTTTTATCCTGGTTCTCGAACATTATTTGCTGGATGTCACAAAACTCCCTAAAACTAAAACTTTTCAAGTTGCAAATCCTGTTGCTTGCACCCACCAATAGCATCCCTGTTATTCAGTCAAATCTTCATGGCCCAATATCAAATGTCAAGCCCTCTGTCTTGTTACATAGGCGTGATTTTCCATTCAAACTTATTTTTTGAGAGCCAGCTTCCAAAAGTTGTTCAACTCTGCTTTCTTCAGCTAAGTGTACGTATTGTATATATTGTAAATTACCAAAATGTATATATCACTTGTGCAATTTTTTTTTGTCTTCTGGTCCTCTGACTTCTTGCACTCTGTCTTGTTGCTGCTGTAACGTGAATTTCCCCCATTGTGGGATAAATTAAGTCTATCGTATCTTATCTTAAAAAGATTACTGTAATTCCCTTTATTATGGTCTTAGTCAGAAAACTATCTCTGACCTCCATTTTGTTCAAAATGCAGTTGGTAGGCTGCTAGGCTAGCCACTTCCAATGCTGCCTCTCCTCACGGGTTGCCTGCAAGTTTTTTGGAATTGATTTCAAGATTTTATTAATGACTTTTAGAGTAGTGCATGGCCTTGACCCTGAACCAGTGTGGGGCAAGTTAACTTCACAATGTAATATATTATATATTATTAGTTATTGTTATTTGAAATATTAGTTAGTTATTTATAATAATACTGTCTGTGTGGAGTAAGGTCTTACTGATTACACGCCTTGCATTACTTTCATGAAAATAGCTAGTTTTATACTGGGCTATATATTATGGTCATATTATGGTTTCTGATAATAATGCTATCACTACAATTGCCTTAATCTGCCATAATCAGGTCTCTATAGGAATGTTGCTTACGTTATACTTGCTTTTGATTGGACTTTGACATAAGACTTTGATATAAGCTTTACAAGATGCATTTTTTCTACTCTGGTGTCTCATGCAGATAGGCTTTCATTTTAATCTGTGCAGCTGTCTGCAGTGGCTCTCATGTGTCAGCTGTGTCTCACAGGTGTAACCGCAACCTGAAATATTTATTTACACTTCAAGTCTATTTTTTCGGTAGTTTGCACATAAATGCACGATTGATGTCCAATAAAAAGGCACTGAATAAGTATATTTACCTACATTTTGCAATCTAGGTGGAGCAGAGTGTGTTGCTCGCTGGACAGAGACAGCCAGACATGCACACATGCACACACACACACACACACACACACACACACACACACACACACACACACACGTATTTCTTTTGCTGGAAGGGACAGCCTGCATTTCCCATCATGCCATGCTGGACTGACTAGTTTGCTGTTTTGTATTCCAAAATGCAAATGTTACTCTGTAATGACAATGCTTTTGAGTTCTGTTGCCCTGCGTTGAATAATATTGAAAGGTTGACACTTTTGTCAACTGTTGAACACTTATCTCAGGGTCAGGTCGCGGGGGCAACAGCTTCAGCAGGGGACCCCAAACTTCCCTTGCTTGGGCCACATTAACCAGTTCTGACTGGGGGATCCTGAGGCATTCCCAGGCCAGTGTGGAGATACAATCTCTCCACCTAGTCCTGGGTCTTCCCCGTGGTCTCCTCCCAGCTGGACATGCCTGGAACACCTCCCTGGGGAGGTGCCCAGGGGGCATCCTTACCAGATGCCCGAACCACCTCAACTGGCTCCTTTCAACACAAAGGAGCAGTGGCTCTACTCCGAGTCCCTCACGGATGACTGAACTTCCCACCCTATCTCTAAGGGAGACACCAGCCACCCTCCTGAGGAAACCCATTTCGGCTGCTTGTACCAGCGATCTAGTTCTTTCAGTCATGATCCAGCCCTCAAGACTATAGGTGAGAGTTGGACCGGTAGATTGAGAGCTTTACCTTGTGGCTCAGCTCTCTTTTCGTCACAACGGTGCGGTAGAGGGAACGCAATACCGCCCCTGCTGCTCCGATTCTCCGACTAATCTCACACTCCATTGTCCCCTCACTCATGAACAAGACCCCGAGGTACTTGAACTCCTTCACTTGGGGTAAGGACTCATTCCCTACCCGGAGTAGGCAAACCATCGGTTTCCTGCTGAGAACCATGGCCTCAGATTTAGAGGTGCTGATCCTCATCCCAGCTGCTTCACACTCAGCTGCGAACCAATCCAGTGAGTGCCGGAGATCACAGACTGATGATGCCAACAGGACCACATCATCTGCAAAAAGCAGAGAAGAGACCAGTACAATACCAATACAGTTTTACCATAGTTTTATTTAATTTTACGTGTTATATTACTTTGTTACTGAGGGGAAAGGAATATATTACTGTAAAGCATTACTTTTGGAATGCATTACCCCCAATACTGATCCCAACTATATTTCTAACTTATTTGTTCTCTGTGAGCCTGTAGGTAACATTAGATCCTCAGCTGGAACCCTCCTTTCAGTCCTGCCTTGTCACAAAAGGTGAACAGGCTTTTGTGAACTCCCAATTTGAGGACCTCAGGCCAGCTACTTATCTTGTCTGAAAAGCATTTTTTTTTTTAATACAGAAACGTTATTGCAGTGAACTTTCAATTTATTTTGATTTAAGAAAACTTAATTAATAAAAGGCTTTATCAAAAAAAGACAGACAGGGCAGATTTGCCAGTCTCATTACTGGCTTGGCTCTGTTTGTTATGACTGACATATAAAGATATTATGAAATAAAGTTATCAAATGTTATGGGCAGGGAGAGAGTCAAAAATCCAGATTACTCATGACACGCAGACCAAGTGGAGCAAATGAAGGTTAGGCACCTGAGCACAAAAGACAGGGGTCAGGAAGTTGCACAAATACTTAGATAGATCTCAGGAATCACAGTTGTTACCATTTGAATGAACAGACAATTCAATAAATACTGGCTGCAAAGCTGGTCCTTAAATACTGTGGCAGCAGGTGAGTCTTGATTGCATGATTTGAGACCCATATACTCAGGAGAGGAGAAGGCCAGACCAGACCTGCAAGCCATGCCCTGCAGTGACAGACACATGACACACATGACAGACAGGCGAGGGACAGACAGTAGACAGAGGGGAAGGGAAACTCAAAGGCACAACAGGTCAAAAAGGAGAGGAAAGCTGCAGATCCCAACACAATGAAATAAATATGACCTACAATAAACCCTGATATATTGAAAGTAAGCAGGATAAAATAACAGAATCACAATTTCCATAAATTTTAGGGACATGCGGCAGACTTCTTTTTTCAACTTTTGAAAGTTCCTTCAGAGCTACAGTGGGCATTATACCACAAAAAATTAGTGGCCATTTAAAAATGGATTAATTTTTGATCAACAACAGTTTCTTTTTCAACCTAAAAGATTAATTTTTTTTTTTATTTTCAGATTCAGATTTATTAAGTGAATACCATGTTAACCTGGTATGGAGTACAAACAAGAGTGACTGCAGGACTTTGGTGCAGTGTTAACTACTTGAACACAGATAAAACATCCTTCAAGAAGAAATGTGATTTACATTAAACTTTGACTCATAACTTAATATCATAGAGCCAGATTGAATGGTACTCTAGCAAGTACTACTGAGTATTTTTTTTCATATGCTTGCATTATTTCATTTGAATAAATTATTATTACAAAGGTTACATACCCTCTGTACACCACAGATGTGCAAGTTGATACCTTAATCAAATTTCTCTGCTGTGTATCAAACTGGGGACCTAAACTTTGGGGTGTAACTTCTACCCTACAGCGGAACCAGCCAGTCAGCCTCCAGGACTTTGAAATGCATATTAAAACTCCAAATATTAGCTTGTGAAATCTGCACAGGGAAGCCATCAGGGGCCCATAAATTGCCCAAACGAGCACTCTCACCTTCCAAGGCAGGCAATTTCTGATGGAATTCTGGAGACACAGACAGAAAACAGTTCCAACAGGGGAATATAGAACTACACCACAAAATCTTGGAAGGTAATTAACACAGTAATGGATCATTGTGAGTGTTGCAGGAATCAGTGAAGACTGTCCATTACATGTTCTCTTAAAAAATGTGCAAGAAGCAGCCCTTTGCCTAGTTGGAATAAGTAGCCTAAAGACAGCCTTTACTGATGATATGATGAAAATGTAACAGAAAAAGAAAGCTTCATGTCTAGTTAACTGTTGGATCTCTTGACTGGTGACTGACTATATTAGATAAGATTTAGGTCAAGGAAGATATTGGTCTATCAGTCTTTTTTGATGATGTACCTTGGCCAAGGCAAAGAAGAAATGAGGTCTTTTTTTTTTTGATGAAATCCAGTATTGAGCTAAAGGAAACCACCCAGTAGTTTCTAATCAGAGAGGGAAATGGGACTGGAGTTACTGATGGTCTCCTGTGCATACAGGAGGCACCCTGAGAACACACAAAGCGCATTGGAGCCGGCACCTTGACGGATGCCAACTTCATGAATTTTGAATTAAATTGGCCCTTGATGAATTTGGAATGTGGTACCTCTGTTCCAAAGCAATAGGAATCCAATAAAATGCTGGCACCATACAAATAAAGCCATACATTCCCCCAGACCTAGCAATGAGCCTCAGGTGAGGAAAAATGACTGCAGCACCAGGAAGCAGCAGCAGAGAGGGATGAGAGAGAGGTGAAGGGAAGATGGGAAAAGAGGCCCTGATATGAGCGAGGCTGAGAGAGGTGGCGACAGATAGAGAGGCTCTGATATGAAGAAGAAGAAGCAATGGGAGAGCAGGAGAGTCAGGCGAGATAGAGAGAGTCTTAAATGAAGGTGGAAGGGGGGTTTGTTGAGGGGAGTCAAGGGGGCGCCAGGGCCTGGATTCTAACACATTAGCTCTGTCCTTTTGAGTTGAAGGGAACATATTGGTCGAGGCCAATCCCCACATGGGGCCAGGCTGCCTGGAGCTCATCAGTGAGACATGCCAGGGCCTGGAGTAAATCAGAAGCCCTACTCCTAAGGCTCAATTTCCCCAGAGGAGGCCAGCCACAGCCACTCTAATCAGCCCATGTGCCAGAGAGCTGTCTGTAATCTCTTGCTCCTACCTATACATCTGCCTCAAGTCTCCAAAAAGCAATACTACTCTAAATGTCCTAAATATGGTGTTTAAGATGTGTGGGACAAATGTGGGGTTCGATGGCTGATGCTGATGACATACAACATTTGCTAACACTTGAAAAAAGATTTGTTTCTGGTTAAATGCCTAATGCTTTGCTTTGAAACTAGTACAGTATGTTGTGGTTTGGAAAATTAGGATTGTGACTGAAAAGTGAACAAGAATCACAGGAAAACAATTCATTGAGTCGTCTTGAATCAGGAGGTTCAGATTTACATTAAAGGTCAAAGGACTTCAAGGCAATTGGAGGCTGCACATGACTATAAGGTGTCACGAATTAGAAATTACATAACCATAACCAAGAAATCCTGTATGTGAAGTGCCAGTGAACTGCACATCCACATTTTCCAAGTTTGTGTCACACAAGAGTTATAACAGTCCTGTTTATATTTATTGGGCCATTTGGGATCTTGGTTCTGCTTTCTGTGTGTTGCTTTGTGATTTACAATGATAAAACAATTAATTTTTTACAGAAAGTCTAGAACAGTCACTGTGAATACCTAAAAGAGGCTTCCTGGTTCAGCAGACAGAGCATTCAAAGGTCCTGTTTAAACCTGGCATTATCATGTGTCTTGGGTGATCCAATCACAGCTCTAAGTACGTCACTTTACACCTGGCATTATAATGTGTCTCCACATGTCTCAAGTGACTACTCATGATTGGATCTCACTTCCCTGCTCTATATGCAAATAAACATGTCCATCATTTCCATTTGCAAATGCTGTGTAAGGTTCTTTCAATAACACAGATGAGCACTGTGTTACACTGAGCACATTTCCTGATTTTTATTGATCATCATTCGACCACGTTAGCAGTAGGCTAACTTAACCATTATTTAATTACATTCACGTGTAAACAGATCCAAAGATGCACTTTGTGATGTTAACTCCAGTTCAGTTGCTGTACCTTTGTGAAACCCTTTACATCTGGGACCCATATAATGCCCATGAAATGCCAGTATAAGCAGCATGATGCTGTCTGACAGAATCATGTGTGAGTTTGTGATAAACTGATTGACCAGCAGGTAAGTGAGCTCACTGAATGAGCCAGCCGTTTCCAAGTGTTGTACTATCTGTATAATTATAGCAAATTATTTCTCATTTAAAGAATATATGTGATAATCTGTGGTCACAGTCTTTTGGATTTTCAAAATAATTTAAATCCTATAATCATATCCTACCCCTTGTGAAATGACCATCTGATTTTTGTATCAGTAATGCAGCTCTGTGTTAACCTTGTCAGAAACAGTGGCTGGTAGCATGTTTTTCAGTTTCCAAAAGGACAAATATGCATCATACAATTACAATGTTTGCCTTTTTATCTGTCCCTCACAGAGTGATTTTCTCTGGAATTTACTACAATTTATATGTCATTCAAAACTTCAGTACTTTCATTGATGCAGCTGTACAGTTTAATATAAGACGACTTACAGAAATAACAACTATTAAATCTACATTTTTCTTTGGTTGACATGAAAAATGCTAACTGCTCCTAGCCACTGCTACTGCAGCTTCTGCATCGACTCCAGGCTGAATCAATAAAATGAAACAACATGGTAATTCATTATCAACTTCAATGAAGAACTGGAGAGTCTAAAAGCTTCTAGCACCTATTTTGCAAGAATGTGCAAATGTATTTTACTGTGCCACTCTCTGGTGTAACTGCACACAAGGAGTGCCTGAATACTGGATTTCTCACTAATAAGTTGGAAATACAAGGATCACTTGGAGACAGAATGACCCTTCCATCCAACTGCAATAGTGCAACCACAGCTTTCTGAGAGGGAAAAATCTCAGAGAATTAAGTAAATATTGTACCTCTAGGTCCATAGTGCAATCATTTGTCCACAGAATACTACATTTATTGCAGTGGGTGTTTGAAGAAATCTGCTCTCTCTGAAATGCTCCACTCTAGTTGTTTAGAAGAAGGCTGAGATGGAGCAGCCCGAGCTGACTTGCTGTGTGGACATTTAATCATCAGCTGCGTTTCAGACTTAATGAGGTTGAGTAAATGGTGAGTAATTTCTAATTTTGGGGTCAAGTCTTCCTTTTAAGTGCAGGCCCTTTGCACCAGCAGTGCAATGACTAAGCAGATCCCTCCCCCATCCCTCCCCACCTCTCTCTCACCAGTGTGTGCATACTATAATATGAATAATGTTTCTCCTCCAAGTCCCCCCTGTAATAAATGGAGTGCCATTTCGCACAATGGCAAAGTCAGGCCTGTATTGATTAACTCTCATCATCGACTCACGACGCCTGCTTCCTTGATTTATGATTGTCTGTTATTTTTACATTAGCTGTCAAATTCATCTTGTCTGTCCATGGCCGGGGTCGGTCTCTGCAAACAGTAAACACCCAGCACCCTGCCTACGTCCCCCCCAATGGGAATGGGCTTTGTTTTTTTGTGAAGTATAGCTCCATGTGGCAGATAGAGATGCATTCAAGCTGATTTCACATCAGTTTCAGGAAGGAGAGCCTCAGTGTGTAGCTGCATGTCTTTTAATTAAACCACACTACTAATACTACTGCTGTAGTTTTATGGTGGTGGTTGACTTAGCTTGATCATGGATTTAAGGTCTTTGCATACCTCTCTCTCTCTCTCTCTCTCTCTCTCTCTCTCTCTCTGTTTCTATCTCTCTCTCTCTCTCTCTCTCTCTCAAACCCAACCGGTCAAGGCAGACGGCCCCCCACACAGAGCCTGGTTCTGTCTGTGTTTTTTTGTCTGTTAAAAGGAAGTTTTTCAATAGATTTGGAATGAGTGACAGCTGAAACAATACACTGGGGAAATTCAGCTGAGTCAGTGGTCTTCATCACTCACTCACTCACTCACTCACTCACTCACTCACTTAGTCAGTCACGCACTCACTCACTCACTCAGTTAGGGACAAACTTTTGCATTTACAGGGAGTAGCAGTGGATTTGTCAATGGATTACTTGTTGACTGTCCAGTCCAAAGAGTTTGCCTTTTTCTCTTTGTTTTCAGGAAAAGTACAAGTCTGATTCTTTTGTCAAGTGTTTTTTGAAACACATGACTGTGTAGAGGATATTATGGGCTTTACAAAGTGGTGAACCTCGCTCCATCCTTGCTTGTGAAAGTCTGAGCCTTTCGAGGATGCCCCTTTCTTACCCAATCATGATACTATCACTTGTTACCAATGAACCTGTTTACCTGTGGAATCTTCCAAAAAGGTGTTTTTGGAGAATTCCACAACTTTTCCAGTCTTTAGTTGCTCCTGTCCCAACTTGTTTGAAACATGCTGCTAGCATCAAATTCACAAAAAGCATGTCAATGAATATATATTTACATAAATATAACTCATACACTCATATACACTCATTCAAATATGATTAAATACCTAACATCATATCAGTATTATCCGCACTACTGCAATATTGCACATACATTCAATAGTTTACATTTATTTATCATCCAAAACTACACAAATATTTTGCTATATTTTGCTATTTTTTTGCTTGTAAATACTGTCTACATATTTAGTTATATTGTATTTTTATTTTGTATTTTTTGGTATATTATTATAATATTATATAATATATATTATATATATATATTATATAATAATATAATATATATATATAATATAATATATTGAACCATGAACATGGCTATCGTAAGTACTCACAGTTGTAACGTTGTCATGTTAGTATTGGGAAATTTTGGCTGCACTTTGCCATTCTTGTGCAACTAGCTTACTATATAACCTTAGCAACATATCCACTTAGCAGTGTGGAAGATTCTGGTCATGTGCACATGAGTGCATGTGGGTAGGGAGGTATGCAGGTAGACAGACAGGACGGACATCCAACCACCTCACTCAGGTCTAATGAAATAATTGGATGGGCTTATTACATCCATGTGAGAGTCATGGCTACCAGATGTTTTTCTTTTTGTTGTCAGAACATTTGATTTATTGATTACTGTCTGGATGTAAAGCAAATTTAAAAAAAGATTAAAAAAAAAAAAAAGAAAAGAAAAAGAATCCTATAAATATATATATAAATATACTACCTACCCTAACTCACTAACTTGAGCTCAGGATTGTTTCTTACTTGAATTTGGCTGTGTAGCAGATTATAACAAACTTATTCTAGGCTTCTGCATATTCAAAAACAGTGCATATGGACTGTAACCTCTAATAACATATGGTTGACTGATCTGCTCATCCTTCTCCTCTTATTATTGTCCCTTTCTTTTATATCATCACATCCACATAGTAATGTGGATAATCTTCTGAACGTAGCCTGGTGAAGTCCTACGCAGATTCTCTGAGAGTCCACAGAGAGTCTGCATGAGACACCTTGCAGATGTATAAATTGTGGATATGGATGGCAGGGGGAACTTGTCTAACATACCTGTTAGGTCGGCAAGTGCAGGACATTTGGATTTTGTGTGGAATGTATCATGCATAGTGACCTTTTGGAGTTTACTGATTTTGAACTTTGAACTTTTCTAGAGTGAACACATCACATACTCAAAATCTGCTTAGATGGAGTATGCAGTATGGAACTGAAGTGCAGCTTTCATCTTCACTCTCTTTTACTATTTCAATTAAGTATTTAATTTCATCACATTTATTTTTAAAGTGGGAGTTTTAACTGCAGTACTGAAGTTTTGAGAGCATTAGTTCCTCGGGGGTAGATGACTTTGAAAAGGAGAAACCACTGATGTGCAGCATTAAAACACATGTTGTATTTGTAAATTGTTACTTTACATAATGTAGATGCATGGTAGGAGCATATCATTGTAATCAAATCAATTTATGAGTAAGAAGTGACAGTTTGAGTAATATTTTCTTCTCGGGAAATCATAAAGCAGCTGCAAAAGTTTGAATGTTTAAACGGCAGTGAATTAACATATGTATTGCTGCTGTTCTGATGACAGTCTTTAATTTGCATTTTCCAAGATTCAATTTAGTGGACGGCAGACTGTTCTAGGACAACATGTTTATGACTTTGAGATAAGAGCACAAACCTTCAATCGCAGCTCTGCAATTTGACCTGAAATTTCCCAAGACGTAAAACGTTAAAATCATTTGAATAATGTTGTTTCAAAGATGGATTTTTCTTTTTTATCTTGCTTTAAAATGACAGACAGATAGACACTTACCGTGTGCAATATCCATGGTTTGCTTGTCTATTTGGAATTGAGATTGGACATCAGGGCCAGCCTGGTGATCAGCTATCAGTTTAAACACAGTGTCCAGCCCCATCAATTTAGAGAACCGCTATCTCGCCCAATCCCCCACCCCCCCAACCCTGACTGAACTGGAGCGAGCAAATGTCAAGGTACACAGGTCTAAGTTTGAGTAACCTCCCCTTTTTCCGCTGCTTTTTCCCCCTCCTTTCAGCCTGCCGCCATTTCACCCTGGGAGAGTGAAGCGATAATAACAGACGGGCCGAGGCGAGGGGTGTTCGGGTAAAGCGGGTCCTCAGCTCTAATGGCGGGGCTGTCTGCTCTCCCGAACCCGCTGGCTTGGGGGTTCATTGAGATTCCATTAGAGGCTGCGGGGAGCGGTTTCATTGCAACCTTCTTTTCGTTTGCCTGACAGTCACACGGGGATCACTGTAAATTGGCTCTGTCATAGCAGACAATTTTTGAGATGTGAAGTAAATTAAACATGTAATCACACAGGAAGCGCTGCCGCGGGTTCCCAACACTTGACTCCCATTGCCAAGCGGCCTGAGGCGTCTCACTAACTCGTTTTCATTCCTCGTTACCCTTCTATCTTTACCTCCATCTTCTCATTGTTAAATGACACTGTGCTGTTTGCTTTCTCGGCACCTGGAAAAGATGATATACTGACCTTTAATGATGCCAGGCCTCGGCTGCAGATACAAACTCTTGTGATGTCTAACAGTGTGAAACCTCTGATCCAACTCTGCTGTTCAACAAGGATATTTCCATCACTGGTTACTGGAGTTGGTGACGAAATAAACGTTATTGTTGCCATCCAGTTTTCTCTAACAACTCTATGATCACCTGACACATGTGTGTCACATGACAATGACTGTATCAGGATCTCAAGAAGGCTTGTCTACCTACCACATCTGAACCTGATGAGCAAAGTAGGGTTTCCCTTTAAAAGCAACACAGAGTTATGTTAGCATATGAAGTGTTTACCGGGTCCATGGTACTTTTTAGATCCCAAAATCCTGTGACCCAAACAACTGAATGACTGTCATACTCTCTTTTAGACTCTTATTTTTTATTCTTTTCAGGAGATTAAAGATGGTTTGAAATTGATATAGAAGTAGAAAAAAGTTTCAGACCTATTTTAACTTAACAAAAAGTATATACACGAAATAATCAATATCTGATGTAGTCTCATGCAGTAGGTCTCCTGTGACCTTCTGTACATGAAGAAAAGGGTGAAAAACTATGAGGTTTGGTGCTGCTCATACTGTTGGAATGGGAAGCTGTAGCAAACAAAAAATTTGGATTGGTACAGTTGAAGTATTTTCCAATTGACACACCACATGCATCTCCCTGTGTTTTCCTGAAGGTCTGTTTTATGTGTTTTGTTCTTGGCCATTGGTGCATATTGGGTGTGTGGTTCCTTTATTGCAGTGGATTCAGTTTTTATATTGTATGTTGCTGTATACGGTGTGTTTCTACAAGGCCAAATGTTATCATACATCAGCATACTCTTAGAGTAGAGTAAAAATGACAGAGGACAATCTTCCAGATTCTTGTTGTATTTTCGAACTAATTTACTGATTCAAACTGACTCAAATGGTATAAGAGTACGTGAAACTCAGTTGCCCATTCTGTCAATGACTGTAAAAAAAAGAAAAGAAAAGAAAAAAGAAAAAAAAAAGGCTGAACAAGGCTCAAAATATTTCCCCTGGCCTCCACAGACATTCTCTATACTTTGCTGTTTCAATGTCAAACCTCTCCCTGCTACCTCATAGATACTGGAGTCATGTCACCATCTATGATGAGCCCAGGCTGGAATATAGCATAATGCCTCCTTTTCACACTCTCACTGCTCCAACGTCTCTTGTTCCTGCTTTGTGATTAAGCCGTTGTATGTTGTCTCTTCCCATTCCCATGTTGCAGCTGAAAGGCCAGTGAAGTGCTGTTGGCAGTATACCGGCCGGGTAGCGCTTGAGTGGAGGAAACAGCAAGGATCGAGCAGCATAGGCTGAAAAATTAGGTCCCTGCCAGCAATTCAGCGGCAGGAGCTGATATCATCAGGCTGCAGTCGGCTATCAGGCAGGTAATACCACCCTCCGACTGTAATCGCTAATGAAGCTACTATTGAGTTTATAATGCGCTAAATGATGCAGACTCCCACTCCAGATAAACACGTCCCAAATAAACGATTTGGGTGGTAATTGCACTCCGCCAGTGGCCTGTTAATAGAGTTGAGGCTCTGATGAAAGGGTTAACTCTTTCTCTGAAGTATCCTCTCACTGGCTCATTGCACTCTCATTTCTACAGAGATCTCAGCATTCCCTTAGTTATCAGTGTACTGAGAAAGAAAACCTAATTAGACAAAAAGGCCTTTTTTCTCATTCCCTAATTAGGTCCTTAACATAATTAGCAGGTGATGTTAATAACCCTCTTTTAAAACCTATTAAAAGGCTGTTTGGGAGCAAGTGGTGGAGAGGAGTTGGCCTGTGGGCAGTCAGGCGGCCCCTCTGAGGGCCCCAGCAAGGACAGTCAAGCATGCTGGGAGTACAGTTCATCAGGACTGGAGTGCCACTGCATTAGGACTTTGGCCTCATTGGAGACCCTGTTAATAAAGAGCAGTGTATCTCTTCAGCCATTAGGAGACATTTCAGCACACAAACGTATAAGCACTGCTCTGGATTGGACTCAAGTTTGCAAATTGTTGAGCCCATCATGTCAGGTAACAGGTTTATCTGTTTAAATTACATATGAACTGAAATTTTTTATCAAAAAAGAAGCGAAACTGCACAGGGAACAAGTGGACTTCTGTCATTTAGTTGTCAGAATTTGCCCTTATTTCAGCAAAATCTAGAGTCAAAGCTGCACAAATCAACATTTTTATTTTAAAATATATGTGTAATGTGACAAGGTTCATTCATAGTGAGAAACACACTGAGAATAATCCACAGAGCTTTTCCATGTCATTTTAGTCCAAGTTTTGCAGCCCACAAATCATGCTCATCAACCCGGTTTCCAGCAGAAGCAGACGGCTGTTTTCCGCGAAAAAGCTGCTCAGCACCAAACAGCAGACAGACACAGACTAGCAGATGAACATAGTGAAGCATTTAGCAGCTAAAGAGACAGATATTTTTCTTCCTCGTTGGTGGAGACCAAAGCAGCGCTAAACGAAGAGTGAATATTGGACTTATATTTATCAGGTGGACACAAACACCACTCCAAATGCATACTGAACTGATTCTGTGTCTGCAGGGCAAGGCACCGTCTGTCAGCAATTCACCCAACCACTTTAAAGGGCTTGTTGCCAAGTAGCCAAGAAATCAATTAATGAAGCTTTAAAGGACCATAGTAGTGCTGTTGGATGCTTTAACCCACTTACTACAATTTACTTATACTTAACATTGCAGCGAAGTGAA
The DNA here is from genome assembly GCF_051107435.1 of Chaetodon auriga. Classification (NCBI taxonomy): domain Eukaryota; kingdom Metazoa; phylum Chordata; class Actinopteri; order Chaetodontiformes; family Chaetodontidae; genus Chaetodon; species Chaetodon auriga. Next base: position 26,440,230 of record NC_135080.1, on the reverse strand, counting down.
AACTACGCCACTGCGTTTTACATATTTGGACGTATTTTGTCTGCCGTTCCAGGCTTTTCTTGGCTTCCATTCATTTCAGTATAAAAATCAATGAGCAACTTGCTTGACTTATTAATTCATTACGGCCAAGATTAAGTCTGCATTCACTTTTGTCATTTGTGTTATTGTTTTCAGGGGATGCAACACAGACTTTTCAAATCAAACTACATTGCATGACCATACTGCAACACTAGCAAATATAGATGCAGACTTGTTGATTTTACTTTTATCATTTACTATATCTGACGTACAGTATTAAACATAAATGTGCACCTGTGATAGACTGAACCTCTGTAGTTTAAAGCTCATTTTCATCTGTAGTCCCTGGGCACGTCACAGTCAACATTAACATGCAAAAACAGGAGACATGAGTCACTGGCTGTCTGGAAAAAATACATCACAAAATCTTTAAGACCTAAAGAAACAAAAGGCTACTGAACACTTACAAACACAGGAATTAAAACTTCCAGACATACTGCTGAGATGATGAGATATCTTCTTTTTTTTAGTAGTGTGATTATCTAAGTGTAGTTTTAGAGGCTTTTTCACTGTGATAAGAAGAGAATTTTCAGGGAAACACTTAATTTTATTCATTTCTGAGACAAAAAATAGTCCAAATCAAAAATTACAAGTCTAATAGATCTGCTATCAGCAGCTCTAAACATTCAAACATTCAGTCCAATCATTGAGGACTTATAGACCATATAAACTTATAGAACAAAGAGGTAATATTTAGCACTTAGCATTTGTCAGATTAGTGTATTAAATGTACTTTTGCATCATAACTATAGGTTCCATCTTCATCTTTTAACCTCTCACTACACTGATGTTTATACACCTGTATAGCAGTGTTATGGTTTGACAATAAAACTTCTGCAACAACTGGCCAATTCACACACTTGATACATTCAGTATGTGTCCAACCATTGTCATTACTGACAAACCTCAGGACAGAGGAAGGAGTTGTATCGTGTGTATGGGACTGCATCACAAACCACCAGGGGGCATTGTGTATTCAATAATGCACCCAGAAAATTACCATAGACGCAAAACGTGGTGCATTGTCACTAACTGGCCTCCAGTGAAATATTGTTGACAGGGCTCAGGGAAGTGCTGCAGGTTCCAGTGAGCAGCCTGTGCACTCTGCTGAGGAGGAGGAAGATGAAGAAGAGGCTGCCGCCGACCAGAAGAGCCCAGTCCTCGTCTTTAATTAAGTATCTGAAACATCAATTTAAATGTAAATATCGGTGGTGCAGCACCACTCATGCGTAAATTAGAGGGTTGGCCCAGCCACATTTCTCTCTCTCTTCCAAGTCCCTCGCTCACTTACGCTGACATCTGCTCACAGCTGCTTGGCCCGGGGCTGTCCCCTGTGCACGCGCACATGCACACACACGTGCACACACTCCTCCACTTCACAAAATTTTACAGGCACACTTACTCTTTCAAACCTTAAGTTGATGACAGTGGAAGGAATGCCTCCTGCTTATTGTTTTTTTTTTTTTTTTTCACTGACGGTATTCCATCTTTTATCGTGCAGAATGGTTTCACCAGTGACCACTTCTTAATCACACCATTCAAAGCCCAGTATAACATGTACAGTGGGTTTGTGATTAATAAGCTCTGGAAAGTATTGTAGCTCCTGTGAGGCCAGTGCTTACAGGCGTTTTAAATAATACACCTAGCCAAACATCAGTAGTAGCTTCCTATAAACTGTGTACGTGTTTTAAAGCTGCATTAATATATATTTTTTTACATGAACAATCAACCACATGACTATGTGTAACATGAAGTGTGTCGCTCATGGTGATAAACAGGGCTGAAATCCAGGATTTTAAAATACTGAGGTCATAAGTCTAAGACCAGTGTAAATGTAACTTCCATCCCTGTGAAAATGTTTAACAGTCACACAAATCAGGATCAGATCTGCTCATACGTAATCTATTATTAATTACATAATTAACATGCTTCTATCAACTATCTTATGTGAATATATTCAAGTGGTCGTGTCATGATAACACATGCATGATGTTTGCGATTTGTTTTTTGTTTTAATGCATAAACTTCTGATCCACCCTGTGGTGTTTTTATCAGACACTTTGGTGATAGAGTCTGGGGCTCCATGCAACAAGGGTGATTTGAATTGGGCACTGTGATCACTCGCATCTCAAACTACCCTGCTGTGTGTATTCTTAGTTTAGGGCTTTCTGGTGGAGTTGGAGAATGTAATAGTGATTGGAAGCAGGACATGAGTGACAGTTACCAGTGTGTGAAGGAGGAGAAATCGTCAGCTAACTACTGCATTGCATAAACTATTGCATCTCAAAAAAAAAACTTAACTCACAACCCACAACTTAAAATTGGTACGCTTAAAATTCTGTGGGGTGACCAAAAAAATCTGGATGCTAACTTCCAAATATCCTGATATCTTGATGGCGGGGCTGTGGCTTGAAGCCTGTGATGTGAAACCAAGCTTCGTAGTCCTGATTCACGCAAACACAAGTGCAAGTCTCCAGTATGTGCATGTAAGCAGAAGCAGGGAATACCCCTCTATGATTGTTTTGGCTCAGATGTGTGTATCCAAGGGTGTGTGTATGTATGTATCTGCGTGTTCAGAGGTGTCGCTTGCGCCACTAACTGCCCCTTCCGCTTGCTTGCTCTCCTTCTGGAGGCACCCAAGTGGTACGCCTGGCCTTTACCCGGCCGTCTGCTGGCCCATCAGGACACAGCTCATAAAGAAAAGCCTCCTCTAATGGAAGCAAGGAGGGAGGGATGATTTAATGGAAGGGTGGAGGTGATCTCTTCTTACAGCCCCCTGAGGAGTCCCTCCCATCTCATTGCTTTCACGGAAGGGGCGAGCAGAGGCCCCTTTGTGGTGGTCACATCGGAAGACGTCGGCCTACATCACCTCACTAACCTCAAGCGGAGCTGATTAACCAGCTCATATTCAGTCGTTTAAGGGTGAAGAAGTGAGCCGGGGGGATGGAGGGGGTGTAGTTGGGTAAGAGCACAGCACTGACAATGTGTCCAATATCTGCCTTTGTGTATTCTCCCTCAATCTAGATCATGGTATTAGAGGATGACACCCTGGTGTAATGCCTCAGGAAGATCTCGGCTCAGGACTAAGACTCAACTAGTGTTCAATCTGCAACTGCCAGTTTGCTGATGGGTTGTTAACCGCGGCTAAAGGAATTAGGATTGACATGTTCACTCTGCAGAACAATGTAGCTTTTAAGTGGCATCGTCTTCGCTCCTTTTGGCTTTACGTGTATGAGAATGTGCTAATCGGTTAGACAGTGCTAATCTGAAGAGAGAGATTTCAACAGGTTGGCACATTTCCACAGGATTTCTCTCGGTTAAAGCTGTTAAGACTGACCTTCAGAGCTGGGCTGGATGTTGAATTAGTGCATGTATTCTGCCAATTATGTTACCATTCAGAAATGACTGTTCTTTGTGAATATGGTGACACTGAAACACTTACATTACCAAAGTTTTTCAGCGTTCAGTGCCATTGTTTTAAAAATTAGGCTTCTCTCAATTCTTCTCTCTACAATAACTGTGCATGGCTACTATGGTATGGTTAAGGTCAATGTGGGTCTTCTGCATGAAATGCAGATGCTCTACACATTCATCCACCACTCTAACCTCCACACCCTTCTCTTTCTGCCTTGCTATGTAAGGGACATACTACTTCCTGTAATGGCACTGAACATTGCTATTATATGTACAGTAAATGTACCCAGTATAATCATCCATCTGTCCCCAAGATAAACCATATTGTATCCGCCATGAACATTTTGCATTGTTTTTTTGTTTTAATCTTGAAATTGGACATATTGGTATACTGGTATACACATAGTCATCGATACTATCTCCAACACTGTTACCAAGATGTCATACAACACTGTTTCTAAAAAAGGCAGGATGTTGTGTAAAACAAATATAAAACAGTATGTGATAATTTGCGACTCAATCTTCGACATATACTCAATTGAAAACAGTACATATACAATATATTCAATGTTTGCGCTCATCAACTTCATTGATTTTTGTGAAGATATGTTAAGATAAAATTTGATGCAGCAACAACAACACATTTCAAACAAGTTAGGACAGGAGCAACAAAACAAGTTGTGGAATTCTCCAAAAATACCTGTTTGGAACAATCCACAGGTAAACAGGTTCATTGGTAACAGGTGATAGTATCATGATTAGGTGTGAAAGGGGCATCCGAAAGACTCAGTCATTCACAAGCGAGGATGGAGTGAGGCTGAGCAATTTGTGAACACATGATTGTATAAAGGATATTATTTCATGGACTCTCCGTAAAACTGTTGTCAGTACACACAATTAGTTTGAAAACAATTGCATTCTGTTTCTATTTATGTTTTACACACTGTCCCAACTTTAGGGTTAGGGTTGTACATTTCAGAACTCGTCGTTCAAGTGCAACACCTCCCAAGTTAGAGCCATGAAAGCCTTGCTTTGCAGCACTTCCGGTCAGTGAGAGTGGGGATTTATGGCAGGGAACCAGGCGTCTGGTAAGCCTGTCCCAGTGCTGGTGCCCACTGGCAGCCATCGGCAGCCACAGCTCGCAGCTCGTGCTTTAGAGGACGAGGACCACCCTTGCCATGGCGAGTAATTCCCCTGTCATCGCTCCATACACCCACAGCTCAATGCTGGCTGGCATGGCTCCCTGTGCCCATTCTTAGTCAACAGGATTAAGCTTGCTTAGTGTGAGCTCTCCGGGATCACCTATACTCCGTATTCTACACTCACAATGCTGGCTCACCAGTTTGGCTTCAACAGCCTGTTTTTTTTTTTTCCTCCTCTCCTCTTCCTCTTTGAATTGGGACCATATGAATGTGGTTCCCTCGAGCAGAGAAAAGAGGATTGAAAGGAGACAGAGGCCAATCATATGCAGGCCTAAATAGGAGATCTGAGTTAATTTGCCATGCAATTTATGAATTTGGATTAATTTGAATAGACTAACAACATTGTTTGGTTGTGGTGTCAGATTTTTTCTGATCTTTCACAGCAAGACTGGTAAGGCCTAATAAAAAGCTTAGTTAAACCAGCCTGCAAACCAGCAAGCTCCTGAAAATAAATCAAACTGGTAACATTGTTCATTTGATGTCAAAAAATATTCTCATTAGCAACAAAATGAGTTTTGATTTGTTTTGTTTGATTGCATAAATTTCACACTGTTTGATTTAAGTGTCTCTGTGGTATATGAAACAGACTGTACAAACAAGTGACATTTCTCTGGATTCACACATTTTTTGTTGTACACGATATTAGATTCAGAAATTTAGGAAGACGACATGAATGTTTGCATTGTCAAATAACTGGAATGATGAAGACCCTTTATGCATCAGAACAGGTAAGACGTTATTACACATTTAACCTATATGCAGGGACATAGCTAGTTTGACAAATTGATAAACTGAAAAAATGACAAATTGCCATCTTCTCACTTGATTCATTTTTTCAGTTGACACTGTGGTAACAGTTGCGAAAAGCAATTAACATTGATTGAAATATGTTGATTTAAGAAATGTTTTTGTGGCATTGTCCAACAACCTGTACCATTACCTCTAGGACCTCGGCCATACATGTCATGATTTTTGTGGCTGTTTTACTAAATCTATTTTTTATGGATGTGGCTAGATAGCTTGCTAACCACTTAGAAAGATGATCACCAATTGTAATCCTAGTTATACGATTTGATTGGTTGATTGTTTTTACCAATCGGGAAACTGGTGTCAGTGACCACAACCAGACCTATGACACTGAGCTCATGTCCGATGAACTTTTTCTGGGAATTTTGAGCAACCTTGGGGGAGTTACATTCTACGATTACAAACGAACACTTGAATGTTTTATAGGCTGATTCTATTATTTCTTTCGACTCGATGTATTTAAATGTGAAAATTTTCAGCCCAATTATGAACAGATTAATAAATAAATTATTTGAACTCCCTAACAGGCTTTGAAATTAAATTAAATTTATGATATCAGTATGTCTAAAACCCTGCCTGTACAATCTGATAGTTTTAACATATGAATGGCAGTTTTACCAACCTCAACAGGTACAAAACAAGAACATTATGCTGGCTCCCCTCTCAGACCTGTATTTGAGAGAAGAAAGACTTAAGTTGTTGGCCTCAACAAGTGCAAACAGGTCTGTCTGTAAATGGTGTGACACCTGACTCAATCACCTGTGTCTATAGATAAAAAGAGGTTAAAAATCCAGTGCAGATATGATATGTGTCAGTCATTCCACTAAACTGAACCTTCCCTGTGTTATTAAGTTATAAGTTACTTCAGAGTACGTTTAAATAACAAAGCAGTACTTGAGCCGTAGCTTGACCTTCCAGTCTGGTGATTTTTCTCTCACTGAATCCTGGGAAAGCTCTCCTGACTCAGTATTTTGGTATTAAATTGTACCTCAATTCCATTTGTGTCACATTATAAAATGCTAGTGGTACAGAATGTCATTTGGTGGAATCGGGGACATTTGCTCCAGAAAATTAATGCAGTTTCTTGCAGGATCTCTGTCTCTTTCTTCAGGCTTGTATTTCATCAGAAATGAAATGCCTTTCTACCCACAGCACCCTTTTGACAAAAGTAATATTTAATGAATAGGACTATTATCAATGTCTAGGTCTGAGGGTATATTTTTTGGAATAGGCACACAGGCATGATTATATACTGTAAATGGGAATGCATAGTGCGTGAATTCACAGAGAGACTGTCTGTGGCATTAACCGGGTCATGTCTTGCTGTGTTCTTTGGAAAATCAAACCTCTGAAAGAAGTTTATGTATTTATTTATTTTCCACTGTACATACAAGAGTGCAATTAATTATTAGTGATAATTAGATAACATGCATATATTTGGCTGTGCATTTCATGCCAGGAAATATGCATATATATAATATTTATATGACATGTGGGTGAATATGTCTGTCAATTCTCAATAAGAGTGTGCAAATATGTGCTCTGTGCACAAGCATACTGTGTGTTTGTACTCCAAGCCAGCAAACATATGCTCCTGTATTTGTCTATGTGCATGTGCGCCTGCTGGTCTGTGTCCGTACAGTATCTGGGTATTTGTTCATGTGTCTGTAGGAGGATAATAGCCATCACACGGTCTCAAGTTAATTTCCCATGTAAATAGCACACTGCTGTTTAATCACACAAAAACCAGACTGAGAAATGGAGCATGTCTGCAGTGTTCATACATAATGAACTCAGGTTTTATAGATCAAATGCAGTGTCTTTATTGTAAACAAAGAGAAAATCACATGATTTTGCATTCTGTCAAATTATTACTGATACAGTAGAATACAATTCACATATTCTACACATGATAAATGAGATGTGGTTTACTGTACAATCTGCATCCTACCTGGAATGCTGAGTAAAAGTAAAAGTACAATTACTCCCATATAATTAAAAAACACACAAGCAAAAGTAAAAAGAAGTCCTTGATTAATAAATAACTCAAATTTAATCATATTTTTTAGAGTGTTGGAAATACAGGGTGGTGGAAAGTAATGAAAAAAAACAGCCTTTGCAGATAAAACCTATGAAAGTGATGTTAACATTGCAGTAGGCATTACATTAGGGCAACCGCTTGCTACAGCATACCAATTCATAAAAGTCCAACAGACCATGAACAACAAGATAAGTCAATTAGTTGTCATTATCATAACATCAAAGATTAACATTACACATGAAAAATTAACACAGCCACGTAACGTTAGCTAGCTAACTACATTTTCATCTACAGTATGTACAACTTACTCACCTTTTAAAGCAGAGATGTGAGTGTTTTTCGGAAGGCACAGCAGGCAGGTCATCATGTAACTTGTCATTTTTGGGTTTTGGTATGAAAACTGTGGGACTGTAAGGGATTGCCACTGCAAGCTGACTGCATCGTGGCCAAAACACAGGTGGTACCTGCTTTTCTTTCAGGGAGCTGGCAACCTGGCATCTACAGTAGAGTTGCTCTCGCATGCTCTCCCCCTACACTCAGTCCCCACATTTACCGCAGACTAACTCTAACAAAGGTGTCAGATCAGATCTGTAAGTTAAGTTTTTTCACAAAGCACTGGTGCTACAGAAGTTGAAAGTTTTGTAGCACAGTCCACAAAATTGTAGCATTAGTATAATACGTCTGTTACCATCTCTTAAAAAGGTCACAAGTAGTGCAGTTCAACACTTGAACAGGCATGTGACTGTCAAATGACATTAATGTTGCATACAGGGCACCAAACCTTAAAAAGATTTATTTATTTATTTTTTTGTTATTTGTCCATAATGGTAAATTGCAGGGACAACACTTTTTACCTGTATACAAAACATCTGTATATTATAATTCAAATGAGCTGTACAAGTCCAAAGATTTCTTTGTTCTTTAACAGAATGCAACAGATTAAAGTCATTGGCCACAAGTCACTTAATAAAAGGACTCATTACTTAATAGCCGTCTCCTTGAATTTTTCTGGAGCCTCACTGCACTAGTAGAAGAACAAGTGCTGCTGTTCCTCATTGAAAGTTAGCCAAGAGAGATCCTTTTTCCACTCAGCTTTATATTGATACATTTTTACTAACACACATTACTTTTAATGTGTTACTACCTGTGACTGCCTACCTCAGACAGAAATTTACAAACTGTTTTAAAAAAGCCAAATGCTAAGAACATTTTAGAGTTAAATTTAGGTCACTATTCAAGTGTTGGAGCACTGTCTCAATAAAGAATTGAGGGAAAACACACACACCTTGTAGTGAGATGGACTGGCATACTGTTTTTAGTGTCAAGAACAGGTGTTCTAAGTTCTGAGGACAATCAACATGAACTTTTAAATGAGTTCACAGAGAGCTTAATCTTAGCCAAGAAAGGCCTCCAACAACAAAATGTATATATGATATTAGAATTTCATATTCTTATAATATATTAGAGGTGTGTTAGACTTTGCAATGAATGCATTTCGAATTGTAAAAAGTATATTAGCAGAGACATGCTATCTGCTCGCTTCATCCATCTGAACCACCACAGCTCCACAACTGGACTGGAATTCCATCCTTTGTTTTCTTTTGTTTTGTAGCGCCAGTTATATTGTGAGAATTTAGTCCAAAAAATCTAGCACTGCCAGAATTTTGCAGCCAGCTGTCCTTGATCTCCAAAGCTCTAAATCAGCCTTCATTGGATGCTATGTACTAAATAATTCTAACAGTACTTAAAGGTACCCTGTGGACCATTTTGACCACTGGTATGAAACAACGTTTTGATGAGTGGATCCATGTTTTGTTTATATCCCATGCAAGTGCACAAGCGCATGGGTGACACGATACACATTACTGCCAATGGTTTCACACTTTACCAAGAAATGTAGCAATGCACCAACAAGTGTAGGGAAGAAGAAGACTGCTAGCTAGCAAATACTGCTGCAAAGAATGTAGTTCAATGCAAAACTTTTTTTTTTTTTTCTTTCAAAAAACTTTCCACAGAGTACACTTAAGCATTTAAGTAGTTATTTTCCGCCTCTGGACTTGTGCTCAAACTACTCTCCACCAAAGAAATAAACTTATATAGACTAGACATTTAATATCCACAGATTATCTGGACTAAAAGGGGGACTGTTTCTGGAAAGAGGCTCTTCTGTTAATTTATTTTTTTTCACTGGTTTTAGATCCACAATTATGACAAACATTTTAACTCCACCTCAGAAACAGTCACAGGCAGAGCTTAAACCTGCTGATCTATGGCATCAGATCTCAGCTCTTAATGAATGGGATGATAGCAACAGGGCTGACTGACAGTGCATCAGCGGCATGCCACAAGCACCAAGGTGCCGGAAGCCAAAGGTGGTATATGCGTGTGTGTTTGGAGAGCCTTGGTCACACTCTGTTGCGCCTCTGCTCACTGCTGACCCCTGCTCGTCCTTCACGCCGGGGCCAGGAGCACCTCCATAATTGCGACGGCAGCGGCGGCTTAAAACCGCCAAATCATAAAAAAGCCACGGTGAGCTTCAGTGAATTACAAGGAAATATGGCCTTCCTTTACAGTGGGGGCCGTGAATGAAGCCATAAAATTATGAGCAGTTTTTATGATGGCCCATTGAAGTAGGATGCTTGTATATTGATGGTTCACAGGCTGTATCCCTCTTCCCCCGTGCGGTGGAAGAGCTGACAAAGGGGCCCCTGTGTAACTATTTTTCATGCATTTAATATATTAATTATCCGGTAAATGTTCCCCAGGCAGTGCTTGGGATAGCAGAGAATGACAGCTTTTCGATGAAGCTCCCGGGTTGGCCCATCAGGCTGCAGTGTATTACGTGGGAAAGGTCATTGCGGGGTTAATGTAACTTTTTATTTGCTGATTTTTCATACACATGGAGTGTGGTAAGGAAAGGAAGCAAGGCTAGTTTAAAAAAAAAAAAAAAAAGAAGAAGATGCAAGAGAGCAAGACAGAGAGAGATGTGCAGGGACAGAGGCAGAGGGGTGGTGTGTGTTAGGAGCGTAGAAGATAACGCCAGGGTTTTTATTATTGTGTTTGGGTTCAGACTTTTTTCTGTCTCGGTCTGATATTGCAGCCTACCCTCCCTTCCTGCCCCACACAAAACACGCACACTCCCAGACACACACTCACACAGAATAGCTTCTGGTTCTGCTACATGAGAGAAACTGATAGGTGAGCCCACAGTAAAAAGGCGTTACTTGGGTGCAACTCACTGATTGTCTGCAATCATCCATATCCCACCTTCACATCCCATCCCAAATCAATTCTTGATCAATTTCATGCCAGAGAAAGAAATCATTTCTCCAAAATGGAGAACATATTCAGTTTGATCATTTGTGCTCTTCCAGTAGTAATTAAACTGCTTGGGTGGAATAACTGAAAACATTATAGTGCTGCTGCTGCTGCTTTACGCCAACTATTTCTTCCCTCTACAAACTTAGATTATGATGCTGGCAGTATCTCTTTCAAACATGGTTATGATGAGAAAAGAAAAAAATAAGGGAAAAAAAATGGCTTTTTTAATCACCATATGCACCCTCACTAATGCAGGTGCTCTGAAGTGCTGTCAAGAAACAATTGAGTGGAGAGTCGGTTGAAGTGATCAATTGTGTGCGGTCCCTGGGTGGGCTCTCATTTGCTGGTGCATTCCTTCAGCTGATTGAGTTAATTAGACCGCCCCCACATCTTGCTGATTGGATGTAAACATTAATATGCCAGAAAATGACTCCGTTGATGTTTACTGCAATGTTCTGAGGCACGCTAAATTGATCGGCGATTGAAAAAAAAAAGAAAAAAAAAAAAAGCAGGGAGCAAGCGGCTGTGATTTGATCCCACTTGGAGATAGTGAGGAGGTTCAAATGCAAACACACACTCCTGCTCACCCCCACCGCCCTCCCCTCTCTTCATCTTTCTCCAAAAGCTGCTTGCCAGTTGACTTGTTAGACTTATTCTGGAATTAATCAGATTTTCTTCCAAGTTCAAATTTGTCTGTAAACTTCCAAGCACTTTTTTTTTTCTTGAATCTCCTCCCTGGACAACCCCTTCACTTTTCCACCCAGGCCTTGTGAATTACCCTCGCCTCTCAAAGTCGAAAAGCTGCTGTGGTGAAATACAGAGCGAGGACAGCAGCATTCTCAGAGATGGTCTTTTATAAATCAGAGTGTGGTGTGAAGCCCCAGCTCGATATCTCATCATAGACGTGGTAGTGTTCAGAAAGTGGCCCAAGCAATGAGCCAAGGCTCAACTATCTATTTGGAGGTATACGTGCTTTGTGAGAGTGTGTGTATGGTGTTTCTATAGGCCAGTGAATGCACCATTGTACACTGATTTATGAATATGTACTTTCATGAGTCCTGCATGAATTTACAGCATTCACAGCTTTGAGAGAAAACATGGTTTATTTTTCAGTGAAGATGAAGTGCAAACAGCTTAATGAACACACATATACATATAAACTCATGTTAGTTTGTATTGCACTGCAGACAAGAGGGGATGTGACAAATTATATGTACTCTCTGAGCGTGTTTTGAACATTTGAGCTTTCTTTAAACCAGTCCTTTTATCTTTCATTCAAAAAAATGAATACTGCCAAAACGTGGTAGAATATTTGGAATGTTCATGAAGATATTATGAGAAAGCTAGAATCAAGTTATAGGGATGGATATTTTCAGCTATCATCTTTTTCAGTCAGATTGAATTTTTGTTCAAAATCGTATCCACAATCTAGGACCACATTACTGAACATACACACATTTAGCATTTTCTACTAAAAAGCAGACTTTAGGATCAGTAATTTAATATGTACTTTAAGTATTTCAGTAAAATGGAAGAGGTGGAAATTCCAGGATCCCCAAGTTGCAGAGGGATAGTTCTTATGTATCACAATTTGAAAATATGAGACCAAGAAGTAACTAAAATAAAAATAAACTGTAATTATTAACCTCCCTCAGTGTACACATAGCATGTATGACTATAGAAGGTAAAAGCTTTGGAACAGGGGGTTGAAGTCCCAGCTGGGTGTTGCTGTGGTCTGACGCACCACTAGTACCCCCAATCTCCCTGCCTCACCCATGCCATCCTCATCACACCCCCCTGCAGTGCATCAAGCCCCATTAACCCCCTGCCTGCCTCTCTGCAGGCTCCCTGTGTGCTTAACACAGTGGCGTTAGCATAAAAGATGTGCCTGCTCCTCCAGATGAGCTTTGCACAGTTTAATAGAGGTCTTGGAGGGTTCCACATTAATATAGTAAGGTTGCTGAGAGGAGGCCATGACTTACATCCCACTCCTCCCACCTTACACCCTGTCTGCCTCCATTTTTCTATCTTTATTTCTTCCCTTTTTTTCTGAGACAAGTCATTTTGCGGTGTGGTGACATGTCCATCCTCACGCAGGCGGTACAATGTAAACTTTAACCCTGCAGCTGGGTTATAACCTCCTTCTCTCATCTCTGTGTGTTGACAGCAGTGGTCAAACAGTCACAGTAAAGTGATGACTTGTGCTACCTTTAGCACTGTGCTGATGTGTTGGGGCTTCTAGGTGAGCAAAGCCTTTGGCACATGGGCCAAAGTGTTGAGGAAGCTTTGTTTGCTTTAGCACACTGTATGAAAGTTACTTGGTATTGCTTCTGTGAATGATAGTTGTGCATGTATATTTTCTTTCTTAATGCAGTTCAGCTTGTGGCTCATTGTTCTACAGCATTTAATGTATCATCAAACTTCCTACCCTGGTAACATCACACACTGGGCAGATTGCCATGGCATTTGCTCCATATTACAAGTTCCCAAAGGGTGAATCCAAGCAATCCAAATTATCTCCTGACCGGTCCTTCAGCACCATCAACAGGCATTTTCACACGCATGTACATGGATAGAAATCTATGTATATGAAGTGTATATATAAAAATCTAAAACTTGAATGTAATTATTCACATCTAATTTACTGAGCACATTCATGCTTCCCAGAGGATAACTTTTTGACTTAAACTGTTTAATTATGCGGGAATGCACCAAAAAGCAACCATAAATACCTCATGTAGCCAAAGCCTGTTATTCAAGGTACAATGCAAACTAAATAGATATGGTGCTATATTGACCATGTACAGTACTTTTAAGCCTCCACACAACCAACTCTGTGTCTAAAAAACATCACTCAATGCTGAATTAATCACATTATTTGTTAAATAATTTACATATTTTCTATTTTGAGATCTAATACAATAACAACTGGATGTAAGACAGTAACACCGTAATAGATTGATAACCTTCATCATGTACTCCTTATAAATGGTACAATTTAAGACTGGTTTATCACTTACATACCTGATAGGTCTTTTACATGTCAGTTTGGCATCACTTCCTCCATTGCTGGTACTTCCTTTGGGGCTCCTCAAGGATTCATTCTAGGCCTTGTGCTCTTTTCTTTTCCTTTTACATGCCTGCTCTGAGATAAATCATTCCAAAATGCAACATTTCCTTTTCTGGCTATGGAGGTGACACTCAGATCTGTTCAATGCTAAAGCAAAATAACCCAGGTGATTTAAAGACCAGGAAGAACTGGCTTAATGGTATAAGAAAATAGAAGGCCAGTAACTCTCTCCAGCTGAAAGTCTGATTGTCACTTTTGGCTCTTATGACTCACATCTAAATACCTCCTCACAGTAAAACTGGCAGCTGCCATTTTTGTATGCATGGGAATCGCCATCATCCATCCCGCAAGATATGAGTACTGTGTAAGACTCCATAGCATTCATTCAGTCCAATACTTCTGCGTTGTGTGGTGTAATAGTTATAATAGGCTTAGAACTTTGAGCATTTATGGTTTTGATTGTTGACTTGAGTGCAAGTGTAGTGTTGAGTCCTGTATGATATCTTCACGGTGGTACCCTACACCTCTTCACACACACACACACACACACACACACACACACACACACACACAGCTCCATTTTCTGTACACACTGATTGTAATTTTCACTTTTGTGGCTCTTTCATAATTTTGACCCCTCGCACCTTATCAACAGTCGTCCATGCCCGTCTCTCCTCATATTTCAATCTCTACCTGTCTTTCTTCCTACTCCTACTCTACCCTTTTCGCTCTCCATGTAGTTTCCTTTGTAGCTATACCACCTTCTCCCTCCCTCCCTCCCTCCCTCCTTGCCACCCCCCTCCCCACCACCACCACCAACGCCCCCCTCCTCCCCTGTTTCCCTTCCTGCACAGCCGTCACTCTGAATTATTTTCAATGAGCTCCTTTATAGCGGGCGCCAGATCTCAGCTCCAACTCATCACTGAGCACAGGGCTGGGGGGACGCGCTCTGCATTTCGATCAGCTCTGAGCCTCCACTTTGCTATTAACCCCTTTCACACTAAACCCCACCACCACCCTCCTCTTCACCACCCACCCACCACCACACACACATACACTTACACACCACACACACACACACAAATACACTTTAACTCACTCTATTTCTCTACCCATGTTTATGCTCTCACCTCTCTACCGCCATCTTTCAACTGATTTTTCTTTTTACATGCCATTTTGTAAAGTCTTTCTTCTCACCATCAGCCCCGTTCACACAGTTGTCTCTTAATTCAGGGACTCTATAAGCATTTTGTTTCTTAAGCAAGTGTCATTTTTGTGATCCTTGATTTTATATTCAAAGAAAACCGAGATGATTAAAATAATATATTAATATAAATAATTTGTACCAGTAAGAACAGTCCTCCACTGGTCTAAAAATGTGTTTAAAACAAAACAACATGTCAAAAACCCAGCGTTCTACATACATTGAATCTATGTAAAAGGAGTATGACAGACAGTTACTTTGTAGCCCTGTTATATTTAAATTCAGATAATGCTTGCATGTGTGTTTTTTCTAAAATAAAATGTTCTCTGATAAACACGCCTGCAAAGTATATTTAAAGCATATCAAAATCAAACCAGTATTGTTTCTGCATATCTTAAGGTCTTTTATTAGCAGTGACCATGTGACTGAATTGGGCCCATTGCAGATAAATGGAAAAATTCCAGTCATGAAAGCAGGCACTGAATGTTTGGTCAAATTTTGAGTCTCATTCTTTAATTCGATATCTCTAGTTAAAATTATGTAAACAAACTTCCACACACGCACAAACACACACACACACACACACACACACACACACACATATGCACAGAAAAATTGGAAAAGTAATGGCATGAAATATAATGTTTTCCCAACTCTACAGAGCAAATAGAATAAATAAAAACAAATGTCATTTTTCTTCTCACCATTTCCACATGCTTCTTTTCATTTCAGAATAAGACGGGGAAGAAGAGAGGGCAGTTAAGCACTGAAAGCAGTGAGTTTAACAATCATGTTATCTAAAAATTGAAAGAAAGAAAACACACACACACACACACACACACACACACACACACACACACACACACAAAAAAAAGTGAATAGTATACTGCAGATAATTAATGTACAGTAATTTGTAACCTACAATAATACTTAATTTGTCCAAGTTTGGGCAGTATAAATTTTGCTCAAAGCAAAAAAAAAAAAAAAAAACCTTTGGAAACAAGAGTCTAGAAATTATCATGTGATAAGCAAGCCATGTCAAAGCTTTAGAATTTAATGGCTTGAGACCTTCTGTAACAGATTAGATTGAAAATGAAAACACTGCCTACTCAATACTACATGCAGAAGTCATGTTAGTTAGAGAAAGATGGTGGAATTGATATTAGTCTGTAGCCAGCTAAATAACTTGGGTTTGCTTTTATTCTGAGTTACAGCATATGACTGTCTTTAAATGCTTGCCTAACAGCTTTCCTCTGCTTATATAAACCTTGAGCAAAGTAAGTGTACTTGCATCTAAGGATATTTTGACACTATTTCCATTGGTGCCAAGCAAACCACATATCGTTCCTATCCTGCTCCCACCTCCCTCTGCAATCTCTCTACTCAGTCTTCCTGCTGTGGGACAAACCTGTCTGAGCACATCTTCCTGGCAGAGCAGTAAACACTTCCCTGTTTCCTGTCTGATGATGCTCAACAGAGCTGTGGATACATATCACTCACTCCCTGTAACTCTGTCGAAGACTTCATTTGAAGGAAGGTTTTACATTTTGTGAGGAAAATTGGAAATGTTGCTTGCTTTGGCAACACAGTGATACCCGGAAATGTGATGATATCAAGGTATCATTTTTCACGAGCTGAATGTACAGTAGAACATGAGGTGTCAACAAAGAGCTTAGACATATCCCTGGGAATAAGTTGCAATTACTGTATATTACAGTGAAGACGCTGCTCCTGTAGGGCTTGGGCACAAGAAGAAGTCCACTAAAAACAGTTGCTGCTTAACTGGACTCTGATAGAACCAGTATTAACCACTCTGTCTGTCATTCTGCCGCTTCAAGGCAAGATTAAACTGTGGTGTAAAAGCAAAGTCAGGAAAACCCCTAAAAAGACTCTCTGTCTCACTCTTGCTGACAGCTCGGAGGCACGTTCCAACCACAAGGCATATCCTTTATCATGGAAATTTATCTTCAAGACTTCTTGATTAGTAAATGGCAGCAATGACCCATCGCCGGTTTTGCTTCACTCTTTACCCATTTTATGCAGTAGCCTATAGGAATGTAGGACAGCAGCAGCCAGCCACCATTGTTAAGAATAATGTCTATTGCCTGCAGGAATGATTTGTCATCTACAGAGAGTTCAGGTTTGGTGGCTGTCACTCCCTTTTCAAGTTGGAAAAGCCTGTTTGTTTGAAGATCACTTGACTGTGCGGAATCAATTAAGTCATCCATGGCTAATCCAGGAAGAGTGTGAGGAATTGATTTGGGGACACAGCCAAGTGATGGGTTTGACAGTGGCATTGTTTATCCTATATGTGCTGAGCCTTGATGTGCTGAGTATGATATACTGTAGCTCTCTCTTAGAACAAGACCAGAGATAGGAGAGCAGGAAGGGAGAGTGAGAACAGTGTGCACATCCAATACGCAAGTCAAAAGTTTCAATGTAAGGGTATGTATGTATACTTCTCAAATAACTTAATATGTGTTTAGGTTCTTGGTCTACAATTTGCCGCAACAATTTGAAAACAAATTCATAACAATGTGAAATACTAAGGAAGAAACTGTGCCACCTGAAAGACACACCCAACCATAAGAAAAGCCATTTAATGTATGCAGTCCAATGCAGTGAGGAATGCACAGGTCAAGACTCAGCAGTTTTATATCTGAAAGATAAGGGACACTCATTTGTGGACAGTGTGAATATTTTGGACAGTAAGGACAGATGGTTTGAAAGAGGAGTGATGGAGAGTATTTTGATAAAAATAGAGAAACATTCCCACAACAGAGGAGGAGGTCTACGAAATCACTTATCCACCACCTACAATGTTGTCCTTTCGTCCCTTCCCAGATTTAACAACTATTCACAGATTGCCTCACCTGACAACACCAATGACTGTCATTAAACTTGGCCTCAGGTCACTCCAACCACTGCCATTACAGCAAGGTGTACTAATGACCCAAGTGATATCAATGACGTTGATAACAACTCCACAGAGGTTAAATACCTTGACTCCCCACCAGTCAGTTAAAACTGAAGAAGCCCTTTGGTATTCGGGTGCCCCCCTGGACCCCCCTTGGCAGTCCCCCTTGCCATAGTAAATTATTTAACACATATATCACCTGTAATCACTGTGTTGACTGGAACTGCTTTTCTTTGGTGAGATGTCTGAAGGTTTTTTTTTTTTTTTTCCACAGCTCAATGATTTTATTTTTTAGGTTGTCAGGCATATCAGCTGGTTCCACATTAAACAGTGTAGCAAATATGTTCAGTTCCTTATGCTTACTTTTCATGTCCTGAAACCTCTCAACAAATACCTGATGAAGTTTTACACACTCACCAGCATATTCAGATACCACAGCAGGCTTTGTTTCTTGCAGAGCAGAGCTCTTTCCAGCTGCACTTGCCACAGCATTAATTTCACTTCAAATGATTTCACATTTGAAAGCTAAGAAGTTGGCTGGAGCTTGAGGTTCAGCTCTGAGAGGTTCTTGGTAATTTTCACCATGAAGGTCAAATCACACAGACACTTGCTGTCATATTCATGTCAAGTTTTCCTTCATCTCTATGAATTATTCTAGACAAACTGACACTTTGGAACAATTTTACTTTGCTTGGTATGAACAGCTTCCCAGCAGCAACAAGGCTCTCCTTCACAAACTGTTCCTGAATGAAGTTTCAGCTTCTTAGCTCACTCACCACAGAACTTGCCTACATGACACTGTCTCTGTTAGAATGTGGTCGTGTGAAAGCTGATTGTTGGACACCCAAACTTCACCAAAGAGCATTAATTTTATCAAAGTGCATTTGCAGCCCATACAGTTCAGCATACTTCATGCTGTAATGACTCTTGAGATTGTCCTTGTCCTGCACATTGACTTGCCTTTTACTCCAAACAACAACTGTTTGTCCATTTCTCTTGGAAAACACAACATTCCACATCTACTTATGTTTTCAGGACAGCTGGTGTGTGTTGCATTCAGCACCACCCAGATCAACTACTATTTCATTTTATTTTCTTTATCACTAGGAAAAGTCACTGTTTTTTTTTTTTTTTTTTTTTTTTTGTATTAATGAATTGCCTTGCAGGCTGAATCAAATGATCTTGTACATTGCCCGGAGGCCAGAGCTTCCTCATTCCTGATCTGACAGATGGCAGGCTGAGAAAGTTGTAAGAATCTTCAGTTAAACTTTTAAACACATAGCATATCGTTGTTTCATACATTTAAAGCTCCCCCATGATTCAACACTGTGAGGGAGCTTGTCCTGTCAGTTTGTGAAGTTAACATTAACATTAAGGAGCTCAAACAGTAACAATGTCATGATTGATTGTCAGATATCAAATATTGTCAGATGTGACTTAGCTCAGTATAGTTTAATTTTAATAGATCTGAACTAGTCTTTTACCATTTTATCATGCCTTTGTAAATTTTTTGGAGACATCCTTCCTTGCTTGGAGACATCCTTCATAAATTACACTATGTTAACTGCTCCTGCTGCTGCTTGCCTGGACTCGTCATTAGCTTGGTGGCTATGCTAACCAAACAACTATGCCCTGTGAGGATAACATACTACTCAAAAAGTTAACAAAAAGATTGTTGACCTTAAGAAGGATATTGGACAGCTCTCTGATGAACTGCACAAAAAGAAATAAAAAAAAAAAAAAAATCTCTATTTCATCAAGCTACATGGACATGGTTTTTGGGCAGTCCAAACAGATTGCCCCTCTCGGTGCAGCCACCCAGGATGCATCTCTGTGGGACCCTCCATGGCCCTCCTCCTGCTCAACACCAAACCATCAGCCATCCTGCGCGGAAATAGCGGTCCTTCGTTGCAAGAGAGACTTGTGCAAGGCTGCCTCACTGCCTTGCCCAAGCCTCTCCAACCACTGCATGGCCCTGTCTCATGTTCCTGTGGCTCTGAGTGGACCTACTACTGAAAACAGTGTCTGTGGACACTGCGGCTTCCCCACCATTGGTGGGTAGCACTGTTCTGCTGGCCCGCCGTTTCTCTTTGAAGCCAAATCAGAGGCCCTCATCCCAGGAAGACAGTCTGGAGGTCTTCCTTGCCCTGAGCCAATACGGAGTCCTTCTGTCAGGTCTGATGTTGCTGCCCTGCTACTCACCTGCTCAGACACCCCACCCACAGTTGGTAACCTCAACACACAGTGTGGAAACAGATCATGCATCATCCTGCCATGAGAACCCACAGCCAGTATCTCTTCGTCCTCTCTTCTCCCAAGCCACATTACTAGTATGGAATTCCATAATCAGGAACAACTTTTTTTTTTTTCAAGGTTTCTGGTGTGGTGTAGACAATCGACTACCTTACTGACAGATCGTAGTACGTGAAGCTACACAGCTGTGTGTCAGATGTGGTAGTCAGCAGCACAGGGGCTCCTCAAGGAATGGTGCTGTCACCATTCCTTTTCGCCCTCTACACCTTGGACTTCAGGTACAACTCCACCCTCTGGCATCTGCGGAAATTCTCTGATAACAGTGCCATTGTTGGCTGTGTGTCAGAGGAGAATGAGCAGGAGTACGGGGGGGTCATCACAGACTTCGAGGACAGCAGAACCACCTGATCCTAAACACCAGCAAGACCAGGTAGATGGTTATTGATTTCCGAAGAAAACCTTCCCCTCACACACTGGTGAACATCCAGGGCTTGGTCATTGACATGGTGGACTCATTTAAGTACCTGGGTGTTCACCTCAACAATAAACTGGACTGGACAGACAATACTAACGCCCTGTACAGGAAGGGCCAGAGTTGCCTACACCTGCTGAGGAGGACCCTGAGCAGCATCTTCAGCTCAAGACTTTCACATCCCCAGTGCAGGAAGGAGCGCTACCGCAGGTTATTCCTGTCCATGGCCATCAGACTGTATAACAGTGCACAATAACATCCACTCAAATGCAAGTTCTACTGATAACCTGATCACATCTCACATTTTTCCTCTGTTTTTATGTGCAATCATCATTTTTAAATTACCTAAGTGTGTATGTATTGTATATATTGTAAATTACCGTATGGTATATAATACTTCTGCAATATTTTTTTTGTCTTCTTGTCCTCTGACTTCTTGCGCTCTGTCCTGTTGCTGCTGTAACATATGAATTTCTCCCTTTGTGGTATAAATAGTCTATCTTATTTCATCTTATCTTCATTGTTTTTTCAACGCAGCCACTCACTGCTTCCCTGGAGTCATGGTCCCTGTCATCTTGGATAAGGTCTTGGGGCTGCTGTCCTCACTCTTGTCCTCTACCTTTGAAGTGATTGTCCATGTGGGGGCTAATGATGCAGCTCATCGGGAGTCTGAACTGGCAAAAAGTAGTACTTGTGTTTTTGAGTAGACAAGTTTTAATTTCTTGTCCTATTTCCACGCTGGCCCACGGAGTAGGGCATTTTAGCAGAATCCTCAGCCTCCACACTTGGCTGCAGTCCACCTGTAGAGCTCAGAATATAGGTTTTATTGACAAATCTGTTATGTGAGCTCTGCTCCATGTGATAGACTGTTGACATCCTAGATAGCGGCACCTCTGAGTGCTGTTCTCCCTGCTAGCTCCCTCCATCGGCCTCATCTGTCATTAACTCGTTCATCTGGAATTTTCCCCACACAGAGTCTCCCATCCACATAGCGTATCTAAAGGTGGATATAATAATAACGTACATCCTATTCATTGTATGTCCTTTCCTTGTCCCTCTGGTCTGATACCAAACAACTTTGGCTTCTTGATTGCCAGATCTCTTAGTAATAAGTCCTTTGTTGTTAATGATTTTATTGTTGCTAATGATCTGGACTTTTTTATGATTACTGGGACATGGCTGTCCTCAGGGGACACTGTTTCCCTGATTGAGGCTAGACCCCCTGACTTTACATATTTTTATAACCCTAGGCCATCTGGAGCAGGAGATGGTCTCTTTGCTTTTTTACAAGTGTAGTCTGTGCCTCCTGTTACTTCTGGTAATTTTATTTCCTTTTAAGTCTTAGGTTTCTAAGACTTGCATCTTAATTAGTAGGCCACTTTCATCAGTTATTTGTGAGTTTTCAGAGCTTTATCCATTGTCATACCAAGATATGACAGGATGCTCATACTTGACTGATTTTAACATTTTTTGACCTTATAGACTCTTTAAACCTCATTCAATGTCTTAAAGGGTACAGACATTGTAAAGGTCACACCTTAGACCTGGTACTCTCATCTGGTTTCTCTCTTGAGTCTCTTAATTTGGTAGAAATGTTCGCAACTTACCATAAAGCTGTTATTTTTAAAGTTTCACCAGAACTCATTATTCCTGGTCCCTACAGTACAACACACACTCACAATTTCAACTATGACTCTGCAGGTAAATTCTGTGATGCTTTTAATTCATCACCCCTTCACTCTCCTGTCAAATTCATTTAACAATCAACCCATCACAACAATCTTCCTGCATTTTAGATATCACCCCAACTAAGCTGCTCAGAGAGGCATTCTCCTGTTAGTCCTGTTATTTTGCAGATTTTTAAGAACTCTCTGACCTCTGCTTTTTTTTTTTTTTTTTTTCCCCCCCCAGACAGTTTTTAGCATGATATTGTTCACCCACTGCAGACAGATGCAACTACTCAATTCTACTTCTTTTAGATTTAAGTGTTGCTTTTAGCACAATTGATCATCTTACATTGTTTGGAGACTTGGGTACATATCAAGGGTACATGTAAGGCTAGGCCTGCGATCGGCTGGCGACCGGTTCAGGGTGTACCCCGCCTCTCGCCCATTGCTAGCTGGGATAGGCTCCAGCCCCCTGCAACCCCAAAAGGGATACGCGGGTATAGAAGATGAATGAATGAATGAATATAAGGCTAGGCTCTTAGCTTATTACACCCATACCTCTCTAACACATTTTTTCTGTCACTCAGATTAACTCTTCTTCCTTGATGGCTCAGTTGACTTGTGGTGTCCCTCAAGGCCAAGTTCTTGCCTTCTTTCTGTTTTCTTTATACATGCTACCTCTTGGCCAGGTTATTGAAAGTCATGTGTTTTACCATTTCATCCCGATGACATACACTATACATGCAGCTAAAACCCACAGATCCTAGCAGCGTAGTTAATCTGCCTCTTTGATATTAAATCCTGAATGTCCTAAGATTACCTTACATTTTCTGACAGTACGTGAGAGGTCTCTTTGGTCACCGAAATTCCATCAGCTCTTCTGGTGTTAACCTTGGTGGTCTTTCAAATGATACACAGGGTGCTAGAAATCTAAAGTTTATATTTGATGCTAAGCTCTGTTTTGATGATCAAGTCAGAAGTGCTGTTCTGTATGTTTCTTCCAGCTCAAATTGATCTCTAAAATTTTTATTAATTGCTGATCCACAAAAAGTTACATGTGCTATTATTTATTCTTGGCTTGATTACTGCAATGTACATTATTTGGGTATCAGCCAGGGCTCCCTCCACCCTTACCAGTTGGTACAAAATGCTGCTGTCAACTCCTTGCTGGAACAAAGAGGTATGATCACATCACCCCTGTGCTTGTCTCCCTATATTGCCACGCTGTCAGATTTCAAATTGATTTTACAATTGTATTCTTTACTTTTGAGGCCTTAAACGTCCTTGCTCCTGAATACATTTCTGATCTGTTGACCCGGTATGTGCCCTCTCCACCATTAAAATCCACAGATGGAGCCTTGTTGGTTACTCCCAGGTCACGGTTTGTGACTTAGGGTGATCTGGTGTTCGCTATTAGAGCCCTCAGACACACTAAGTCTCTGGCATCTTTTAAATTTCTCCTTAACTCTGTCTTTATGTGGAAATGTTTGTTATATGTTTTATCTACATTGTTTTTATTCCAATTTCTTTTTTATCTTATTCACTTCATTTTGTTGTCTCTACTTCCTCTGTGCTCATGTCCTGGTTTTATTTTTTCTTTTGTAAAGCACTTTGTAACATTGTAAAGAAAACTATTATATTAATAACATTTATTATTATTATTATTGTTGTTGTTGTTGTTGTTGTTGTTGTTGTTGTTGTCATTATTAAAAAGCAACGCTGAGAAGACATTATTCTTTCTGATTCTGTTAGTGTACTGACACGAGTTAAGTTTAATGAACATGATGGCAATATTGGGCAGGAAATTTACAATTAGAAATTTTCTTCAAAGCCTGAGTATAAACTTTCACTGTATACACACATATTCATTTCCCACAACTGTCTTGAGGGAAATGAGTTTTTCATCAGCCACTACAAACCTTTCCTCTCCTTCAGATTTTCACTGTAAACTAAATTTTTGATAAGAGCAAACATTTTAGTCCAGTCCCTGTGGAACAACAGCATCCTATCATACACTTCTCCAAACTGTGCCTTGCTTTACTGCCTCTTTGTCATAGCAGGCTGATCAGTGCTGATGACCACTCACCTCAGCTCCACTCTACATGGAGGACCATCACTCCATACACAGATTACTGTAATTGTTCCAACTTTGCTCTGTACCAGATAGAACACCATGCCAGTCAATGAGAGCACTCTCCAATGGAGGACTCTGGCCATTAGCACGCCTCAAATTGATTTCTGTCAGTGAGCGCTCTACAATTATGCTGCACCTTGTCAAGCATCATATTTTGGTAGGGAATGGCTGTTGCTTCGCTTTGTTGTCCCTGATAACTTGTCAAAGACAGTTGGATAATTATGAGAATTTGTAATAAGTAGGCTATTATGATTTGAGAAGTGCACACTAAAAATCTAAACTTTTCACTTGTAGAGCACACATTTAGAAAAGCCAATTTCTGGGTTTGGCACATGAAAGGTGATGGACAACAAAGACAAAGAAAAAATAAATAATTTGGCCTGACGAATTTCCCCCTAGCACTTTACCACAATGCTGCCATTTGCAGCTAGCAACCTAAAATATTAAAGGAACGGTACAATGAGGAACCCCCTCAAACATCTGAATAACTTGATTATTACTTGTATGAAATCATAAAAAAGTATATTTTCCCAGTAATTAATGTTGGGCCAGGTTTGGGTTTCAATGAAAAAACCCAGATTCCCAAAAGATGGGATGCTGTGTAAAAAATAAAACAGAATGTCACCATTTGCTAATCCTTTTGACATACAGTACAAAGACAAAATATTGTTGTTTTTCCTCAACAACTTCATCATTTTTTGTTAATATATGTTTAATTGAAAATCAATTCTTGAAGTCAAAACAACACTTCAGCCTAGTTTAACTTGAGAAAATATCAAAATGTCATCTCCAAAAAGGTCTAAGTGAATAAGTAAATTACATAATGCATTTGAGATTAGAGTTACCACACAGCCTCTGATTGGCCAACAGACTCAAAGTGAAGCATCATGGGATTGTCAGTGGATGGCTAACAGCCATGCTAACAACAACTGTTTTCAACATGAAAAGTCTCCAAGTCTCCATAACAACACTGCAGTTCGAGGCTAGATTACAAAGCTCCTGAAAGAGTACTGGACCTCTCGCACATTGGTAAAGTTATTCTTAAAGTAAGTCTCTAGCATGCACTGTACCAGAGACATTTAATATGTTGTATAAGACATAACATTACTTTGATGTCATGTATGACCTTGATGATCTAACGAGGGTTATTATGTCAGATTGCTTCTTACTAATACAATAGAAGTTGCATTTAGCACCGTTGGCACAGGATGCTGATGTACTTTTCAATTTGCCAGAACATCTCATAATGACAAAATGTTGGTTCAGTCAGTCTGGATTAAATGAAATCGGTTTATGCTTTTACTCTAGACTGTACCAGCAAACCTGGAAACCCATCCAAGACTCCCAGTGATGGTCTGAAGGATCAGGAGAGCGGTCCGTCAGCCAGTAAATACTTTTTATATGTGAATGATGTTATATACAAAATTTACAGTGAATTTTTAAAGACATCACACAATGACTGAATGATGTGTGTGTGTGTGTGTGTGTGTGTGTGTGTGTGTGTGTGTGTGTGTGTGCGTGTGTCTGTGTGTGTGTGTGTGTGTGTGTATGGAGGTGGTTGTAGCAAGTTACCGCTCATCTGAGGTGAGCAGTGAAAAAGAGGCACTGCTGCTGCAAAAATACACTTCAAAATTACTACTTTACAATGGAGGAAATTGTAGTTTAGACAAAAGCCAGAGAAAAGTGAGCATTCTGTCAATAAAGGGAGTGGTAATTACAGTAGAAAGAGGCAACTATCGCATCTAATCCTCCATCTCTAACTGACTGTCCAAATCCTCTATCATACACACAAAGCTTCTCCCCGTGTAATAACAGTTTATAGAGCAACATTGTACAGCCACATAATAGCCATGTTTTAATTTGCTCTAACAACTCTAATTATGCCTCTTATTGATTCAGGCCCACATTTTAATAGGAGCAGCCACGCCTCTTGTATTACCAGCCATTGAAGGTGTTCAATGGTGAACATTCGAAGCTTCTCCTTCTCTTCATCCCACATGGATGTGTCCCTGACAGTGTAATTTGTCTCTCGGATTCTGAGGCCACTGTAAAACATCACACAACAGCAGTCATTTTAGCACTCAAAGGCCTTGTTCTCCAACCACCTCCCCCTCCCAGCAGCAAAGGAGACAGGAAGAAAAGCAACAACAAAAGGTAAAGAAAGGCTAGTTTATTGTTGACTGCACCCAAGTGGGTCAATCTCAGTATTTGGCAGCAACAGCTCATCTAATTTTGCATCTAATTGCAGTGGTAGATTTGGAGTCAAGGTTGTTGGGGAGGAGCAGTCGTAGACGTGAAACTCACCTGTACATTTAGAATACCCACTTAAAATGTGATCAATTAAAAAAATAATAATAAAATAGAAAAAGAAAACTCTCACAAAAAAAGAAAATAAAACTGCTGTTATCCTGTTTCTTCCGTTGCTCATGATAGTGTTTAAAGCCCAAAAGCACAATGACAAGATGTTCACTGAACAGCTGCACAAACATTGACAAGACAACTACTGCAACCTTAACATCTAAATGAGAGCAGAGACATTTGTTAACATCTGTGACTAAATGCAGTTGCAAGAACCAGAACATACAGTATATCATTTTGACTATTTTTTTCAGTTTTTATTGGAGCATGTGTATTAACTGAAAACAATATAATAGGGTGTCACAATATATACATACATAGTAAGATGAGTCATAATGATGCAGGTTAATGAAGGAGATTAACAAAGGCCACACAGTGTAACTCATATGACTATTGAAACAAAAGGGACATTACACATCAACAGTTCAATTTCAGGGTTTCTGCTGGATTTTTCTGGAGCTTTGGATGGCTTGTATGCTTGTAATGCAAGCCTTGTTTCAGGGTAATAACTGCTCTCTGTCTGTCTATTAGACTGTATCTGCCTACTCAGTGACAACATAGGTGGCTGTAGTTGTTGCAAGAGAGATCTAAATACAGAGCAATCAGATGTCATTCTACTAAATGACATACTTCTAAAATAATTTGGTGGGCACACACACTAACACAATTCCAGCTACTGCTATTGTCTGCTCTGAGTTAGACTGCAGCCTACATTCTCTTTAAGACTGTGATTCCTGTTAACTCCTGCCTCTACGGAGGAGCAGTTCAATTCAGTTCAATTGAATTTATTTATATGGTGCCAAATCCCAACAAAACTTGTCTCATAAAAGTCTCCATATCAAGCAGGTCAATATCATATTCTTTAATGTACAGAGACCACTTGGTGATGGCAGCGACAAAAAACTCAGATTTTACAGTTAGAAACCTTGAGCAGAACCAGGCTCTCGGTGGGCGGACATCTGCCTTCAACCGGTTAGGCTGAGAGAGAGAGAGCAATATGCACAGCAGTGACAATACTAATAATAACAGCTCTAATAATAATAGAAATACAACAAATTATTAAATAGTATACACAAGTATATATATATATATATATTATTTGTTATTATTAGTCATATTAATATGATCATGATATACTTATTATTGTTATTCTATACATATACTATCATATAATAGTATATACATAAATATTATATGTTATTTATTAGCCATATTTCTGTTATAGCTATCATAATTGCTGTGCATCTCTCTCTCTCTCTCTCTCTCTCTCTCTCTCTCTCTCTCTATTCTAATTCTACTATTTTCCCAGACTTTTGTTGCTCCTGTCCCAACTTGTTTGAAACATGTTGCTGCATAAAATTCACAATAAGCAGATATTTACAAAAATCAATGAAGTCGATGAGGTTAAACATATTGTGTTTATACTTTTATCAGTTGAGTATATGTCAAAAATGATGAGCAAATGATCACACTCTGTTTTATTTATGTTTTAAACAGTGTCCCAACCGTTTTGGAATCAGGTTTTTTGTTAGAAATTGTTGGTGCCTTGCAGTAGAATGGAAAGTACATTTCACAACTTTCATCATCTTTCAGACATTTGTAAGAAATTGACTCTTTATTTCATGGCATGTTAGAGAATTTTTTTATTAGTATTTGATTAACGCATACATATATAACAATATTTGATGGTCCTGTGTCTTGATGCTGAAGGTGCAAATATTAGTCATTTTAATTTGCCGTGTGAACATTGAACTCCAGATTCAGCTTAGCCTAAAGTTCGTCTATTTGCTCTCTCACCTTTCCCACTCTCTTTCTGCTTCCCTGCCTGTTTGGTGAGCCTCTCCTCCATAGCTTTGCAAACTATTCCCTTCCCTCTGTGTGCCTTTTGCCCTTCAACCTTTCATTTGTTTAGACCTCCTGTCCTCGCTCTGCTGCTTCTTTAAAACCCTGCCCTTCACACGCCCCTCACTCCCATCCCTGCCATAACTCATTTTCAGTACACCAGCAAGAAAAAAAGAATGAGCACAGATAAAACACAGGTCACCTTCAAAGTACTTGGTCTGGTTATGGTGAAATCGCCATCAGAGCAAGTGTTTTATTAGGATTTTTGACAACTAAGTCTCCTTAAACCATTGCATAAAAGCTCTCATACAGTCTGTCGTTGTCTTCTCAAGGGCTGGACATAAAAATAAAGTGCTGAGAGGGAAGTGTAAATTGGATCCATTTTGAGGACTATGGAGATGTCTTAGCATGTGGAGGTAATGTGCACATTTTTACTCATGGCACTGGCAGCAAGAAAGGTAGATTGTCCTTAACCTTGACCTGAAATCATGTAGGTTTTTTTAAGAGACTTGTCCAAAATTTGAGGATAATTCCAGTTTATTACAACTTGCAACTTTGACAAAATAATTTTAAATCTAGGGCCACTTACTAGCTTACAGTCAGTGTGTGCATGATCAGATTCATTGATTGTGCTCATGCTTTCATGAACGGTGAACTGAATGTACCTGGTTGCAACAAATTAACATGAGTGTTAACTTTTGCAGGAGATAATGATGTTCACACACACACACACACACACACACACACACACACACACACACACACACACACACGGTTTATAGCACCTGGCATGCCTGATGGCGAAGGCATGACCTACTCTACTCAGCCTCTGATTGGCTCACCCTCATATTCTTACTCTAACCAGTCTCACTCCTGATGCCTAAACCTTACCAATCCCAATCCAACAAAGGCCACAAGTAAGAGCCTATCAGAGGCAGAGCAGGGCAGTGTTGCCAACTCCTCAGTAAGGAAAGTAGCAACTGGCTGTCCCAAAAATTGCTAGAAGTCACTCAATGATGTCATCACCTAATTTGGATAATTGACCTTGTAATTGTATTGGAAGCTGTAGGAGAGAGGAATAACGTCGTGGGAGAGACAAAAAGTGAGTAAAAAACACCCTAAATATGTTTAGAACTACAAATGAACACAAAGAAAATTTTACATCTACATCCCGCCCTGGTGGCGCATACGCAGCAGCTTCACGTATGCGCGATTCATTTGTAGTCTGGCCGAGGAGGGGTAAAAATCTCCTGCTCTGACTGCAGCTGGGAGGGACTGCTGTGAGTGCTTTGGGATGGGGGAGGGTCCCACAGCAGCACCCGCTGCTCGTTGATAAGAGTAAGAACGATACATGCTTTCACGTCAGAATCTCCAAAAGTCTCTAGTAAAACATCAGAAAACGTTGCTAGATTTGTCACTAGTCACTTTTTGAAAAAGAGTTGCCAGAGGGGTCTGAATATTCACTAAATATAGTGACAAAGTCACTAATTTGGCAACACTGGACCACGGCAGGTATTGACTTCTCAAGTCTGGGAAAGAAAAATGCCAACAGGCTGACATGGCTAGTGCACATGGCAATTAAGACACAGCTATGAATATTTGAAGGAGTTTAATGACTTTAACAGTACAGATTCCAACTGCGCCCAAATGTCAGCCACACTTGAAATGAATTTGCAACAAATTGTAAATGACACATTAAGTTGGAGCATCTGACCAGTCTTGAGAAATGTCTGAAAGTGAATGATCATAAGGAATCTTAAAAAAAAAAAAAAAAAAAAGGGGGGGGGGGGGACGGCCATGTGCCGACAGTCGTACATTTCCTCCAGCCAAAGTCAAACACAGCATTTTGTGAGGGACAACTTACCTTTGTTTCCCTTACTAGACCACATTGTAGAAGATTTGCAGCCTTTGCAGCTCAAAAAACAAACAAACAAACAAAAAACATGAAATTTAACTTAGGGGACTGTGAACTTACAAAACTATGAAATTACATTGTACTCCCAAATTCCTGAGATCTGGTAATACTGTTACATCAAACTGTGTCGTTCAAACATCCATCACATTTTACAGATCACCTTCTTGTAGTTGTCAGTATACAGTTTTCCTGTGCAGTCAGGTACATATAGCCTATGTTGGCCACCTCACGCCTAGGGGAACCTAGAGCGGCAGTAAACAAGCCTTGTGTAAAACAAAGAGGCAGCAAACTTTTGCTTGTGTTCCGCTCAACTAGAGCTGCTAGAACTAAAACTATTCATTCCGCAGTGCTTGCCTCTAAGCGGATTTTGGTTCCTCCCAAGAACTATGCACCCTCTAGTGACCCATTTGAGTATTACACTAACACAGTAACAATACTGACAATGAAATTTGCATTTAAATCACTGTTTAAGACAATAAAGTAGAAAAATATATATTGGGGGCTATATTATTCTTCTTATTCTTATTCTTATTATTATGCTATTCTAATTCTTGTGAATACAATTTTAATCCTGCTTTTTTTTTTTTTTTTTTTTTGAATGGCTTCTGACATTTGTCTGTATGTTGAGAGGTGTACTTGAGTGTGGAAATATGGAAAGGGAATGGCAATGAAGTTACTTGGGAAAGGGTAGAAGGGGAGTAGAGAGTTTACTCCAGCATTCCACTATTGGTAAGACAGTATTCCACTGTTGTAAGACAGCATTCTACTGTTGGTAAGACAGCTATCCCAGTGAGAAAAGAGAATATCTCTTTTTGTCTGTTCATTGGGATCTTCTGCCTCCACTGGATGTCCATCCTCCACTGCTACCATATTCTCCAGTAATCTGTCCTGTGGCTCTCCTCACTCCATTATGCCATCCTCAAGAGCTTCATCCTGTGCTTGTGGTGTATTCTCCCTCTGGTCCTGGATGTCTGCTTCCTCCTGACAGTGGGGTGAAACTCACAGGCTTTGGCACTTTGTCTTTCCGTTCTGTCATAAAGGTAGTGTTTCTTCCATGGGCAGTTCATTCACTGTCAGGAGTAAGTTCCTGTGGAGCACCTGCAGCATTTTGGATCCCTTCTCAGGTTGCACTTTGTAAACTGGGCCGCAACACTACATGGTGCACCACCTGCACCCAGTAAGCCCCCAACTTGCCAGGCCTGCCTCTCTCTGAGAGGTTTCTTACCAGCACTCTGTCACCTGGCTGAAGAACAACACCCCTGATTGTTCTGTCATACTATCTCTTACCCTTGGGTGATGATTTCTCACAATTGTTTACTGAGCGTTTTGGAGAATTCTGTCAACTCTCTGACCTTTCACAGTGGAACCCTGGTGTAAGATGTTCGGAATGATCCTGAGTTGTTGGCATCTCAAGTTGAAACACAGATGGTTCCTGTAGTCTGCAGATTTTCTGGATGTCCTTTCATATTTCCACAACCTTTTGAAGGGTGTTCATTCCAAAATGCATCGCGATATGTCTGTGAAGATTCTCATTCATCCAGGTCATGGTACTTCTAAGTGCTTCCAAAGGCAACTGGACTTGCTTGTGGTTCTAGAAGAAGTTTCGTCTCTCATCCAAAAGGCTTCTTCCATTCTAATCTGACTGGTGGGAAGTCTGAGGCATTTGTCCTCTTGCAGGATCATAGCTTCGCCAAGCTATCATGTGACATGAGTCGTTGTGTTGATGGCTCAATAGGTGTTGATGGGTGAGAATGGGTGGGTTGTTGACCCACCTGTCTATCATATGACTCAATAGGGTCCTGGTCCTGGTGTGAAGAGCTGTTAAGCTGCCTGGGAAGAGATCTCAGGACTGCATTGTAAAAGGCTGATAAGTGGTGTCTCAGACCACCTCCTCTGCTCAGTGATGGTCTTTCCAGTTTGATGGTAGCTGGGCAGAGTTATCACAAGGAAATCCAATTGCCTTTGGAGGCACTTAGACGTACAATGACATGGATGAATGAGAATCTCCACAGATGAGCTGCTCTTTATTTCACTTCCTAGCTCTAACTTTACCTTGACTGGTCTGTTCGTGCTGCTGCAGAAACCATCTGAAAATGAAAATACAACCCAGAAGCAGTGATTTAGCAAGCTGAGAAAAGTCTTGAATGAAGGAGAGGTAGTATCCAAGAAACTCCAGCAGAAATTTGACATCTCCAACTGTGTGAGGCTCTTTATCATTGAGTACCATCACTGCTGGCAAATCCTGAGGATCATTCTTAACTCTGTCTCCAGACACCAGTCGGCCAAGGTAGCAAACCTCTTTTTTAGACCTCTCACACTTGGTAGGTCTCAGTTTGATTCCATGTTCTCTCATGGATCTTCGACCTTGTCTGAAGTGATTTATGTGATCTCTAAAGGATGCTGCGTAACACAGTACACCATCGGGGTATGGAACACAGCATTCATCTTGAACCCCTTCTAGCACACCCCCCATACTCCTCTGAAAAGTTGCAGGTGCATCATCAAGCCAAATGGGATTCATATCCATTCATATAACCGCACAATGTACTGTGAACTGTGAGTTGTCTGGATCCCTCGCTCACGAACCCTTGGTTGTACACACTGCCTTGATCCAGTATGGATACCCATGTGTTGCCCCCCAAACTGTCAAGCAGGTCTTGGATTCATGGCAGTGGATGACGATCTGGAACAGCCTTTCGGTTCAGCCCTCTGAAGTCCACACACAAGTCTTATTCTTTTTCCAAACACAAACAACTGGGGAGATACATGAAGACACAGATTTGCGGATCCAACCTTTCTCCAACAGATTCTGCACATACTCTTTAACTTTGTTATGGAAGGGCTTTCGTCTACCACATTAATCTTCATCTGTAAGTTGGGTACCTATGTTGCCTTCCCCTCTTGCAAACACATCAGACTCCTCACAAAGCATCTGGCACAACATCTCCTGATGTTGCTGATCAAGATGCTCCAGATCAACTCGGGGATGCCACTTTTCTTGTGCGTGAGACTCTGCTGAGCTGTTTTTTTTTTTTTTTTTCTCCTCATTGGTGTCACTGCTTGGCCTAACCTGTGTGGTGCACAGGTATGTATCAGTGTTTGAATTTGCTGGCTGCTGGGAGGATGAACAGAGGTTTACTGGTATGCTGTCAGTGACTTCCTCTACACAGCGTAAGACTGTTCTGACAAGAAAATGCCATGCCTGGTGGAGTTGCAGATGGGGATTTTTACAGCTTTGGAGGAACCAGGAAGAACATTGACTAATGCAGGAAATAGTTCTAGTCCCTCAGGTAGGACACTCTCTAAAGTAGGTTCAAAAAGCATTGTTCCTTTACAGGCTTTTCTTCAGCTGGACTGTCACTGATTACAGAGACAATGGTTTAAGCTGTATCTCAGTGGAGACTTAATGCCCCTCCTCCTAAATCACTTCCAGACACTGCCTGTCTTTTCAAGACTCTCTAGGATGATTTCCTCTGTTACACTGCACCTGAGCAGTAGGCCACTAATACAGCTCTGATTCACTAACATAGGTACCTTTATGGTTACTTGACAATGTTTTGGACTTTTAATTTCCAACAATATTTCAGCCCACCACTCAAAAGGCATATCTGTCCCATTGTTCCCTGTGATTCTGAGTCGATCATCTGGCAGGAGGTCTCAGAGTGACTAGATTTTGATATCAGGGTAAGCGTTTTTCTAGCCAGGACTTTTCCAGTATAGTAACCTGAGCTCCGCTATCCAACAACATGTCAGTCTGCACACCATCGAGGTAACAGGTAAGCATACATCTTTTCCCTATCAGCTTTGTGACACAATTACCTTTTCTTACTCTTCGTTAATGGTGGAATGATGGAAAGTTGGCTGGTTACTGTGACAGGGGACTCTGGTCTTCTTTGGTCACTGGTTGGTCCCTCCCCAGAGGCCACATCATGTTTCCTGCAGGCTTAGTTTTTAACAGGCAGCTGACAGCTTGGTGGCCTTCCTCACCACATCAGAAACAGTGGTCGCAGCATGCAGTTCCTCAAGTCACATATGACTTGCATTTCCCCTTTGTGGCGGGCTTGGTTGGTTGCTCAGCAGTTACTGAATTGAGTAGTGATGGCTTGGGAGTACTGGCCAGAGGGATGAGAACCTTTTCTATGTTTTTTTATGAAGGCCAAGACATGTGCTGTCAGTTCATGTATAGCTGTGCAGTTCACCTGAACTTGAGTTTGAGTTTGAAAAATGCTATCTTGATCTTCACCTGGAGGCTGGACTGCATGGCATTAACTGTGACTGTTTTGGTTTTATGTGTCTGACCTGAGCATGCTTGTCTCTCAACCTCATTACTGACTGACTTTGTCATTATCTCTAAGATAAAGTTTTCAGTTACGCTGTTGTTGGAAAAGAGAGGTTCTAGGTCTTGCCTAATATATGCATATTTTTTCCTTATTCTCTGATATGAATGAAGAAATACTCCATGGACCAGTTTTTTCTCATCCCGAAAGTCTGAGGTACCTTGCTGGGAACCAAACAGTATCTCTTTTAACCCCATTCACCGGTGCATAAACTGTTGTTGACTTGCTTGCTCTTGTTGTTTTGCATTGCTAAGCTCCTGAAATAACTCTGCACTACTCTTGTCTCATAAGTGTGCTATCAGGAAAAGCTTGAGCTCTGCCACAATTAACCCATCTTTGGTCATCAACATGCCTTTAAAAGTTCCAGGCTTGATTATCTTCAAAACAGTGCGAATTTCTTCTGCCTCTGTGAAATTCTCAGATAGGCCTTCAGCAGTGAGTTATAGCTAACATCAGAACAGTCAGAAAAACATCAGTCAGAAATCTGTCCATTGTGTATCTTGAATTCTCTTTAAGGAAGTAAAGCAACAACATCTGTCAACTTTATCACATCAGTTACCTAACTGGTTACAGCTGGTGATCTGTCTGCTTGAACATTCACTGCTAATGTTGCTGCTGGAGATTCAGTCACCACCACAAACTGATGTTGCTCTTCTGTAGCCACTGGAAGTTGGGGCAGTTCAATTATGAGATCATTGAGGGCTAACGGGCGGCTCATGTCTTGGTCTTCTTGACTTGCCAATTTGCTAAACTGCCATCAGGAAATGGCCCTTATCCAGGACAAGCCCCCATATTGTTGCCCACCTCAGGCCTAGGGGAACCTGGGCTGGCAGCAAACAAAGTGTATGTAAAACAAAGAAGCAAAAAAACTTTTGGTTGTGTTCCACTCAACTGCAGGATTTATTCTGCAGTGCTTGCCTCCAAGCAGGGTTTTGGTTCCTCCTAAACCCTATGCACCCTTCAGTGACCAGTTTAAGTATTACACTAACACAGTAACAAAACAGTACAATGAAACTGACATTTAAATGACTGTTTCAATGTCAGTCCCCCCCCCCCCCTTTTTTTTTTTTGTCTACTTTGCAGCAGCAGAACACACAGATGTAAACATATAACACAACATCGACATACAGTAAGTTGTAATGGGTAATGTGTTCACAAACACTTGCCTATTTAAATATTAGCAATGCTAGAATTTGTTTTAGCAGTCATATTTCTGGTCACATGAGAAATGTATGTCCAGTATTCACTCTCCTTTTAGGAGAGGACAACTTTTATTGTCATTCAGTAGACAGCAAGTGTACACCGAACGAAATTTTGTTTGCAACAAGCTCAGCACAGGATTGAAAATATTTTAAAAAGTATATATATATATATATATACCCCACACACACACACACACACACACACACACATATATATATATATACATATATATAGTTAGTGTGTAGTGTGTAGTAGTGTAAAGTGTGTAGTGATATGTGCAGGTATGTTGAAAGTATGTTAAAATAAACAGCAGAATATTGTGATATATCCAGTATGTGAAATAGAACAGGTCGAAAATAGCAGTAGGAATATGCAGTAAGTTAAAAAATCAGCAGCATAATATATACTAAGGTTAATTTAAAGTGCAGTTGTGAAGAGTGACCGGAGGTGGTAACAATGGTGCAAAAATACTCATTTTGAGTTCAGCAGTCTGATGGCCTGGGGGAAAAAGCTGTTGCAGAACCTGGAGGTCCTGCACTGACTGCTGCAGAACCTCTTTCCAGAGGCCAGCAGGGAGAACAGACCATGGTGGGAGTGTGAGTTGTCCCTGATGTTTCTGGCACGGGACACGCAGCGTTTAGGTGCAATGTCCTGAATGGCGGGGAGAGAAGTCCCAATGATTTTCTCTGCTGTCCTCACCACTCTCCTCACCTTCTTCCAGTCAGCAGCACTGCAGCCTCCACACCACACAGAGATGCAGCTGGTCAAGATGCTCTCTATGGTGCTTCTGTAGAATGTAGTGATGCGCAGAAAGTGCAGGCGTTGCTGTGCCCTTTTCACCAGTGACGTGGTGTTCACAGACCAGGTGAGGTGCAGTACAGAGAAAAAGGCCTACAGCAGAAGCTTTCTTACTGAAAGCAGCTGACTGGTGCTTCTGGTAATGAGGTTGATGAGAGTGGTGGGAGTGAATCAAAGCAGTTAAGTTGCATGCCAGGCAACTACAGCAAGAAAGACGCTAAAATACTAAGTAGAGCTGAGGGAAACTGCAGGGTCGGGTGATAATTCTCTGAGGGTTTGTCACTACGAGCGACATCTTTCACATTCCACAGCGTTTCTTGAGTTTTTGCACTGCTGCCTTTGTTTTCCACCGGTCATGGAGCTGTGAGATTGTTTTAGCAGTGCCGAGGTGTTGTTCTTCCCCCTTCTCCCACCGGGTGGGAGCTTACCCAATAAATGCCAGCCAGCCCAGGTGTGAAGTGTGGCTTTGGCTTGTCGTGCTGGCTAGCTAAAAGCCTGCTGTGTGTGCGTGCACACTGACATGCATGTGTATTTGTATTTTCAGCACCAGTGTTCCTTGACAACTTGGTGGTGTTTTTGCTGTCTGCAGAGAAGTGTTGGAGGTCAGAGAAGCCAAATAGAGGTAGTAAGAAAGAAGGGGGGAGACAGTGACTGCCAGTAGACTCTTGTTTGTTAAGCACACGTAACATCATCAGCTCACAACTTACAAGGCTACGTGAATGTATACAACTTGCATTCTATTTTATGATGCCACAGTAATTTGTAAAAAGTCACAACAATGTCTGATCTAGTCACATCCACTGATACCTTTCACTCTCAGTGTAAAAGAACTCCTGTACTTGGACACACATGCACACACATTTCCTTGGGCCACAGGCAGGGAAGGGAGCCCCTGTTTAATTTTCAGCCTCCCTGTGAAGTTTGCAGAGGGTGCCAGGATTGATGACATACAGGTATCATCACCAGCAGAGAGAATCAGTAGCAGCAGTAGTGGGTTGCCCAGCACGTCCACCCATCACAGCACCCAGCAGTCCACTGTGACACCCAGAGGCACGACCCCGCTCCTG
This sequence comes from Chaetodon auriga, assembly GCF_051107435.1. Taxonomy (NCBI): domain Eukaryota; kingdom Metazoa; phylum Chordata; class Actinopteri; order Chaetodontiformes; family Chaetodontidae; genus Chaetodon; species Chaetodon auriga. The sequence goes on along the minus strand of NC_135080.1, from coordinate 26,402,130 downwards.
CAGCATGCCCCAAAACACCCAGGGATGAGAGGGGATGGGCTGAGAGGCACCAGGGTGAGAGAGAATGTGGTGGGGATGGCAGAACAGAAAAGGGGGGAATTCAGGGTGATGGGAGGACAAAATGATAGAGTCATAAATTAAAGAGGTAAAATCAAAGACAGAATGGATGATAAACAGTGATTTTTATTGTGGGCAGGGAGCTAATCCAGAATTGCAGAATTGGAAATCAACAGTCCACAGTATGTCTTGAAAACACAGTCTGTTCAGATAAGCAATAAACATTTCACTCAGACCAGATGACAAACCAATTACATTGTTTTCACCAAATGTTTTTGGTGTAATTTTGAAAAATGTGGAACTCATCTGGCCTGTGATTATATTTGGGTGGTATAACCCCAATACTGAGAAAGTTGGGACACTGTGTAAAACATAATTACAAAAGAATGTGATACTTTGCTGATGCTTTTTTGACATATATCAGTTGAAAACAGTACAGTAACCAATATATTTCATATTTTACCTCATCAGCATTGTTGTTTTTTGTAGATATATGCTTATTCTGTATTTGATGCAGCAACACATTTCAAAGAAGTTGGGACAGGAGCAACAAAAGACTGGGAAAGTTGTGGAATGCTGAAGAAAACACCTGTTTGGAACATTGCACAGGTAAACAGGTTCATTGGTAACAGGTGATAGTATCATGACTGGGTATATAGAGGCATCCTGGAAAGGCTCAGCCCTTCACAAGCGAGGATGGAGCGAGGTTCACCACTTTGTGAACATGTGATTGGATAAAGGATATTACTACATGGACTCAGGAACACTTCGTAATACTGTTGTTGGTAAACACACTTGGTTTGCAAAATCCATTCTGTTGTTATTTACATTTAACACAGCGTCCCCACTTTTTTGGAATCAGGGTTGTACAACAATATACACAGTGACACAATATCAGTGTAGTGTAATATCAGATACTGATTCTGACTGCTGGGGATAAAAGTTCAGAGTGTTAACTTTCAAAAGAGACCAAATCCATGCATGTACTCCAAATGGTTTAAGAACAGTTATCAGTTTACTTTGGATATGTCTTTGATAGGTGTTTTAGGGTCATTTTACTGGAATGGTAGGGGGTAAAACAACATCATGATGTGACTTACAATAACAACTTGGTTAAGATTAGGGAACCTTCTTCATCATGGTTACATTAATGAACACGAGGATATAGTGATGATTAAAAGAAACTGTAGCTGCTTTCAGACATGCACGCCTATATGTTAATCTGTTGACACCTTTACATGTTGGTCTCAAGTCTGAATAAGCTCCCATGTCATGTCATTGTTAAAGTTATAACAGGAATCTTACTAGGTAAGACCTATTAACATTTCTGAATCATTTTCAAGATAGCGCAAATCTGAAATTAGTGCTGTCAGATGAATGTAGAGACCACAGCAACACAAGATTAAACACGAAGAAAGAGAAAGGGAAATGCACATCTTTTCCACCTGCTAAGACCACTGAAATTAATTTCTTTTTTCAATCTTCATCTCTTATGGACGAAGAAAATAAGATCAGTTCAATGAACAATAAAACACTGTAAAAGAGCCCACTGACAGTTGTTGAGGACTTTCTTTACATATCAGTTCCCATTTGGTAGCCTGGGAAAAATAAATAAATAAAAGATTAAAAAAATATATATAAAAATGAACTGCGTTGCATGGACTAAAAGGATTAGAAAATGAATGTTCAGTTTTAGCCAGCATTTTAACATTTTAACAATTAAACAAGAGTTCCTTAACACCCAGTCGTGTTAAGAAACAGAGCATGCAGAAGTTATAAAACAGGCAGGAGAATGTGGACTCCAGCAAAGTTACATGATCAAACTGATAATCATCACTGAACTGAAATTAGCAGATTCACTGTGAGATACAGGGGCAAGCGTCATTCATGGTCACAACCGTCTTTCAGGCAGTAGTGGTAAAATAAATAAAATAATTAGTTCAGCAGAAAACAGAAAAAAACTGTCTTCCTAATCATCATATTAATTTTAACTAACCACTGTCTCTCACACATGCACCAGGTTGTAAATATTGTACTGGCACACAGCATTTGCACATTCCATGTCATTCCATGTCTGATTAGGGCTCGAGTGTTAAAATCTGAAAATTTGTTGACTCTTCCATCCTCAGTATCCTCTTCTCTCTGTGGAGTCCCTGCACAAAGTCACACTGTTTCATCCTTTGCTCCTGAAGGTCAAGAGTCACAGTTCCTAGCTTTGGACTTTGTCACTTCAATGTAAACGGATGTCAATCTAAGCAAGTAACTGAAATGACTGATGCTGTCATGTTTCTTGAAGTGCATGTATGGATCAGTGGATGCCATACCAAAAATGGCCATTTTGCACAGAGAGAAATAAACTGTGTTGTTCAGATGTCAAAACCAGATAAAGAGTGGGATTGAATCTTATTTATCTGTGTAACTGGAGCAGTCACATTCATGGTGACAACAGTACTTTAAGTCTATTATAGTATGGCAGTTCTGCTGATGGCATCGTGGTATTTTTAAGTCAAACGGAGAAGTGTAATATTAGCATATTAGATATTTTTAACTCATTCCACAAAAATGCAATTACTATTAAATGAAATTATTGGCATTCATGGTCATTTCTGTCAAACAGTTTCAGAAAAGTGCTTTACTTCTCTGCAGCCTTTAATCCCTTAAACACCAGCAGTTTAAGAGGGATCAGAATCTTCCAGACAATATCTAGTCTTATATCAAAAAACTGATATCACAGCTCTACGATGATTTGCTACAGCATATTCCTAACTGTTGGTATAAGGTATTTTATTATTCTGTTTGAAAGACACCAAAGAGCAAAGGAAAGCATCTCTGTGCTGACCATCTGATTGGACATACATTCTAATACAATGTAGAAGATTTTGAAAACTATTGAAAATGACCTATTTGATATCATATATGATATCTGTCAAGTTTTCTGAAAATCTGAAATACAAATTTGAGAGATCAGCAGCCCATCTCTAAACCAATGGAAATTGTAAACAACATTTGTACTCCAGTACCAATTACTGTTTTAGAAAGGAAATGACACCAATAGATCAATATAACTGAATATGAGAAACAGAGTCAGAGAAACTGAGACATCTAAGAAAATAAAGAAAAAAAGGAACACATGATGGACTTCTTTCTTTCATTATCTCAAGTTACCATGGCTTAACTCTGGCCAGCAGAGGGCCCAGCATCAACACAACTGTACTCCTGCCTGCCTGCATGTCTTTTTGCTTGTCTGTCTGTCAGTGGGTAAATAAACTCCACCCCCCCACACCCCCGAAGACACACACACACACACACACACACACACTCTAACACACCATCTTTAATCCCACCATCCGTCCCTACCCCTTGAACTTTATCACCTATTAACTGCAGACCAAGTAAATCCCACACTGAAAAAAAGTAGGGGGTTGGCCATACACACACACACGCACACACGCATACACACACACACACACACACACACACACACACACACACACACACACACACACAGACAAAAACACACACTCCTCCCTTCCAGTCTGTAGCCAGTGGGCTGGCACCTAGGTGCCCTTGCTGTATGACATGATGGGGCAAAAAGCAGTTATTTCCCACTACACGGTTTTTCAAATTGAGTCGTTTCCACAATCACCATCGCGGTTCTTTCTCCCTCTTTCTCTGTTTCTCCTCTGCCACCTTTCCAATCCCCGACACCATCCATCCACTGCCTCCCTTACTTTCCTCTTCTGTGACCCTTATACTCAAACCACGCTGTCCTCAGCATTTTAGCTGGATTAGTTGGAGGGGGGGCACAGGTGCTGACCTGCGAGATGGGATGAGCTGATGGCATCTGCCCTATGGGGTTGGCCATTACCAGGCCAGGACGGGTGGTGACGATGCTGCATGCTTAACCTCAGTTGCTCGGGCTGGTTAGATGAGGGATACCAGCTGTGAGCTATGAAAGATCATAATAAATATGTTTGCTGAAGGAGAAGCTCATTTTAAGGTGGGGTCAATGGTCGGAGACGAGTCTGACAAGCCTGTATTTGAGTGAGTTTGATCGTATTGATTTGAGGGGTAAGGTCACAAACCAGACCCATTGTTAGGTATGTGCTATCTGTTTCTGGTTAAAGAAGCTAAAAACAGTAAGGGGTGGGGTTTGGCAAGTAGTGACTATGGTCCAGGTAAATCTCACTTCAAAATTATGTTCAGTTTCATTTTGTTGATATGCTTTGCCTTCTGAGCGCTGTTGCTATTGAGTGTGAATGTGATGTAGTCAGTGCCCACTGTGAAGGTCCACTAGAACACAACATACAGCATCTTACAACCCTATAAACACAAAGCAAAATAAGACTGGGACACCATCTGTGCCATGGATAACACCATGCCAACTCTGTGTGAAAAAAAGGAGTTGAGTGATATTACACTGCTTCCACACATGCAGCTAATTTCTCTGAGATGATGGTATTGGAGGTGCCAGATCTGACAATGCATAAATGCATATCATGGCACCACACAAGCCTTCAAAGCCCTTCAAGGTAAACAATTCTGGGCCAAAAGGATTTCATCAGGACTGTTGGTATAATTTAGGGATTTAGCTGTAGAGTTGCTGTGCTGACATCTTCTTTAATAGAGAGGCACAACGGTGAGACTGACAGTGTGCATAAGTCACTCACTGTCTTAGCTGATGTCAGGGCTATGAGTGGTGCTGTTTTAATGGCTAACATCATGAGAAAGATTTGGGCTCTCAAAAGAGGGATCCCCCAGAGCATGCAGTACCAGAGGTAAATCCCATTGTGGTGCTAGGGACTGCAATGCAGATTTCTGTCATCTGACTCCCTTTAAAAAGTGTCACCAAAGGATGCACAAAAACAGATCTCTATCCACTGCATTTGTTGCAGGATGAAATGCTTGTGCCATACGCTTTAATAGTGGATGGAGCCAAACCATTTACCATTTGGGTTCTGAGCCTGTTTCCACTGACAGTGTGTCTCTGTGCCAAGGGAGCTGTCATGGTTTCCCTTGCACTTGTGGCTTCTGGTGCCACCAAAATGACCACTAGATTCTCCTTTTGAATGTGTGCTAGTAATTGAGGACTCAAGGGAACTTGGGGAAATGCGTAGAGGAAAGCTCTGGCCCTCAGCAGGTGAAAGAAGGCACCCACTCCTAGTGGAGTGTGTGCATTCATGAAGAACCACAGTGCATGTTGTCCATTTTCTTGTGTGGCACACAGTTCCACCTGCACCTTCCCAATCCAGTCCAAGAACATCTGAGCAAATGTGAGACTCACTTGTTGTGGGAACGACCCCCATGAAACATTAATTCCAGTGTACCCCTGGATGTACATCATTCTAATTGAGACTGTTGTCTGTCCTTACTATGACATGTCTGTTTGTATGCAGTTTTACACATGCAATACCATGGGCAGCTCCACACAGTCCATTTGGAGGGACTGAGGAGTATCCCATCTTCAGCACACCGCCTGAGACACTTCCCACACCAGCTGGAGAGTGACATATCCTTGTCCACTGATACGTGAGACATCGCTGTCCCGAGGGGAACCTCTGTCGACAGAACACTGGGACATTTTTCAGTAAGTCAGGCCTAACTGCAGTGAGGGAGGGATGGTCAGAATTCAGCTCTTGTGCTGAACTAGGGTTGGCAGACGCATTACTGGCAGTGCCATCACCACCGTGTGTTTGTTGTTATTTAAACTATTATATAGGGTTTCTGTAATTGTTAAATAAACGGTTCTGGTTTATATGGCTCAGTTAGTTCTGTGCCTTTTTTCTGCCCTTTAGGTCCTATTCAAAAAAAAAAAAAAAAAAAAAAAACCTCTAAACTTAACAAAGGTGCAGCTTTGTCCTGTCAGGGGACAAAGCTGTACAACAAGAATCCCAAAAATCTCCACCAAGGTAAGGTGCCTCTTCTGTGGCTGTGCTTCAGGTGTACCTCTTTACCTCCCTCACTTCTTCAGGTGCTTCATGCAGGTGAACTGTGTTGCTTTTGAGGAGTGGTTCAACCCATCCATAGGACAATCCAGCAGTGCTGTCTGATGAGAGGAGGAAATTTAGACATATGCATCCAGATAATTGTCTGCATCATAACCTGCCACACCATAAGCCTGGATGCAGCTACTGCAGCCACTCTGTGGTGGGAGACAGGACAGCCATCATAGTCTTACCAATATAAGTTGCTAGCTCCGGAGAAAGAACTCCATGCTTCATGGCCATTGCGGAGACATCTGAGGACAGCAGTGCTATGCTGTTCTGAGTTGCCATAATCTGAGCAGCACACTAATGCAATGGTCTGAGAGGTGAGCATCAAGTTGATCCTGAGGAGTCAGTGGCGATGGCTTGCACCTGCCAAAGTCTACAGCCTAGCTACCATGCTTCTTTCCAAGGCCTTGGAAAGAAGCATGGTAGCTAGACTCTGCTATAATGGCAGGACACAGGGAAAATCTTTTTCTGTGTCTTTGTGGACTGTGGTGACAGCATCATAATGGCACTTTCAGTTTTCTGGAAAATGCCCTCCTCCCTGAAGGGTTGGAGTGAATCCATAGCAAGGGACATTTGGCTGGTGGCTCCTGGTCATGAACTACCTAAGAGGCTGCAAGCAGGTGAAGGTTGTTCTGCTGGCATTTCAGTGCCCCTCAGATCTGCAGCAGAGAGTGGCTGTAGTGGAGCTCCTAGCTGTGGTAGGGATGGGGAATGAGCAAATCTGGAGCTCCGTCCTCATAATCAGACACCAGGTTTCCCAACAGGGAGATGGGAGAACTGGGAGGAGAGATTGAGGACACTGAGTCATCTTATTCATGCCCGCCATCTGGGACACTTTCCGGGATGTCTGGGAAGTTGCTGATGAGGATCAGCCCAGTTTAAATCACTGCCGCCCTCCACCTGGAGCGCCATGAAGGCGTCCACTTGCTGCTGGAGGTCCTCTGCAGGCATGTACAGTACTGATAGGTGCTGGGCTTGTCCTTACTAGCCCTGCATGGTCAGCACTGAGGCAAGCCTCACAGCTTCAGAAGAATTGAACTCCTTCATCCCAACTTTTGTTATTCACTTGTTGAATGCTTGACACTGAAGAAAATTTGGGAGCAGAGCTCAGGTCCTGATGGTTTTATAAGCTGTCTATGAGAACCTGAGAGAGGTAATTCTACAGTGTACAGTGGTAGGAAAGAAAATCTCCATGACCTGGTATGTGCATGGGGATAAACCCTATGGTGACAGCTCTTAGAGGGCAAAACCAATATGAAATAGTACCAAAGTTATGGTCAGTCAAAGGATATAATTCAGGTCCATTACAACCTCAGTCCTAGTTTGTAGTTTTGTCCATTATTTTGGTTATGATAACATTACACTTACTAAAGTAACTGCTTGGATCTGCAAATAAAGCAACATTGCAATAATGTGGGACAAGAAACACGAGTAGTCAGATGATCAGACAGGTTGTAACAAACCAACACTTATCCAGATCATCTAAACATTTTTAATTGGGGCTCAACCTGAAAATGTGAGCACCTGAAATATCTTTAAAAATCTTTCATTCTGCATGAAATCTGTGTATGGATAGTCAAGTCAAAGTCAAACGACAATTCGCTCCTGTTTTTCCTTCCAAATAAGTTTGGCTTATTGGAGGGTTTGTTTAAAATCAGTCTGATCATGACTTGTGTGTGTTTCTTGTATGATTTACATCCAGAGTCAGTTCTTGTGTCAGAGAAAATCATGGTCCTACTGGGTGTAGACACCGATGGATGATCAGTTAATTGGCCTGACTGAGTTTGTAGCCATTCCACAAAAAATGAATGTCATTTGTAACTATAACCATCACATTTTCCATTAACACTAACCATTTTTTGTTGTTGTTGTTGCTTAAACCTGTGTGTGTGTGTGTGTGTGTGTGTGTGTGTGTGTGTGTGTGTATTTTTTTTTTTTTTTTTTTTTTTTTTAATGTATTTATTTTTTGCCTTTTGAGTTGATGTGACAAATCTGTTAGCAAACAGTTTATTTACATATCCAGTAGTTAGGGAGCAACATTATCACTGAATTGTTTTGGAGTGTTGTGTCTGGCCACCTGATGTAAGTCCAATATTCACTCTCTTTAAGGAAATATCTGGCTTTTAGCTGCTAAATGCTCCGCTGTGTTCAGAAACTACCTGCTAACTGTGTCTGCCTTCCATTTTGAGCTAAGCAGATGAGAGTGAAGTCGTGGGCCAAAAATAGATGGAAAATAGAGGAATATCACATGATATGGTTAAGCTATGCATGAGTGAAAAAAAATGGAGGAAATGCAGTTGCAACATTAATACTTTCCACACATATCTTAAAATGTTTAATTTGAAAGAGAACTTATTCTAATTATAACAATTCTAATTATCTATTAAATCCCCGTGCTCTTTCATTTGTAGAATTGTCCTATTTTTCTTTGACTCACTCTGCATTGAGTGTTTTGTCAGAATGACTGTTATTTGGGGTGCCTTAACTGGACACTCTCCCTCATGCCTCTAGGCACATGGAGAGATGTTTTCCCACTACAGGTCTTGACTTAAAGTGCATAACCATCATCTCCATTTCTCACAGCAGTAGGTTTTATGTTGTTTTCCAGTTTCACTCCCTCACGCCGAATATCAGGTATTGCACTCCGTGGCATCTGTGCACATATGGTGTACTGTTCTGCACTATTGTGTTGTAACACATTGACGAGGTATGGACTGGTTATTGATTGCTTGTGAAGTGGATGTGTTTGTGCTTGTGGGAAGTGAAAGACTCACAAGGAGAAGCCTATACAAAACATAAAGTTAGTTATGTACTGTAACAAAAGATTCTATGAGTAGAGGCACAAAGCCCTGGGCCCCAGTGGCATTGCTGTGCAAGTTCATGCTTTATAAGAGCTAGTTCACAGTTCAGTTCATTCAGATTAAAATGAACTAGTCTGCATTCAGTTCACAATTTTAAATTTGAAACTAAGTTCAAAGTCCCAAAAATTAAACTAGTTCACAGTAATTTCTTTCTGCAAAGGCAGCTGATGACCTGCAACATAGTCCGCTACAAGTCTGCCCACTTGTCACTGGTGGAATGTAAGTACATTTACTCAAGGACCGTACTGAATTCCATATTCGAGGTACTTGTACTTTACTTGAGTATTTCCATTTTATACAACATTATACTTGTACTTTACTACATCTCAGATGCAAATATTGTACGTCTTACTGTACTACATTTGTCTGGCAGTTTTAGTTAATAGAATATCATTTTTCATACCCTTCCTGTCCAGTGAAAACCATGTATCTCAAACTTTTCTGATAGACTTAAGGATTAAGTGCTCCTTTGTGATTTGAAAAAAGCATCCTCTTCCTCTTCCTAAATGTTTTTTAGACATACATGGTTCTCACAGGGCAGCAATACTACAATTATATGATGATTTTACAGAATATGATGCACTGCATTGCTGTAGATGAAAATATCCTACAGTATATATAGTAAAATTAGCACAACCATAAACATATGCAGCAGTAAAATGCAACATATACATTAATGCAGCAGTAATAGCAACCCCAAAAAACATTGTATATAATAGTAAAACACTGACAGAGATCATTTTTCTGTACAATGGGTATTTTTACTTTTACATGCTCCCTTTAGTATGTGATATTCCTATAATATTTCTATGATCATTCAGCAGAATCTGTGCTGCTGAAAATAGACCCCCAAACCAAGCCATCTCTGTAACAAAATATTTTAACAGAGACATGACTACAGATATAGGTTTTACCATCCGGTTAGGCTAAGTATTAAGTTAGGTTGGGGTTTTGGCCATCCCCCTTATTTAAAATCAAGAAATCACCGACAGTGTATATCACTGTTAATTTATTGATCATTGCTCAACTCACTTTATTTCCATTAATGTACAGTATCTATCTATGACTCCTCAACTGGCATCATTTCCATCTCCCATGTTTGTGTCTGGACCAGATCCAAAATGACAAGGCTGTAAGGATAAGAGGTGGGGGCTGGCGGTGAAGTGATGAGTTTTTTTCTTCATTGTTGACATCCCTCCTCCTCTCCCCATCACTTTCTTTCCCCCTTTAAATCTGTCACCCACTACATGTCTGGACAGTGTGTGTGTGTGTGTGTGTGTGTGTGTGTGTGTGTGTGTGTCGGGGGTGGGGGGTGGGTGGGTGGGAATGGGGCTGAAATCAAATTCTCTTCGCTTCTCCGTCTCTGACCTGAATCTCACTGGGGCCCACAGTAACAGCTCAGAGAGAGAGAGAGAGAGAGAGAGAGAGAGAGAGAGAGATGAGGAAGAAGGGTATACAAAAGAATTGTGTGGAGGAGAGAGGGATGAATCAAATGGGACATGGAGAGAGGGTAAGTTGGGGAGAGCTGTATAAATGTGTGTGCTGGTGGTGGGGGTGGTACTTGAAAACACTTGAGTGCTATGTGGCAGAAGTTGGAGAAGAGATTGGGAAAATAGGGGTAAATATAGGTCCAACCGTAAACATGTTGTCTGATACCCATGATGCACTACTCCACTAGTATCAAGGTACAAAACTGTAAACTAGAATTGACACCTTGTGCTTGTATGCTTTCATCAAATTTACATCCATGTCTGTCCAAACTCATAATATATGTAGCAAACATCATTTATTTATTTAAGGAATTTAGTAAAGTATTAAATGTATTTTTTGTGAAATGGAAGTTATCACTACATTAACATGCATGGTTAAAGTGATTAATTTCTAGTGAGAAACATGTTGTCTATTTTTTTTAGAGTACAGAGGACTGATAGAGAGCTTCATCACATGGTACAACAACAATCACCTGAAGCTCAGTATCTGCAGAACCAATGAGCTTGTGGTGGACTACAATGCTTCAAATATGGATGTTGCTGCAGAGAAGCAATAAATGTGGATGCTGCACAGACATCTTCAACCTGGCAACACTGAAGATCTATACAGTCAGTTAGAGACTGAAATATAGTGTTGAATAATGGCCAGAAATGTGGTTTTGCAGAACATTATGATGTCACAGTGAGGTTAATCTTTGATCCCTTAGATATAACATCCTATGAGACATCTGTGTGAAATTTTGTCATAATTATGAATTCTTTAGTTATGTCCAAAGACATGTCTTGTGTGGTCACAGTGGCCTTCGACCATCAAAATCTAATCAGTTCATCCTTGAGTCCAAGTGGACATTTGTGCCAAATTTGAAGAAATTAAAGGCGTTCCTGAGATATCATGCTCACAACAATGATACCAATGGATGTTGTTGGACCGTTTCAATTATTTTTTTTATTTTTTATTTTTTTATTTTTTTACAGTAATCATTCTGGATGATGGACAAATGATTGAATGCCATTCTGTCCAACTGCTTATAAATAAACAACACAAAAAAAGGTCTGGCTAGCCACCCCTCTGTGCTGCAACATTCAAACTCCCCAAACCAAGCTTTGGAGATGTTTGTTAGCCTTTTGTTAATCGTTAATATTGCAGCAGAGTGGTCTGATGAAGAACAGGTGTCAGGTGCTTTCTGAAATTTGGACAAAGCTCCAATATGTCATCAAGATGACCAACAACTCTCAGTGTTCTGTCATCATTTGTAAAACCACTCATGGCATGTACTGTACACATTCGAAGGCATCTACTTACATAAAGTACTGTATGTCATCAAACCAAAGACATTTAGTCTCTCCTCTGTGCATTCTAATGAAAAAAAAAATCTTATCTAATCTGTCTCTGTATCAAAGGGTTCTCGAACATTTTCTGTTCACTGTGAATTGGTCTATACCTTGGCTGCCTCCCAAAGCTAACTGCAAGTTTTGTTTGTTTCATTGTGGTCTGACACAGCTCAATGGGGATTCGGAACAGGTGTAATTTTGTGCCGGCTGTACAACAGAAGATTGACAGCTGATTGACAGAAGTGATCGTGTGATTGGTTGAACACAGCACTCACTGGGGTGTGTTCAATCTATTAGGTGCTTTCTGTTTGTAACCACATTAGTGGCATGGTTCTATAGATGTCAGTGTCAATCTTTTGGCCCATCGCTTTGGTCTAGACTCACATATCTCAAGAGCCGAGGGCTGGATTGACATTAATTTTGTACACATATTTGTGGTTTCTCCAGGATGAATTCTAGTGATTTTTGTGATCCCCTGACCTGCACCACCCTCAGGTTAACACTAGTTTTTTAATGAAATATCTCAACAGCTATTGGACATATTGTGATGAAAATTGTTACAGATATTTCTGCCCCTCTCAGGATGAATTGTTCAAACTTTTGTGATCCCCTGACTTCATTTACCATCATCAAACATTTCCATCAGCCTCAGCTGTACTTTGTGTGTAGTGCTAGAAACTAGAAACTAGAAAACGTTTGCATGCTACCTTGCTAAACTATAAGTGAGACCTTCTGTGACATCACAGACTGAGGTGGTGAGCAAACACAGACGCCACTCATTAAACCATCCTCTTGTTCATCACTCCATCAATCAATTTATCCATCCTTTTCTCATTATTCTGCCTATCCATTCATTCATCTGTCAATTTATCCATTCGTTCATTTCTGTTATCGATTCAGTAGTCCATATCTACATCCTACATTGCTAATACATTCAAATTTAAGGTAACTCTTGAATGCAGTTTTTTTTTTTTTCCCCTTTTCACCACTGTAATATTCTATTGAAGTATTTCTACTTTTGCCTCATTTGCCCACTTGACTACCTCCAATGCCACTGGGGCTCTATATATTAATATACATGTATATTTTATATAATTTGAGTATGATTTATATACAGTATGCATAATAGGTTTTCATTCAGGCCTACATAAATTAGTATTTCAATTGGTTGCCACGAAATACATTTCCCTGCAGGACAGCTGTATATTTTCAATGAAAGTCTTATTTTGGCTCCTTTTGCCTGTCCTCATCACCTCTCTCTCTCTGTGCTATTCTGTTCTCTGCTCTCTCACCTTCAGTCTTGGTCCATATGGTTCATGGTGTCATATCAGGTCCTGCCGGGTCCCTAATTGGTTATTTTCTTGTTGAAGACCTATATGTGTGTCACTTTGTGTGTGTGTGTGTGTGTGTGTGTGTGTGTAAGAGAGAGAGAGTTCCAGCAGGTCTTTTTCACTGTTAATGAGTGAGCGAATTGGACAGAAGTCACACTGAGAGGAAGGATGCCCCCTCCCACCCCATATACTCACACATCACATACACTCACATCTATATCTCTAATAAACACACACACACACACACACACACACACACACACATGCACACACACACACATGCACACACACACACACACACACACACACACACACAACACAACACAACACAACACAGAGAGACACACACACTTCTACAAAAGCAGACTCTCCCCTGCAGTGACCAAGGAAGGCAAGTAAACACAAATGTGGCTGGCTGGGAAAGAAAACAAACAAAGAAAAAAAATTAGAAACAGCCACAGACTCTTCGAACAATGTGCATCATTTGTCTCAAAATCAAAAGATTTTTCCAGTTTATTGTAAGATTTTTCTTTTTTTTTTTGTAGTTTTGGCCAACATCATTTTTATACTTCTATTTGTTTGATTATACAGCTGAAATCTGTCATGTTAATTATTGAGCTTTAAAGGTGTTGGTACCTTTTTTTTTTTTTTTTTTTTTTTTTTTTTTTTTTTTTTTTAAGGAGTACTTTCATGAAGAAAGACAATATGCAACTTTTCAGTGTGTTGAATTTTATTTTTTTTTTTTCATACCTGTGTGTACTAGTGTGTGTGTATGTTTGTATCTGCTTAGACAGTTTTCTACAGACTGATGGCTGCAGGTTCCCTGCTCTTGTTAGCAAAAGCCATTCATTGTATGTGTGTGTGTGTGTCTGTGTGTGTCTCAGTGTGCATTCAAATGAGGGTGTTATCTCTTTACCCAGGGTGCTCAGGGTCTTGCCTTGCCACCATCTGATCCCTATCTTTCTCCCAGTCGTCCCCTTCATCCCTCCCTCATCTCTCATTCAAATTCTTGCCCTCCCTCCTTGCCTGTACATCCATTTCCACACATCACACACACATACACCAATTTGAATTATTACACTTGTGGGGCTTCTCCTGGTACCAGTTGTTTTCCAAAATCTTAAAATCTAAGGATGGAAGTTAAGAATTTTTGGCCATTTGTCAGCACAAGACTTTGCCTTACTCTGTTGATCTTGTCAGTCCAGTCAGGGGAATGCAGTCTGAAGTCCAATACTCTTTAAGTGTAGAGTATAGACTGGAAGACAAGTCATTTTGCTCCATGCTCTTTGGACCCAAATATGTGGATGTCAAGTAATTGGTCTATCTAACACTTATGGCCAGACCAATATATCTATAACTACCAGCCAGATTCCCCATGACATTGTTGACTCCATGACCTTTCATTCATTTTTCAAATTTACCAACTCTTCAGTCTACAACAAAGTATCTTGAAAGCTAATGGCAACTTTGTGGCCTTGAATATTGTTCAGTTGTATGGTGTGCAGCCAACAAGAAGGATGCGCTGCAGTTTTTTTCAGTAGAAGCTTTCAGGATAATGTTCGTCGTTCTGGTCCACCACTTTGGTTCCCACTGAAAGATCTCAACAACTATTGACACACTGATGATCCCCAGTGACTTCATCCTCTGGAACCATCAACCCACATTTTAAACTATTTTGTTCCAGACTGAAACATGTCTAACTATTGTATGAATTGTCCTGAAGTTTGCTCAGATCTTCAAATTCCCCATACGAAGAATTGTAATAACTTTGGTGATCCCTTAATGTTTCTTTCTTTTAAGATTTCTTCAAAACCGCTGACATTCCCACCGGCCTCAAATGTAGCCTGTGTTTAGTGCTCATTCCCAGAAATTTGGAAAATGTAGTGTACCCTGTGTTTTTGGTAGTAAGGAAAATGGAAAGTGATCCACATTGTCTTTGAGACAGTGAGCCAACAGTAAAACCACTTGGAAACACTAGGGGGGTTGAAAAGTTGTCTGTTTCCGCTTAAATGTGAATTGTGTTGATGCTACATGTGTATTATTTTTCAGCAAATAAACAACAATCTCCAAGTCATATGCACTATATGTTTTATTATGACAGAAGCAGAAATAATAAATGACTTACAGAAAATAAAAGTATTAAAATTAAAACAAAAGAATTCTCAACACTAGCAGACATTAGCCAATGTCTAACTATCAACCTAACTGCAGCATTGAGTGTCCACAAACTCCACATATATCCAGGAATAATATCCATGGGCTAACATGCAATGAATCTAGCTACTGTCTGACCCTGGTGGCAACATGAATGAATCTGGTGAGCTCCCAAGTGGTCTTTTTGGTATTCTTTTGCGTAGAGGATGCAGTTCGGTATGAATGGGAAGTGTGCAGAGAAGCAAATTTGTTTGAGCTGGTATCAACAGCAGCAGAGTCCGGTCAACTTGAGTCCAGTTCAGAAGTCTGTAGGGCTGAATGGTCTCAGCAGCACATATATCTATGATAAGCCCATGATTCAGGATTTAGTCAGTCACCACTGGCAGTGCTTAAACTTTGTCACACAAATGCTGACTGAGTTTGGAACACTAATTAATGTTGTGATGCTTCTGCTTATTTATTGATTTGTTTATTTGACAGGTGTTAATGAACATCCAAATCAAATACAAGATGTAAGCGTGCCAGATTTTATCAAGAATACAAATTTATGTCCATATTCCCCTGGTATGGCTAGCAGTTAGTCAGAGAATGCAAGAGCCTTTGGATCCACTGGAGGCATTATGTACTCCATTGTGATAAATGAAATCAATCTTGTAAAATGTTGACCAGAACAATTGTAATGTTACCTCAAAGCATTGTTGTGCCTACATGCAGCCTTGCTGCGTTGCTAGTATGGCTGTGGACTCTGCTGTGTCTTTTTTCTGGTTCTCGTTTTAATGTTGGTAGGTTATTGGTAAGATGCTGCAAAACCAAAAAAAATATACCATAATTATCATAGTGTAGCCTTTAATGACTAATCAGGAATATGCTAATGTGTGACCTTGAAATATACAAATGAGTTTAGTTAGAATTAAAATTGAACTTATTTGTATCATGTCATGAGACATGGAGCACATTGCCATAAAAGTTGAAAAACAGCCTGCGTTCTGAAGACGTGGAAAGTGTGCACTATTAAAACGAAAGACGAGAAGTATGTTATATTGCTATACATCACCTATAAGGGTGTTGTTTTCCAATTTGTTTCGATACATGTTGCAGACAGAATAAAGTCCGATCCTGAGTATCACTCTTGACCCCCCCATATCGATAGTTTACATCAGTCAAATAATGTAGTTTATTTATGCTGCTTCAGGTGTTCGAGTAGAAAAATACAAATTGTGCCACAACCATGGTCGTAAATGCCTTTAAAGTTGCAGAAATGTTGGCACTATGCTACATGACTGTCAATTAATCAACATTATTGAGTGTGTATGTTGGCATCTCCCATAATTCTTCTCACCTTAGCTACAGTCTATGCCCACAGCTGACTGTGAAGTATATAGTTGCACTGAATCGATAGTTTACTATGAATAAAGACAGTACACTGTTGGAGTGTTACAAAATATGGTGTGGCTGCTGAAGCGCTGCACATATGAAGGATGGTTTAAAGGTAATACAGCGAGAGACCACTATATACTGTAGTGTGATTCCCTTTACCAGGTGTGTGTATGTGTGTATGTGTGTGCCAGGCTATGAATTTTATTATAGCTCCAAAATAGACTCTGGCCCCAAAGCCCAAGCCTCTACACATCTTCAATTTCAAAACGGTGGAGAGAAGCGGAAGAACGAATGGGGGGGGGGTTGAATAGGATGCCTTGAAAAAAAAAAAAAAAGACGGAGTGAAGGGCCCAAAAGAACGGCGACGAGGGGAGGAAAATGAAAGTGAGCTGATTCAATCTTCAAGCACCTTACAAGCGTTTGCGTCAGGTTTCTTGTTTAAAATGAGAGGTCGGTGAGAGGATGTGGAGGAAGAGAATGGAAGTTAGTGAGAAGAGTGGCGAGGGAGAGAGGGAGAAATGTGGCGAGTGAGGGAAGGGGGGGTAATGTCCACGACTCCTCCCCATTTTCTCCCCTTCTCTCTCTCACACACATTCATTCCTTCTCCTCTCTTTTCCAAACTGTAGTGAAAAGATTAAATTGTTTACGAGTGCGAAGCACGGCTAGCTCGAGCGGATGAGCCAAGAGCGACAGAGATAGACATTCTAATTCGCAGCTGTACTTAGCGCCCCGGTCCCTGTGTGCAACCACTAATTCTTTTATCTGGCTGCAACACTCCGGGCTTCAGCCACATTCAAGAAAAGAAAAAAGAAAAAAATATATATAGAGAGAGAGGAAGACCAAGAAGAAGAAGAAGAAGAAGAAGAAGAAGAAGGGGGATTGAGTGTGGGGGAGAGTGAATGAGGAAAAAATGCATTTTTTTTACACCGTACAACTGATAAAATAATCTGTACTTGAGTACTTGATTTCATTTTTTTCCTCCTCAAGCCCCCATTCTCGTCACCCCCCAATCTCACAAAGAAGGGCCGTCCGAGTGCAGTCTTAACCCTTTATCTTGACTGAGCAGAAAGACATTGCCAGCATCTCTGTCTGTGTTGGGCAAGGGGGGGGTAGGAGGGTATGTGTATGCGAGAGCTTTCGAGTGTGTGTGTACGTGCAGTATGTGTGTGCGACCACGTTCTAGTAATATGTGTGTGTAGGCTACATGTTAGTATGTGCCGAGACTGGAAAGCTTGATGAGAGACGGACGGACTATGGGATGTGTGTGTGTGTGTGTGTGTGTCTGCAAGGCTAGTGAGGTGGGGGGATACAGCATGGAGAAGAATTACTGTTATCTCCCAGGAAGAAGAGGGAAGAGGGGGGAAGATAAGAAACTGCTGCAGCCGGCAGAGAGAGAGAGAGAGAGAATCAGGCGTGTGAGAAGTCGTGTTTCGATGGGGGCCGTCGTTGTAAATTTGCAGGATATTCAGAGCGAGCTAGCCCTGCTTGTGTGACTGCATCCATCTCTCTTTAAAAAAAAAAAAAAAAAAAAAAAAACAGAGGTCTGCTCTCCTGATAGTGGCATTGTGCGCAGCACACTGTATAGAAAGCTCATCAGTGCTGGTTGCCTATTGGGGCATTATCGGACCTAGTAAGGTAACTGTACGCTTATAGACTGCACCCAGATAATGGGGGCAGAAGAAAAGAGATAAAAAAAGTGGGAAATCTCTTCTCATTAACAGCTATCTACTGCACAGCAGACACTGGGCTGTATTGAGTGGTTCCTATGCCGGGCATAAATTAAAATGCAGCCACAGCGAGGAAGTGGAGGGTTGGGTGTGGAGGGAGTGAGGAAGAGGGGGAGTGTTGTAAATGACAGTGAAGCAGAAGGGTGCGGCATGTGGGGGGAGTCGCCTCTCCTACCAGTCTGGCCACAGTCTGACAGAGCTCTAGCCACAGAAACCTAATATATGTGTGTGTTAAGTGTGTTGACAAGGCAATGGATATGTCAGTGTGCTGACATCACAGTCGGTCATATAGAGAATAATACAAGCTAATGCTCACTCTATAGTCCTATTCTATTTATTTTGGAGGGGTTGGGAAAACCTCTGCAGCAAAGATTACACACATTTGACATGTTGTTGATTTGTTAAGTTGGTATGCCTATTTACACACACACACACACACACATATAAATATATATAAAAATCCCCTTCTCGCCCAGGGCAGTATTGTGCCTCCTTCAAGCTCAGGTCCTCTACCAGAGGCCTGGGAGCTTGAGGGTTCTGTGTGGGATCTTGGCTATTCCCGGGAGTGTGCTGTTCTGGGCAGAGACCTCAAATGTTCTTCCTGGTATCTGCTGGAGCCATTCTCCCAGCTTGGGGGTTACCGCTCCGAGTGCCCTGATCACTACTGGGACCACTTTTGCCTTTATGCCCCACATCTTCTCCAGCTCCTCCTTGAGACCCTGGTATTCCTCCAGCTTCTCATGCTCTTTCTTCCTGATGTTACTGTCACTTGGGATCGCTACATCCACCACTGTGACTGTCTTCTGTTCTTTGTCTACCACCACAATGTCTGGTTGGTTCGCCATCACCAGTTTGACTGTCTGGAACTGGAAGTCCCACAGGATCTTGGCTTGGTCGTTCTGGATCACCTTTGGAGGTGTCTTCCACCTTGATCCTGGGACCTCCAGCCCATACTTGGTACAGATGTTCCTGTGTGCGATGCTAGCCACCTGGTTATGACGCTCCATGTATGCCATGGATTGTTTCAGGGGCATCTTTGCACAGCCTGCACCTGGGGTCTTGTCTGCTGTGGTAGATCCCGGCCTCTATTGACCTTGTGTTCAAGGCTTGCTCTTGTGCAGCCATGATCAGTGCCTCTGTGCTGTCTTTCAGTCCAGCCATTTGAGCCACTGGTATGTTTTCGCTATGTCAGCTACTTCCTCAAGCTTTCGATGGTACATGCCATGCAGGGGCTTGTCTGTCCATGCCAACCCTTCTGGCTCCTTCCTGGGCTTCTGCTGCTTGAGGCTTTCACTCAGCGGGTCATCATTGGGGGACATCTTCCTGATATACTCCCAGAGGCTTGTTCTTTCCTCCTAGTTGGATGGTACCAGGCCTTTCTGTGGGTCCTTCATGATGAGGACTGTACGGCCTTGTGTCAGCCACTCTGGGTGAAAGAAAGAAAGACATCCCTTTATTAGTCACACCGCATAGTACATGCACACACACGCCATGCTTGGTGAAATTCTTCTCCGCATTTGACCCATCCTGGTAGTCCTTCCTCCGCAGCAGACCAGGAGCGGTGGGCTGCCAGCCGACTGGCGCCCGTGGACCCAGTTTAAGAAGAAGAAGAAGAATCGGGGGGAGACATTCCCCTTTATTTGTCACACAGATGTACATGCAGGACACTGCACACGAGGTTAAATTTATCCTCCACTTTTCACCCATCCTGGTCGTCCCTCCTCCACGGCAGACCAGGAGCGGTAGGCAGCCAGACCGGCGCCCGGGGACCCTTCTCGCTGTCACCATTGGTCAGGTGGTGATCTTCTTGCATGTTTTTAGTGGGGGTATATTTTATGGAGTGCTTTTTCCACACTGACACACTCAACACACTCAACTAAACACGGGGAGAACATGCAAACTCCACATAGATTTTTTCCTCAAGCAGCAGGCACCGAAGGCATGGTGGAGCGCTGCCCGCAGCGAGAATCCAAGCCAGGACCTTCTTGCTGTGAGGCGACAGTGTTGCCACCGTTCCACCGTGCCACCCACCACGTGCCACCAGTTTCTTTTCCATCACCATTGGTCAGGTGGTGATCTTCATGCATGTTTTTTAGAAGGGGGTTTCTTTTTTTTTTATTGAGGATCCCCCAGGTGAACACGGGGAGAACATGCAAACTCCACACACTCCACACAGAAAGGCCCCTTTCCTCAAGATAAGGGGCAGCAGGCACCGAAGGCATGGTGGAGGACATGACCTCAGCACCCATAGCACCCCAGCTAGGAATCGAACCCGGGACGAAAGTGTTGTCACTGTGCCACCATGCCACCACAGGGTGGGTTCCTGATCTTAGCAGCTGATTCATCTGTGCTGCCAGTCGTTCATGGAGCGTGGTTAACTTTTTGAGTCAGTAGGCGTGGATCATGTTGGGCCCAGGTGCTGTCCAGCTCTTCATCTTAGGCACTCTTTCTTGGATGTCTGCAGTGGTAATTTCTACTGGTTCCTGTTCTGGGTGGCTACTGTGGTCTGCTTTCAATTTGAGCAACCACTGGACATTGGTGTTATGCGATGCCTCCTTCTCCCACATACTCTTCCAGTGGAGCTCAGTTTCAGACTTTGGTGGGTCTATCTGGGTCCTCTTACTACCCTGCCATTGAGAGTAGACCTTAGCTGGGTTGTTGGAGAAAAGTCTATTTATTCTCCTGGTCTTGGCTTCTCTGCTGTATCTCTTAAGGCGGGTGGCCAGAGCTGTGAGTCTCTGCTTGGCAGTCTCCAGAGCTTCATCTATGGACAGCTTGTTGTATCTCCTTGACACTTCCTTCCTGATCTTTACACTTTTTTGTAGCTCAGTTAGCAAGCTAACCTCCCTCCTTGTTGCAGTGATCTTGCTCTCCAGTCTCCTCTTCCATGGAGGGTTCCCCTGCTCCTTCCGGCTACTGCTGTTCATCTTGTAGCCTAGCATGTGCAGGATGACTGTTGCCACTGCATACATCAGCTGATTGGTCTCGGTGATGGTTTCTGTGGATATAGTCATCAGTGCCATGTTCACGTCTTCCAGTAGAGATTCATCTGGTACTTTTTCTCTTAGCCTTGGCAGGTAGGTAGTTGTTTTCCCCCAGGATTCTGTTATCTGTTCTCTCAGCTCAGCTGCCCTTGTGTTCAGGGTGTCTGTGCTTGTTGGGGCTTGGTACCCAGTCTCGTTATTCGGGGATGCAGATGTCATCCCTGCACTGACCTGTCGTCCTGGCTTCCCCTTGCCATAGCATCTTTGTACCGTGGATGAGGTGTCCTGGTCCCCCAACACCTAACGCGGATCTTGTTGGACCGGGTGACTTCCAAGCCAGTATGGCTTTATCTGTTATTGTTGCTCTCATCTGAGGTGTAGGCATCTAACTGCAAAGGGTCTTGCCTAAGGACCCACCTGGTTATACTGTCCTAAGAGGGATTCGAACCCTGCCCTCCCGTGTGGCAGTCAGTAGCTATTTTCCATTTCTTCTGGAATCCTTCAGATCTTTAAGAAAGCAACTAAAAAAAGGCTAGTGGGGAAAAGGGAGGTTCAGTTTTGGGCAAATAAGTCACTTTATCCAGTTCTTGTCAAACTCATGCAAGCAGGATTCAGGGAAACAAGGGGTGGGACTCAACTGCATACCACGAAGGCAAAGCTGGTGCAGTTCAAATGATTTATTACAAAATGGCAATAAACAAAAGGTTTATCATGGTGGATGGTGAGACAGGCAAGGCTAAAACTGAGAAGAAGGCAGTCTAAACACACAAACAAGTCCAAGAGCAGGCAAAAATCCAAAAATCCAAAAACAGGCAAGGTCCAGGAAAAACAAAGCAATGGTCCAAAAACACTGGAAACCACTATAAAGGCAGGAATGCTTGACAAACAAGGTACTGGCAGTGAGTGAAGGAAAAACACAGACAACACAAGGGGGGAAGGCTAATGGGAAATAGGTGAAACTAATCAACAATCACAAAGGTGGGAAAACACACAAAGACAGGAAGTAAAACATGACAAATGACAAAACATGACACAAACCCTTTCAAGGACATAACAAAACTAAGACCCAAAACCACAACAGTTCTGTCCATGATGTCTTATTTTGTGTCTAATTCACTGTTTCATTCAATTTATTTGACTTTCAAGTTACACATTTGAAATACTGTGGTTCCAGTGTTAATCCTGGAATTTAAAAATACAGTAGTACAATCACTGTTTCTACAAAAAAATAGTGAAAATTAGTAATTCAACTCATAAATGAATTAGAAATACAGAAGTTTATAATGATTGTAAATACAGTTTTAATTTTGGTATTGGCAGGAAGAAACAGAGCCACAGGTGGAGGCCTGTGCAGTGAAGAGGAAGAACAGACAATGAGTCAGACTACTTGAACAGTAATTCTGTAATTTTGGACCCATTTTTTATTTTACATTCTGGGGCCTAAATGAATAATAGTTACAGAAGCATTACATTGTAGCAATGGCTACAATGTAATGCTTGAGGTTATACTTGCCTGTCAAAGTATGTCAACTAAAATGTTTGTTATTCGGGGTGACACACCACCAAACTAGTTGTCTCCTTAAACTTGCTTTCAGGTTTCTTCTCATAATGTTACTTCTGCCTGCTATGTCACATGTTTCATGAAACAAAATCTGTGTTCTTCTCAATGCTGCATGATGTCTCTCCCAGTCAGTCCTACGACCAGCACAGAGTTCCATAATTTAATATCCACAGAAACTTATGAAATCACCTCTAATGCTAACATACCATACAGATCGTGTTTAGTAATTTATGTTGCTGTCATCTGTGAAGTAGCAAACCATTTTGAAGCATCATTGCATGCATGTTGTATTTCTATTGCAGTATTCTCACATGCTGTTGCTGTTCCTTGACTTAAAATGTCAGAAGCCCACTGGTCTATGAGGAATCTGATTATGGGCAATACAGTACATTTGACTTGAAAAGAGTTGTATAAATACAGTCCATTTACCATTTACCAGTGTGTGAGTACCAAAGTCAGATGTCACTTCCTGTCTTGCCTGTGTCCCACTGACCTCTGTAATTCAATGCAATCTCTTTCTTCTGCCTTTCTGAAAAAAATGTGTTGCTATCATATCCTGCCTGTCCTGATCCTTAGGTTATACTGTTTTTTTTGTTTGTTTCATGCATTCATTTTATTAATCCCCAGACCTTGCCTGTTTATTCATTCATTCATTCATCTTCTGTACCCGCGTATCCCTTTCGGGGTTGCGGGGGGCTGGAGCCTATCCCAGCTAGCAATGGGCAAGAGACGGGGTACACCCTGAACCGGTCGCCAGCTGATCGCAGGGCAACATAGACAGACGCACAGACAGACAACCATTCACACTCACACTCACACCTACGGACAATTTAGAGTCACCAATTAACCTAATTAGCATGTTTTTGGTCTGTGGGAGGAAGCCGGAGTGCCCGGAGAGAACCCACGCATGCACGGGAAGAACATGCAAACTTCACACAGAAAGGCCCTGCCCGACCCGGGGATCGAACCAGCGACCTCCTTGCTGTGAGGCACGCGCACTACCTGCTGCACCACCGTGCCGCCCGTTCTTGCCTGTTTATTGGATTTTGATTGACCCTTGTCTGCCTTACCATCTTGCAAGCTTTGGTACCTAGGCTTCAGCTCTGGCCTCTTGTATCATTTGTATCCAATCTCTTGTTTCTTTCAAAACCTCTACACCTCAGCCTGCTTCCCAGCCAGCAAGCTTCCATCCTTAGGCTAGCTTCCAGCCTTCGCCCCTGTATACTAGCCTCAAGTCTGCTAGCTTCTAGCCTGCATCCCAACCAGCTAGCAATGCAACATTCCAACCAGCAGTCAGCCTTCACTCACGCCTTCCAGCAACCAGCCTGCATTACTGCCAGCTGGCAACCAGCCCACTAGCTTCCAGTCTGCACCTCAGCCAGTCAGCTAGCACCCAGCCCACTATTCTCCTGACTGATTGCTGGCATCCTGACCACCAGCCTGATTCCTGGTCTGCTAGCATCCAACTTGCAGCCCTCCAGCTTCAAGCTTCTAGTCTGCTAGCATCCAGCATGCTTTCCAGCTAGCAAGTCTTCAGCGTCTGTCTCCAGTTGATTAGGCTTGCACCCTTTCTGTCCTGAGCCTGCTGGTTTATTGCCTGTCTATCCTAAACTGGCTTTCTATAGATCAACTGAGGAGCCCTGACATCCAGCAGTCATGCTGTGAAGGGACTTGCCTTAAAATTGTGGAGGCCACAGAGGAAAAGGTCACATATTATTTGCTTTGCATATGCATCTCTGAGGTCATATTATTAGCAAATTTAAAGGTATCTATTATAATTGTCATGCTGTTGATATCTCTTTTAAATCTGATGAGACTGACAAAGTGTCTGCTTTGCACAATGGTCCAACCACTATAAGGACTGTATGGCTTACAAATTTTTCCAGCTAAACAATGATAAGGACCTCAGTTTTCTGTGCTTAAGATAGCATAGCTTGCAGGGTTACTCAGTGTAATAGCTGTAATCAGCTGTTCAGTCTATTCTTAGAAATCTTGGTGTTATTTTTTGTGAAGCTATGTATTTTGATCAACATATTAAATCACTGACCCATACAGGTTTCTTCCATTTAAGAAGCATTGCCAAACTCAGGTCTGTTGTATCATAAGCTGGGCTAGAGGTGGTCATCCATGCTTTTATATCATCAAGGCTACATTACTGTAATTCCCTTTTCACCCATCACAGAAAGTTGTCTCTGGATCATCTGAAAATGGTTCAGAATGCTGCTGCAAGGCTGTTGACCAGTGGGATGACCCACATCACACCCATCTTCTTGACTCTCATCAAGCTCAGGATTCATTTTAAGGTTTTTGTTTTCCCATATGGAGCCCTGCATGGTCAGGTGCCTGTGTACATCTCTGACCTGCTCCATCCTTATGTCACACTTCATCATCATAATGTCTATCTTAATCCCGAGTGACATGTTTGTTTGTTTTTTTTTGCTTGTTTTTTTTTTTTATTATAGTGGGCTGCAGCCCCAATCTGTGTGCACTGAGGTTTACATATCAAACAGGTAATCTCCAAGACAGTTGTCGACTCAGAGGCTAAGAGTTCAATCTGGCCTGGAGTGCTGTACTAGGGGGTGCTGGCAGCTTGCCTGTCTGCATATTGATACCACTGCAGCACTCATTTTATGGCGACATTGGTCCACACACACACTCTGGGTCTCTCTTTCTCTCTTGTGCTGTTCAGGGACATGGAGAAAAAGAGGGAGAATGCAGCCAACCTTGAAAAAAAACTAAGAAAAAACAAAACAAAAAACCCCCCAAAACAATACACTTTCCTCTCTTTCCAGACCCTTCCACCGTAATCTCTGCTGACACACAAGCATGTGCAAGCAGGCCAAACATATACCACTAACACACTGTGCACTTTCGGAGTGTATGTGTTATATGCATGTGTACGTGGACAAGACAATCATCAACTGGCAGAGCCCACGTCTTCCTGATAAGCCACCTCTCTCTCTCTCTCTCTCTCTCTCTCTCTCTCTCTCTCTCTGTTACTCTCTCTGTCTCTCTCTCTCATACCCTCTCTCTTTCTTTTCTTGCTCTCTTGCCTCCCCCCTTCATAACAGAGTCTGCGCCTTCATTTGCATGGTGCAATTGGCTCTTGGCGGCGGTGTGTTGTGGCCAGACAAGTGTAGCATTACGGGGGGAACAAGTTACCATGGGGGAAGGTTAATACAGACAATAAGGGAAGCAGATAATGGGAATTGGGTTCCTGTTTTTCAAACCTCTTATCAGGCCTGGCGCGAGAAATCAGGCCCCTGCTTTGAATAAGGAGGTGGGGGGTATTTAAAGGGCCAGTTCTGTCAAGAGCGCTGCTGTCATGTCCCTACATGACCACAGTTTGTTCTGTGACATTTCCACAGATGGGAGGGGGGGCAGTGGGTGATGGTGATGTGGAAGCATAGTGTGAACCTGCCCTGACAAAACTCCATTGTAGTGCCTCATCTTCCATTGTTCATTTATCACGGTGGTCAAAAGTGTGCATGTACAATTCCTTGAAGAACAACAACAATCAAACCTTATTTTGTGGCAGCTCTTTTTTACTCTCTTTTCCACAGGTATGTTACTGGATTCCAGTAATATACCTGGAGGAGGAGGAGGTGCTTTTATGGAACCTTGCGTAACATGAAAAATGTTTATGTTTTAAACAGTTTACAATATTATGATCCATTATATCACATTCATGTTTTTTTTTTTTTTTTTTTTTTTTTTTTTTTTTTTAATATGTGCATTCCAACTATGTAGGAACAAGAGCTAGACGCCATCAAACACTGGAAGTGCATCCGTAACAAACATTAAAAAAAAAAAAAAAAAAAAAAAAAAAAAAGTCAATTCTTTTTGACAGCACAAGTCAATTCTTTTTGACAGCACATTTCATACACAGGTGTACCCAATGTGCTTTACTCCACATGTACAAAATAACCTTTCAGCCACCTGTACAATACACACACACATATTATAACAAACTCCTACAATTTGTTCACACATGGTTTACATCGGGCTCACACAAAGACATACACGCACATACACATGCACAGACACAGACACAGACACACACACACACACACACACACACACAGACACACACACACACACACACACACACACACACACACACTAACTAACAAAAGCCTGAGAGAAAATAAATGTTTGCTTTTAAATGAGTGAGTGCTTTTAAAAAGATACAGTTGTACAGTTGTGTATCAGGCAGTTTGTTCAAGAGAACAGCTGTGTGAAGTGAAGAGTTTCCAGTACAGGTATAATGTGTTGTATTTTCATAGTCCCAGTTAGCTGCAGCTTTCTGGATAAGCTAAAGCCTGTCTATTGTCTTTTTAGAAGTCCTGCAAAAAAGGGCAGAGCAGCAATCAAATCTGCTTGAGATAAATGCATTTAGAAAACTTTGAGACTTCTATTGGTTGATGTCATCATGCATTTGACAAGCTCATTTACAGCACTGAGATTGTCTCAGGAAAGTGAGACGTACAGTTGTGTATCATCAGCATAGGCATGGTAAGATACAGGAGAGCTGTATCTGGGGAAACTGGACTTGGCTGTAGGGGCCTGAAAGTATTTCGTCTGAGATTCAAGGGGCTTCTTCAGTTCTAACTGG
This sequence comes from Chaetodon auriga, assembly GCF_051107435.1. NCBI lineage: Eukaryota > Metazoa > Chordata > Actinopteri > Chaetodontiformes > Chaetodontidae > Chaetodon > Chaetodon auriga. The sequence goes on along the minus strand of NC_135080.1, from coordinate 26,374,648 downwards.
CTGGTAGGGAATCCCAGGGAATTAACCTCTGTGGGATTTTTGGTGTGTCTGGCTGTGTCAATCAAAAGATCCCCTCCTCTGCTGAGGGATGGTTTTCTCTTTTGCATGAATAGCCCACTTCACTCCTCAGATCAAGACTCACTTACTCAAGGGCAGGTGGTATGAAAGAGGAGTTGGCCCTCTTGTGTTGAGTCTTGCAATTCTTCAGTGGTTGTTTAATTTCCCCAATATACAAGTCTGTGCATTATTCACTGCATTGTACTGCATACACTACATCACTTTTCTTGATGCTTTCATCCTTGCTTTCTAACGTCACAGCTTTACTGGATGGTAAAGTTGCATGGGACTGTCCTTTGCATTGGAAAGGGCTGCCAATACTTTCGACCTGATCTGTTCTGTTGTTTTCCTAATGTCTGATTCTGTTGGTGTGATGAGGTCAACGATTGGTACATGCTGTGTTGTGAAGTTTAAGCCTTTGGCTCCTCTTGCTGTGGTCCCTGTCTGACTGGTGCTTCATCCAGTGTGAAATTTCTTTTCTTTAACCTCCAGGTAAGTGCTGCTGCCTAGTATTGCTGGCCCATGACAGTAGGTCTTGGAATTTCCATGTCTGCCTTTCCTTGCTTCTGGTGTGTTGAGATAGCTGTGACTTTGCAATGAACTCAGTGACCTTCTCCAGGACTGCACTGTGTACATGGGATTTTAGTGTCTGTAGTAAGTTGTCAGCTGCTTTATTCAAAGCGTCACTGGTGAATTGGACTTGTCTCACTCTTTCATTCAGTAGCTGGTTCTGTGCCTTCTCTAGGACCATTCTAGCTCTCTGGCCTTTCACCATAGAACCTAGATGCTAGATGCTGGTGTTCATCCCAAAATGCTTAGTAAGATGTCTATGATGAGTCTCAGTCATCCAGGTTATGGTTGTCAAAGCAACTGTACTTGGTTGTAGGGTTCGAAAGAGGAGTTGGTCCTCTTGTGTTGAGTCTTGCGCTTCTTCAGTGGTTGTTTAGAAAAAATCAGCTTCTTCAGATAAGAAGCTAACCCAGACAATAACAATAAAAATCTTAATATTATAGTAGAAAGTTGGTTACGATTGATTTTAAGATCAGTGACTACTTTGACAAGAGCCGTTGCAGTGCTATGATTCACTGCTATGAAAACAACTGCATAGATGAACATGATACCAGTGAGGTTTTAGACAAACTTTTCAAGGATTTTAATAATAAGGAGCGGATAGGTTGGTGGATTGGAGATTGGTCTATAATTGCTAGTTACAGAGGGGTCTGGATTACTGTTTTCAGTAATGGAATGACAGCACGCTTGAGAGAATTAGGAAAAAAAAAAAAAACAGACTATTGGGAGGCATTAATGATGTGCAGAAGATCATCTGATGGGTTGAAGAGACATTTAAACAGTTTTGTGGGAATAGGGTCAAGAGGACAAGTGGAAGATTTAAGCTGCAGGACCACCTTGTCAAGATTGCTGGAGTCACAAGAATGGTGAACTACTGACTCTGTTGGACCAAGGTTGCTTCTGCCTGGAAACTAGGCTGGTTGTATCAGCAAATACAACAGGAGAACCAGAGGGACAAATTCGAATGACTGGGATAGAAGAAGCCGATGTGGGGATGCAATGTATAGGTGTTGCTGAGTGGAAAATTAGATGACTCACTTGATTCCACCCTCTAGATCATAAATCATTTTCCATTAACTTAGCTCATCTTACAAAACCTTGTACTTATTTATATTTGAACTCTCAATCACTCTTATTCCTATGATTTCATTTCATTATTCAGTTACAATAACACCTTAAATTCAATCATTGTCACGACTTGTAATATATACTATGACGAAAGCTCATGTCTATTACATTACTAGGACTGGGTGATTAAAGTTGTTTTACTCAAACTTCTTATGTGTGTCAGGGGAATAGGGATCTTAAGCTCTGTTGACAGTATCTGCTCCCTGAAACAGCAGGTGATGGACATCAAAAATGCTTCTAAAAACACATCTTATGAGGATAGGCCTTTAGTGGGTGTTTAGTCTGAAATCAGGTTGCGTTAATACAACATAGGGGGCTGTGTAAGTGGAGGCATGTAACTTCAGGTAACAGTGAGACATGAAATGCAATCCAGGAAGTTAATGTGGACTAATAGATCCACGACGTTGGAAGTTCCCCAGCAGTCTTCTGAGACAATATTTTAGAACTCTGGAACATTATCATGGCTTTCATTGCGAGAATCGCAAGGTAAGCAGTAGAAATACAGTGCTCTCATTACAAAGTAACCTATAAGGGATTTGTGCTTGCATGTACTTGGTTGACTATCACAGCACCTTGCTGGATGCATTACAGAATAAATTGAGCCAGGTGCAAATTATTTGCCATATGACCCAGCTTCTTTTAAAATTGACTGATGTCAATCTGGGCACAGTTTTATGAGGGATCTCTGGGTTGTAGATGGCGAGTACAACACAGTGTGTGACTTTGATATGGTAAGCCACAGTTTGTATCCTATGCCTTGCAGACCTTAATCATTGACACACTGATAAAAGCCTGTTTTGTTTTGGTTTGTCTGGTGTCTGCGAAGTGTGTGTGTGTGTGTGTGTGTGTGTGTGTGTGTGTGTGTGCGCGCGCGTGCGTGTGTGTGTTCATATGCATATGTGCATAACTCATGTTGTGGGGGCATAAATCTGTTTACACAGTCACACTGTGGGGACCCGCTTTCCTTATGGGGACAAAATATAAGTCCCCATCATGTAAATCATTCAATCTTAGGGTGAAGACTTGAGTTAAGGTTAGGGTAAGGGTTAGTTTTAGGTTGAGGTTTAGGCAGGGTAGTGGTCATGGTTAAGGTTTGGGTAAGTCTCAAGGAGATGAATTTAAGTCAATGTAATGTCCCCTCAGTTGATGGAATCATAACAATGTGTGTGTGTGTGTGTGTGTGTGTGTGTGTGTGTGTGTGTAGGGGGGATGGGTTAGACGGACCAGCAATGGGGGAAGTTCTTAATCATTCCCCAGTCAGTCTTTGGTCATCTTGTCAAGTGGCTCCCATCATCATGACATTTCAAATATGCATTAATTATCTTGCTGACTTGATGAGCTTTCTCTGATACTTACGTCCTCTCTCACACGCACAAACACACATACATACCTACACACACACATACGACACTCTGAAATAAATAAATAACCGTGAGATGTGTCATTCCCCATTGTCTTGCATCATTTTGAAGGAGCAGTTGTTAGATACTTTATGGCCTATTGTGGGAATGTAGCCATTATGCTGAGATTTATGGGGCTAATGTAAATGTGGTTTTCCAGCCCCACTCATCCTCCTATCTCTCTCCTGTCTCAGTACGAGGCTTTGCTATGCTCAGAATGGTCAGTATTTTGAATATAGGACCGTTTTTGTAACCTGTCATTCTGTCAGGTTAGATATTTTCAGTCTAAACAATCTATTGTCTACAGTTTTATTCTGGGAATTTCTGCCATGTTGTTATATGGACACTGTATTGCACTGTCAGTAGCTGTGATCGGAGGAAAGTACTAAATAAGAGAAATTTCACTGTATGTTAGTGATGTGCTGAAAGTTTCAATTTATGATAAAAGGACCTGTTGCTTGGAACTCTAACAGATAATGTTTTTACTGGCAGCTTTGTTCTGAAAATTATCAGTAAAATGCAATATGAATGGAATACCCATACTCCATGTGGCCAACCAGTTCATATGGATTTCGTGACTAAAAATAGATATGGATAGATTTCCTCCTAGGGGATGACAACCCATTTGTTTTCATTTTGCTGATGGTCATTGCCCCACACCCCACCTTCAGATCACACACTCTACAGTGACTCTGTCAGGTTGCATGTCTCATCCACCTTGCCTCAACCATACAGTTCTATTACACCGTAACAGCAGGAGCAGGGTGGTGGTGGTGGGTAAAGCAGTGACCTGCTGAGGACCATCAATGATTTCATGTTTGATTTATCTGTGTACCTCTTGATATAAACTAATCGCTGCACATTAAAACCAAATTGTACCTGCACAAGAGCAAGAATATGATTCACCTGGACTCTGGACAGAAGGAGCTTGTACTCATGACATGTGAGCACAGGGACAAAACTGTCACCTATTACAGCATGTGCATTACTGCTAAAACCTGATGTTGAATAGGTTGCTTAAAGTAACATTGTTTTTTTGGATGGTCTGTTTCTATCAGTGGTTGATGAAATTTCTTTCACACTGGAATTAGAAACTGTTTAAATGGCATGTATTCAAAGTAGTACTTTGGCTCACATTCCAAAGTTTCCCCACACAAATTAACTAAATTGTTAGTTATTCAGAAAATGACCCGTAAGACTGTTCTCTGATGTGGTGGCCCTATCAGAAGTATGACATGGTTTTGAAAACTGTTACAGATGATTGTTTGATCAATTGATCAGGCTTGATCAATTTGAACATTTTTTTATGCTATCAACTGATTCTGGTTCCAGTCTATATTGTTCATTGTAATGGTAGTTCTTTGCCTCCTTGACATGTGATGACAAATGGGAAGCAGTTAATTAAAATCATTTAACTCTAATTAAATTAAGAGCTGTGGAGAGGAAATGGGAAAGACCTGATATGAAAGAACCAATAAACAGATTTCAGCCTCACAATGAGGCAAGCCCTCCAGTCAACTTGACAAAAGCAATAACTAAAAATAAAAACAATGCTTGGCCTAACAGCACGCTCCAGTGTATTATTTATCTCAAAAACCTTTATTAATTGTTTGCCCCTGTTTGTTTAACTGGGCCCACTATAGCATTAAGAGAAATAGCCTGGTTAAAGATTGATAAGAGCAGGGCTGTTTTGTTTGTTTTTTCATTGTATGTGTGTGTCAGTGAGTGTATATGTGTACCTGCGTCCTATCTCCACCTGTATGTGTGCATACATGCTTGTGCTTTTCAGGTCACATTCATTGCTTGGTGAGCACTATTTTCTGACTTCTTTACCCTGTTTCTGACAGTTTACGAGTTACAAGCTAAATTTTAAAAGTCTTAGGCAAAATACCTTGGCACTGTAGTTTTTAGAAAAATTTACTCAGTCCATTCTGATGGAAGGTTTAATTTTGGATCTGATTCCCAGTTAACAAAATCCAGGCAGGATTTGTCAAACTCTGATGCTAACAAATCTCTTATGAAACTTTTTATTTCTCCCAGGTCGATCTGATAGTGAAGAGGAAGAGAAAACCATTTGAAGGCTTCTAACTTTAAGCCAGCACTGACCATTGATTTCACCAGTTACTAGTCCAGCAAGACCAACAGCTGATAGTGTCATGGCAGTTTCAAGAGATGAACTGTACCAGTTGAACTTTCATGAATATCATACCATTATTTTAAGCTTATCAGTATAATAACTTTGCATCAAGGTCTCCAGTATTTAAATCAACCAGTTTGTGAAAAATATGGTGTGTTAAGTTGAAGGGTACACCGGTTATTTATGTGTTAGATACATCTTATCTTATGCCGCTCATGTTGTTCAGCCAACAAAGGCGGGTTACAGATCTAAATTGAATCTTTGAGTTTTAGGTATTTATTACTTTAGTTACTTGCAAACCTAAATTGATCTGACTAAAGAATGCGAGAAGATTCTGACTTGATAAGCTGATTCGATATTGGATTCAGATTCGATAAAATGCTATCGAACCCCACCTCTACACAGAGTTGACAAGATAGTGCTTGTTGGGGCCAATTTTCAGCTGCGGATTAATACACAGTTGATGCTCTAGTCATTATTTCTAGCAGGATGGTGTATGTGGGATTGAGTCAAAATATATTCATAGTTCATGGTAAAACTGGAATATGTGATCCAATACAACAGTGTGGCTCGCTGATGTGTTTTTAATAGCTTTTGGACAACAGTGGAGATCTATGGCACAGACAAAGAAGATATATCAAGCTGCGGATACAGACACAACACCTGTTCATGGTGTACCTGTGACCTCTAGGAACCTAAAATACATATTTATTTCTGTTGTATTTTGTTGCTGTTTTTATTAAACATTTAACAAGCTCTGAATTGGCTTTCCCCCCCACTTTGTTTCCTTTTTTACTGTGTGTTTGCACATAGAGTATCTATTTGTATGTGGGGCTATCCATCTTGCATGTGTGGTATGAGTTTGACTGATGGTGTGGCAGTGGCCGGAGCGGCAAGGATCCGGAGTAGCAGCTGACAGGGTTCTCCTGCAGGGCCGTGCCTGGTATCGATCGCCTGAGCCTGGCCAGGTGTCTGCCAGAGAGAACAAGATCAGCCATGCAGACAGAAAGAGAGAGAATGGGGGAGTGAGAGGAGGAGAGTGGGAGGACATGGCCGACTGGGCTGACCCTAATGGAGGATGGTAAGAGGAGGAGGAGTAGGGCATGAGGGAAACATCAGCAGTAATGCAAGCATCTTATGGGGCAGCTAGGGGTCTGAGCTCACCCTTAGTGACAAGGTGAGAAGCTAAGCAGGAAGCTGGAAGGAGCTCAGAAGGTGTAGAACCACTGTGTCTTGCTGTCAAAAGGTGCCAGTTGAGGTGGGGTGGGCATCTGAGCAGGAAGCCTCTTGGACACATCATTTTAGAGGTTTTCTTGGCCTGTCAAATGAGAATCAGATCCAGAACACAATTGGCATCGAGCCTATCAGTCAATACAGTCCAGTCACAGAAAAATCTTTGTAGTATTACTTGGTTACCTTAGGTAAGTACTGTAGAAAGTACTTGAAATTACATTGTTATGCTACTTTATATGGGGGTGATGCAGTGGCGAAGTGCTTAGCTTAAGTATATTTGTCTGATAATACTTCTGCACTTTACTTGTACTGGGCATGTGGGTTATGTGGCTTTATTGGATCTTTTCTTTTTCTCTTTTCTCTGCAGACCAATTTAATGAAAGTTGAGTTTACAGGCTCCAAAACCAAACACATCTGCTAAAAGATGCTAAAAAGCTCCATCGAGCTCAAGGGAATAACAGAGTTGGAATTAACTGTCAGTGGGTTCATCACTATGTGTGACCCCTTTTACATTAAACATAGTAATTTAATAAATTAATATAAAACAATGACAAGTCCGGCTGTCATTTAGGATTATTTATGCTAAATGTTAGCATGGGGTAGTAGCAAAAGCAGCAAATGAATAATTTTGACATGATTTGATTTGGGCTGTATTTAGCATTTGTCATCAGTTGCCACTTTGAATAACTGTGTGCCAGGTTCATCTAATATGAATTCATTCCTTTATAAGATCTAGAGCATATGCCCATTTCCTGCAGTCATTCCATGTACTCACTATGTCAAAATATCTATAACGGACTGCTGAAAACCTCCTCTTTGTCCCACCCAAGGACAAATCCCTCCAGCTCATCTTCGTCCCTCTCTTTCAAGAAATGTTGCTGAACAGGATACAGGTTGTGGGCTCGTTGGTTGCCCTGTTTTTTATGTGAGTAGTGTCAACCCTCATCAGGCTAGTGCATTAACAGTGTCCTCTCTTTAAAAATCTAACCTGCCCACTCCCTTCTTATCCTGCAAACACCTTAAACAACTACTCACCTCCTTCCCCTGACATCATTTTGTGAAAGTTATTGTGACCCTTACTCAATCGCTGTCACCCTCCATCCGCACTTTCCTTTCTTGTAGTGTTGAGATGCTTTTGATGCCCCCACCCTTCCTTTGGTAGTTAAGGGTAAGGCTTAAAGGTGTCTTATCTCAAATGCATCATGGCTTCAATTGCTCCAGGGTCACTGGTGGATAGCCATAACCCTCAGAGGAGGCTTTCATTGTGGAAGGTAGATAGGAAGGTATCAGAAAGCAGCTGGTTGTCACTTTAGTCAGAAACACTGCCCATGTGGTACACATGGACAGAACTACTGATGACACACACTCATTTACTTATAGCATAGCAGTGGTATTTTACACAAAAATGTTCTTCCAAATTTGTCATGTCCATAAAGAAATGGTTTTCCCACTATGGAAGAACTTAACTGGCGTTTTCAATTGTTATTACCTAATCTTGAAGTCCCATTGAATTTGGCCAAAATTCTGATTAATGAGATATATTTTGATTTGAACAAAAGCAGCAATATTATTTATAACTGGAGGGATTTTTCCTCATATTGTTTATTAATGGTGCTGGAAAAAATATTGATGAAAGCAGAGTATGCCAGTCAGAAAAGCAAAACAATTCTTCAAAACAGAGTAAAACATTTCATAGAGTAGAGGGGAACTGCAGAGTTGACAAATGACAACATAAAACATTACATTAGTATACAGCAACCTGTATGTGTTCTGGCTGTCTATGTGAACATGACACATCCATATGTGTGTGTAGAAATAAAATCAAATGTCAACCAACACACTCACACATGCCGGCCACAAAATGAAAGCAAATTTCCTCCAATTAGATTTGCAAATCAAAAACCAATACATATAACAGAAAAGAATTAATGTTTTATATTCCTTGGTTACATTTTTTAACGAATGCATTTGGAAGATTTAGAATGTATTTGTGCCTGCTGCTTCCTACCATTATATGCTTCAATTCATACATCTATTTGTGTGCCCATAAAACGGGCATTGACTACCCATGTAAATTGTGTTCCCCACAATAAATTATATGCATACTTGCAAAAATACATAACTGCTGTCGGTCCCCCTGCTCCATGTCACCAGCATACTAATAGCGTCATGCTAGGAGGCCAATGATGCCTCTTCCATTATTTTTCCATTTAGCCATAATTTTGTGGAGGAAGTTAGAGTTGGTGAAATTGCCTCCCTGTGCTAGATTCTTACCATCCTCACACCTCGTCTCACAGACTGGCTCTATATCTCCTAGTCACTACTATTTCTTCTCTTCTCATTCAGCTTCTGAGGCACATGGGGGTTGTTTTCATCCTGGTGAGTGGATAGAAAACGCCAGTGACCTGTACACACCTTCGGTTCAGTGGGCGATTTCATCTCAAGCTGCTGAGGCTACAAGCTCAGGGGTTACAGGTCAAGTTATCCCACAGTGAAACAGACACCATGGAAAAGTAGGGAAAACCTGCTTTGTATGCCTGGCTGACACCACGAACATTATTGTATCATGAATCCTTTATCACTACTTAAAAGTCCAATGGAAATTAAACTGCATACTTTTTATTTATTTATGTATTTATTGCCACAGCATATAAATCTGCACTGTAAATCACACATCTCATTTTCTCTTTTGAGTAAACAATCAGCATACTAAAGAAAAATAATGTATACTGTATGTTCTGTTTGGTTGCATGATGGGGCACCCACAGTCTGTGCATATACCTGCCAGAATGCTGTAATTTCTGTCATTGTATGACATATATTCATACCAAATAGTCAATTAAATTAGTTTTATTTCATGTGATGCCATGTTCAGACCAACAGCAGTACTATGTAAAAAAAAAGTAGCCCCGTGATTCATTCTAGTGAGATTACTGGTTGATACAGTGGGTTGTGATGCAGATGTCACACAATGCTATGTCATCTGACAAGGCACTGACTACAAGTCTGTTTTCTTCTGTTTTACATGTGATTACAGTGGTTGTGTGTTGGGCCAAAACACAGGTGACCTACACTACTGCATCTGCTCTGCTAACGTGTTGCTTGAGCTACACCTCGATAGCCTGTGTAGACGTAGTATAACAGCCAGACATCAGCCTGAGACACAACAAAAAACAGAGCTTGAGAATTTAAACAGCTTACATTAGTGTTCTAGCTCATATCTCATTTTCTCCGTATATCCTGTCTCCTAGAAATTACATCTATATCGTATAAACTATTTTCAGAATTATGTTGTAGTGACAAACATTATCACTTCCTGGATTATGTTCACAGACCATGTGTTTTTTGAGTGAATGAAGTACTTTATTTATCTCTGTGTGGTTAGGTTTAGTGAACAAAAACACTTTGGTTGAGGTTTGGGAAATCTCTTCTTTCTGGTTAAAAGTTAATAATGATGCTGCATCTTTTTCTTGAAGTCCCTGTGCACTTTTTTTCTATATTAAACCTTGACTACAAATCTTTTCCTAGCTTTAATCAAGGGCTGCCAATGCCTAAACATAACCATAAAAAATGTTCATCATGCTGTAGTTGCTTTAAGCACACATTGTAGGCTATTGCAAGATCGGACATTTTGGCATTTAGTGTCATCATTTTGCCACTTACCAGATATGCTAACAAACAACATTTCCTCATTATGTTAATCCTGTAATTTCATCTGCAAATTAGTTGTATATATTAAACATAGCTTGGAGGAGACAAGGTTCCCCTCTGTATAAACAAACATGGCAGGGCTGAACAGTGCAAAATGCTTTGTGATGTGTGTGTGTGAGCTGATGTTTGTTCATGAGATGAATCAATGCAGTTTCAGTATTTGACTTGGTTGCTGTAGTCTATCGTGCCGTTAAAAATCATGTCTCAGGCTGCATAGGGTCCATACTTACATCAAACATCAATTCCCACAATTCCTAAGGAACAATGCCATAATTCCTGTACAGTTGCCTCTACGTTGTTTCCTCAGCGAGTTCATAGATACAGCATATGCATGTAGAGACCCCATTGCCTTCTGATATTCATTGGACCGATGTGTCAGTGCAGATACCATGTTAGTACAGCAGTTTGGTTTGCTAAAAGTATTTTTGGTGCAGCATGCTTGGTTAAATGAAAAATGTGGGTTTTCATATCAAAATATTTGCAAATATCTTCTGTACAAGACTGATTCCAAAAAATGACCTATGCTGAGTACAAAGATAATATATTTCATGTTTTACCTCACCAACTTCATTGATTTTAGTAAATATCTGTTTATTCTGAATTTGATGTAGCAACATGTTTCAAACAAGTCAGGACAGGAGCAACAAAAGACTGGGAAAGTTGTGGAATGCTCCAGAAACACCTGTTTGGAACATTCCACAGGTAAACAGGTTCATTGGTAACAGGTGATAGGATCATGATTGGGTATGAAAGGGGCATCCTGGAAAGGCTCAGTCATTCACAAACAAGGATGGAGCGAGGTTCACCTCTTTGTGAACACATGGGTGTATAAAGGATTAATGTTACACATTAACCTGCTGAATGAGCTATCAGACAAATACCCACTTTTCACAATGGATTCATACAGATTGCCAATTAGTCAACTGTAGCATTTTAAAAAGCTTAAAAACGGACATGCAGATGTCCACATTGGACAATTTATGCTCAATGTTGTGGCCCTTATTCTTTAATATTACTGATAACAAAACGCTTTTATGATTTTAGCTGGACTACTATACTTTATTTTACTTTATTTCATATATTTCAAAATGGTTTTGGATTAAGACTATATTAAGTTATTTGTATACGTGTACATGATTTCTGTCTCAAAATATGTAGAATATGAAAAACAGTCATTTAAAAGACGTGAAACCAAATGTGCTCAGGGAGATGTGTAAGTGTGAGTGATGCTTGAGGCAGAATGGTCCATGAGGAGGGTTTACATACAGGGGCTGAGGGTTGAAGGTCGCCAGCGCTGCTGAGCACACATACACACACAGCACAAAACACACATACTCTTAAAGCTGTTCACTATTTCTGTCTCTCTCTCTCACACACACACACAACCCAGTGCGCACATACACACACACACACACACACACACACACACACACACACACACACACACAATATTTAGAGCTCTCGCACAGCTCTTATGGTCGTGGAAAACCAATAAAATTGCAAATTTCCCTTCATATTTTCACAATATCCTAAATAAACAACAGCCTAGCTTTGCTCTCTCTCTCTCTCTCTCTCTCTCTCTCTCTCTCTCTCTCTCTCTCTCTCTCTCTCTCCTTCCCCAACATTAAATATTAATCTGTACGTGGCTGGCATAACTCCAATCAGAGGAGAAGAGTTGACATATAGGCAGAGGGTGGCTGCCCCTCTCTAGGTAAACAGTAAGCAGATTGTTACGTCCCCACCCATCCACACATACACCACCACCACCAGATCCATCTCCACCTCCACCTCTCTCTCTCATGGCAAATTCACTTTGCAATTGCAAAAATGTACCCTCCATGGAAACTGGGAATAAAACATGTTCATGAAGTCTTGTTTGGAGTCTCTTCAAATGGCATCATTAGAATAAATTCACAAACAAACTTTTGTGAGTTTGGTCAGTTCTACAGTTTGTGACTAAACAAACTGCAGTGTATCCATCAAATGACATGGATCACGTTTGATTTTAAAGAAACAGTACAACATTTTGAAAGTCAATGTCAGCGTGATCTGTGTGATAAAGCTGAGGGATGATTAGCCTAGCTTAGCACATCCAAGCTTAGACTGGAAGCAGAGCGTTACAGCTAACTTGCTATCAATTTGACATCAGTTTCTTTTCTGTGCCTTCTTTCAGTCCAGAGATCCAGATCCAGATCCAAAGGCTTCTGGAACATGATTAGCTTACTGCAAAGTGGGTTGAAACTGCCAGCCTGGCTATCTCAAAAGTGGAAATGCCTTCAAGTAGCTCCAGGTCTGTCTTTCTTACACATATATCTATTTTTTAGCATGTGTAGAAATGCAAAAATCTAAAAATGAGGTGGGGGCTTATTGTTGAACAGCAAGCATCAGTGCACAGACAGAGCAAGTTCCCAGGTTTGATCAGTCACACAGTGCCTCTAGCAAAACATTTTTTGCCATTTTTTTTATATATATATTTAATATATATTATTACTATAGTGCAATGTAAAGTAGATGAGGAAGTAGTTTGTAAGTACACATGTAAGTAATCTGTTGACACAAAACATGAAATAATCTCAAAGAGCAAAATGTAAAGGTGTTCTCTTCTATAATAATGGTTTAACATGCTGTGGGACTTTTAGCTAAACCAAGCAGCAGAGAGCGACAGTCTCTGCTTTGAAACATTTTTAACACAACACAATACAAGGTAATTGTAGATGGAATGGACATTCTCGATGCAATAGCACATGCAAATGCAATTATTTCAAACATCCATCCATCCATGTCCAACATTGCTGGACAAAAAAAAAAAAAAAAAAAAGAAAAGAAAAATTTTGAATCAGAATCAGTTATGCATTTGATTTAGATCAACCAAGACCAAAGTTCATTAGCAAATGTAATTTATAGAAAACAAGAACAGTGAATGAATCCAGATTTGATACCCTAATGGGTATTTGGGGGAGCAGGACAGTGTATGTGGGATTCAGTTTCTGCTTTGAATTACTTTACATGCAATTCAAGGAAATGTGAAAGCACTATCACAGATAATGTCAATCATGATGACTTAAAGGTAAAAATATATCAACGAATGAGAGTGTGTGCAGTGTAAGAGTGCACCTGTTAGTTCTACAGGCAGCAACATCACTCATTTATATATGGCACACACACACACACACACACACACACACACACACACACACACACACACGTCACTTATTAAATCTCACTCATCAAATTTCAAGAAAGGCATGACCCTAAAACTGAAACATCAATATGCAGATTTTTTTTTTTTTTTTTTTTCTCTGAACTTACAAATGATACGATGCTGGTCAGTTCCAACATCAGCACAGCCACACACACACACACAACTATCACCCTTAAAAATATCCAGCTTCCCATCCAGGAAGAGCACCTCCTCCTTCTCCTGCTCCTTTTTTTCCTGAATTCCTTCCTTCTACTCATCCTCTCCGTCACATAGAAGTGTATGAGAAACTTCACACTGCTGTGACACCACAAGGGGCAGCAGAGGTACACGCCACACTACCTGCAGCTTCTTGGATCGCTTTGAACAGGTGGACTAACCTTTTCTACTTAAATATCTGGCAAAAGAAAGAAGGAAAGAAAGAAAGGCGATGAAACAAAAACACTGAGCAAACAAACAAGCACCAAGCAGGCTACAAGATGAAGAGAAAAAAAGGCAAAGCGCAACAGAAGCACACAAATCTTATAGAACAGAAATACAGTAAACATGCAATGGTCTAAGTACAAACTACAAACCAACAAGAAAAAGAAGAAATAGAGATCAATGCAAGAATAAGCCAAAAGGTAGAAACAAAGCAAGAAACAAACACTATCTGGATGCTGTTTTAATATGATCTGAATAGATCATAATAACACTAAGACAACAAATGCAAAGGAAACAATGATTATGGAAAAACTTTTAAAAAGAAAGATTAAAAAAAGCTTTGAAATGGGGCAGAAACAGTATAAACCAGTGTCTTTATAACCTGCTCACACACACACTTTCTCAAATATACATACACCCACACTTACATGTCAGCTGTGGTTGCCACCCATGAACATTCCTGACTGTGTGCACACATGAGCCAGTATTGTGACTAAGCACAAACACATGAATACATACACGAATAAACACACACACACACACACACACACACACACACACACACACACACACACACACACACAGATCATTGTGGGTAAACAGATAGTGCCCACCTGTCACACCAACTCTGAATCTGATCACAGCAAAGAAGCAGGGATCAGGGCAGGGGTGTGTGTGTGTGTGTGTGTGTGTGTGTGTGTGTGTGTGTGTGTGTGTGTGAGTGTGCACGTGCACACATCGTGGAATCTCTATGAGAATGTTGGTGAGAGTAACTGTGCTGTGCAGTCATCCTCGAAGCCGTCAGAAATGACTTAGTGAGAAAAAGGTAATAATGTCAAATCTGTGAGCAAATACATATTTAATAGAAGTGTATACAGTGTTAGTGTACTTTAGGGACCATACACTATACTGCACTAATGTTTCTAGAGGTCATTTTGTATAGGGACAGTTAGATAGGTATACAAAGTTTCAAGTTATTCGAGGACAGGGAAATTTTTCTACATGTTTTAAGTCATGTTTGGACAGGAATAACACCAGGGTTCCCTCTGTTATTCCCAGTAATTGCATAGTATTTCAAAGGACACCTGTGTTCTCATGTAAATTTGCTCTGTAATAAAACCTCTGCAATATTGTCCCAACCTTAAAGATAAATATATTCATCTTGATTTGGTTCCTCAAATTGACTATTCAGAACATTAATTAGGCCCCAACAGCACAAGCTAATTATAGATGTAATGGACATGCTCAATGCAGTAACACATAAAAAATGCAATTATTTAAAACATCCTCTCTTTGGACAAAACCTAAAAAATAAAAATTTGGAATCAGAATCAGTTATGTATTTGTTTTTGATCAAACAAGCCATGGGAACTATTTTAAGCAGTGGATTCATCCACATTTGTTGCTGTTGAGAGTATTTGGGGCAGCAGGACTGTGTATGTGGGATTGAGTCAAAGAAACTACAGTATGTGTGCTCATGGTAATGAAGGAACCTGTTATCCAGCACACCAGTGTGGCTGATGTATGTGTTTTAATAGTTTTTGGACAACAGTTGTGGCACAGAGGAAGAAGTTAGGCTTTAATACAATACTACTACATAATATCACAAGATATAGCAAGTATTGTTCAATATTCAAAGTATTTTTCATTTAGAAGTAGAATCACATAATTCTGTAGATTAATTGTTTAGTTTGAATGTGATGTTGGAGGCTTTCCTTGCTGAGAACTGTTATGTATTATATATGTCAAGTGCCACTAGAAAGCTGATTTTAGATACTAAACAACCTTATATGTCAGTTTTTCATGTATATAATATGTAACTTCAAGATTACAAACCACATTTCATCTGATAATATTACTCCTGACTTTTCAGGGAGCTGGCTACAGAAACATGGTCAAACCCCTTCAATCCCGTACAAATGTGCATCAGAAAGAGGGCTCTGTGAATATTTTACCAAATGGTGTGCCAGTCAGGAAATGCCATGAGTGCAGTAGTGCGCAGTGTTTTAGGGCCTTATCAGAAATAATCTCCATCCAAACTAACACACCTGACAATGAATATGACATGGCCTTTCATGTACTTTCATGGGCATGAGCATGCAGGTCTTTGGTGTGTGCCTCCTGCACATGTAGGCAGCAGTAGCATGATGAAATGCAGAGTTTAACTGCACAAAGCTGCTGGCATAGACAGCCAGGTGTCCTTCAGGTCATTGCAGGGATCCTCCGGTACATGAGGGAGTCATGCTTGATAGGAATTTTGGAATAATCTGAGTAACTCCAGCAGCTGAAGCCTCATATTAACTTAATGTAAACCTTTGAACACATTTTTACACAGTGAAAACTGTGGATTTTGTCTCCCATCACTTACAGTATGCTGGAAGCACATTAGGAGTGGGTCTCTTAATGGCCAATAAGACCGGAGGAATAATTGTAGAAAGCAATACCTGTTTCAGTGTCCTGACTATTGTTTTAAGAGAGACTTGATAAATTGTGAACTTGTCCTTTAAATTGTCTTGTAATGCCTTAGGTTTATCTGCTCACAAGAAATAAAAAACTAAACAGCATATGCTTGTACTTAAATTAATCAAGAAACAATAAAACATGAACAGTGTTTGAACCCCACAGTTTGTTCAGTTGCCATGGAACTCACACTTTCCATTTTTACAAGACGCAGTCGGTATGTGTGACTTTCTCTTTCATCTCAGTCTGGCTTGATTTGTGCTCAAATTCTACAGCAAAAAATCAAATTGCAAACTGCAAGTAAACTTGCAAATGACTTTGTTATGATGCTTCAGCATCCCATTCAGAAAAAAACACATCTCCTCTCCACTTTGTCCTCACTGTCATCCCATATCACTTCTATTTTCCCATCCCTTCTCCAGTTGACACTCTGTCCACCCTCACTTTCTCTCCAACAATGATCAAAGTTTCCCATCCCTTGTTCACCCCCATCCTTCTCCCATGTCCGACTCCCCCACTCAACTTATTGTCTTATAGGCTCGCTATGGAGACCTCAGCTAAACCCCGCTGCACAAACACACACGCAGACACACACACACACACACACACACACACACACACACACACATTTAGTCAGAGAACCTCAGTCTGCTCCCCTCCTCCATGATGGACTGGGATTGGCTCCCACTGTCACAGTGTGTGATTGCAACCTCCGTTTGACCTGCTGGGGATATATGGTGTCCCCGGGTTATCTACATAATGCACAGGGAGAGAGGTGGCGGAAGCCATCTGAGAACAAGAGAGGAGAGTGAGGAGGGGTGAAATAGAGGGAGAGAGAGGGAGGGAGAGAGAGAGAGCGAGAGAGAGAGAGAGAGAGAGAGAGGCTGAATGAAAAGATATTGCTGGGAACAGAGTTGGATTAGATAGACAATAGTGTTGGCTAAATGTCTGGAGCAAATGCTGCTGTTTATTGGAAGCCAGTGAAAGGCTAGCCTGAGTGTGTGTGTGTGTGTGTGTGTGTGTGTGTGTGTGTGTGTGTGTGTGTGTGTTGGCTGTCTTGTTTTTATGGAGTTTAAAGGACAGAACATTTTTGTTCCATTGAAACTATATTGGTAATTAATGTGCATGCATTCATGAGTGTCGTGAGTTGACGTCTACACTTGCTTTAAACTCTCCCTGAGAAGAATGTAATAGCTTAGTGAGCCCAAGGAAGAACAAAAAGAGGCCCTAAGACCTCCAGCCCCCAACCCTGCAACTCAAATTTAAAAGTCCATATTTAAGGTTAGAACATATTTTTTAAATACTCTCTAAAATGTCTCAAAGCAATGTTGTCTAATTGGCTTATCTGCATCCTGCTTACAGATTACTGAATCCCTACAGAACGAAGATCAACAAGCGCCAGTGCGTGCCAATGACTTTTTTTTGCCCTGGGTACACCTCCCAACCCTTGACTGGTGTATTGTTGGTAGGGGCCGTATGCAGACACTACCCAGGGCCACAAACAAAATACTGGCTAAAAGACCAAAAAAAATCCATTGTTTCATTTACAGTTGGTATTCACCTGAAAGAAAAAAGATAACATAAATCAAAGAATAATTAGAATTTATCTGTAATAAAGGTTACTTCATTGTCACTTTCACTGACACTTTTCACAGTGGACGTCATGATCTGAATAGGGCCCGAGAAAGACAGGGCTGGTCTGGTGGTGTAGTATGATATGAAAAAGTGTTACAGTATGCTTTGAAACTATAATTTGATGGGGGTTTTTTTAATATAATTATTTTATAATAAATGTAGTCCTGTATCAGTTTAATCAGGATATCATATATTTATTCAACAGGTCCACCATACCGCATTGTAATCTACAGTTACTACCAAACTTTTGGCATATTACAAAACACAGTATTTTTATCCTCCAGGGAAAGTCTTTAAGGTATCCCCAGAAGTATCTACGCTTGTCAGACTTGTTGTTGACCTGTTGTCAATATGTACAAAGACTTTTCTTAAATAAACTGTCATGTAATAAAATGTATTGTTGGTTATTGACCGTGCAAGTTAGCTAGCCAGCAAGCAAAGACAGCTATTGTGACTGGCTAGCTCCAGCATGTCCCTTGCCGACTAGCATGTTTTGGTACCAACACCTACCAGCTAACCCTGCAAGTAATCACTGCATCACCAAGCTTCTAGGTCTGCCTATTTCATTCATTCATTCTCTCCATACTGGTTCTGAAGTCATCCATTCATAGATTGACTCTAAAATATATTCTAAAGTTCAGCCAAAGCAAATCAGACTTCAGTGATCTGAGTTGGCCAACATGATACACTGTTATTTCGTGGCTCCAGGGGAAGTGTTCTTTCTTGCCGAGCTGTAGAGGAGAGATACTTCCTACTAGTTGCATCTATTTGGTGTTGGGACATATAAATAAACCTAAAAATGACAACCAGGATGAAAACGCCAACGTTATTCAGCTAAATCAGATAGCTGAAGCCTAGTATTAGCTTCTATCTGCTATCTGTATTTCCTGAGTGTGCATTATATTGACAGAAAGTTTACAAAGCAACCGCTTTGGTGAAGTATTGTCCTCACTGTATCGTCCTTAGCGAGGCGCTAACAGATGCCAAGGGCTTGAAATGTAATTTCAATTTGTGTATCTTTTGAATAACATCAAACATGTTGCTTGGATAATATGGCGATTGGTATTAATGGAACTCATGGAATGAGTTCCATTAATTTGACAAGGAGAGCTTATTTTCCACCTTTTGTTTGAGTGAAAATTGAAGGACACGCCTGTGTGTGGAAAAACTGCCAGGTGTTTTGCTGTTATAATAGCCAACCTTAATACATGACATGTGACATACTATAGTTGTGTGCTGAGCCCTTAAACACCAAGTAAAAGCCTCAGGTCATTGATCATCTTCAAACATTGTACGATGATACATAATCCCTCCCCATAATACCCTCTTCATAATCATCATGACAACTGGCAGCTCCCCATACAAATAAAACAGACGTGGAAAACAGATAAAAAACAGGGCCGTTTAAGAAGTGGCCCATTATGACACATTCCCTCTCCTTTTATTTTTTCATGATAGCAAACGATCAATTATCCAGATGGCAAGAGATGTGGAGGGGCGGCTGGCATTGTCCACAAACACACACATTCACACACATATTTACACATTTAAAGAGACACACAAAGATACATAAATTTAAAAGCAGAAATCACACCCTCTGACGCATACACACAAGCTCAGATACACACAGTCATAAACATCTGTTGTGTTGTAGCCTATGCAAAGGTATCCCGCCATGCTGCCTATAGCAGCAGCAAGTGCACAGATGAGGCCTACAGCTGCTCGATGGTTCCCAGTGAGAGTATAGCACCGCTGTGATGGATAAGGTGGGATTCTTCTAATTGACAGTTTGTGAGGAAACAGATGGTTTATTTGCTGGCATTTATCACGTCTTTATGACCAGCAGAAGATAGCATTACAGAGAAAGGAGAGACCCTCTTTGAGCATTTCACAAGTTTCATTGTTTATACTGTAAAGCTCCAGCTACAAAAACCCAGATGTGGACTGTAAATGTTACTGCTTAGAGTATCTAACAGTTTGAAACACAATTTAAGATTAAATTTGAAATTAATTTATTTCATTGTCATAAAAGTAGTTCAGTTGCTAAATTTAATCAAACCTTAACTATAGGTGGCTGATAAGAAAACACTAATTGGCTCATTTTGGAATGCATTAACAAACAACTAAGTCAAATGGTTAAAGCCTTGTTGAAATGACCATGTGAATGTGTCAGACTTTTGAAGGAGATCTGTGCAGTCTGATCACGGCCTGATCTCTCCCTATCATCCAGTTTCTAAACATCTTCAAATGTGCATGTATCAAAGGACGTGTGGATCTCACTTGTAGACCTGTGTGCGTCTGTGTGTGTGTATACAATATGTGTATGCATGCATTCATGTGTCAAGGTTGTTTCCATCAACCTCCTTACCTCCTGGAGTTTCCATTATGCCTGTGACCATTCTATAAAATGGAGGTCATATCGGGTGTCATTTCCTCCAACCTGCCTCATCCAAAATGCATCATTTTCCCACAAATGACACACACAATGTTTCAGCAGCGGAAAAAGCCCAGCTGAAATACAGCGTCACGTCTTCTACGTAGTTTAAACAGCGATGAACAGACAGACCGACATATAAATAGATAGAAAACAACTGGACACACATGCAGCCCTGAATATTTATATGCCAGCAGAACTTTGTCCAGCAGTCAAATTTGATGTAAATTGAATTTTCATTTTGATTCTAACAAGCAAAAGTTCATGGACATTATTCTGCCGAACCACTGAAATCACTGCTAATCAATGCTAATCACAACTGATAGTGTTGTGAAATGTTTTAGTTCAACATTTCAGAGAACTAACCCATGTTAGAAAGTCATTTATTTAAAGACAGCCAGTTTTCATTCCAGTTTTTACTGAAACTGCAAGATATATTCGGCTTTCATGTCAGTACATTAAATATGACGCTGACACTAGGATCAGGATCTCGGACGTATACAATTTTTTTTTGTTGAATATGTACAGAAACATCAGAGTTTTTCCCTGCTAGAAGCAGCGGACTTTAAGACTTAGTAGGGTAGTAGGAGATGTTATCTAAAGTGCACTCTTTAGTGTTGAAGTAGGTCACTTTGCATCCAATCACCTCCAAATGCTGTATTGAGACCAATGTAGCACTACATGACATGACACAGTGCTCTCATTTATTTCAGCACATGAAGGGTCCAACACAATGGTCTCTGGCAGAAAAAGCAAAATGCAGAGTTGTCCAGGAAAAAAGCGCAGGTGATACGTTGGTCTCAAAATGGCTGGTGCACTCTGACCTTTCGATTGACACCTTACTTGATCAATTAGGATCTTCTATGCTACGTCCACAGCCAACAACAGCCAACGAGAGCCCGTGTTAAATGGAAGTGCCTCATTCTCTTCTGTCGTGTAAAGATTGAGCCAGTCGCAACTGACTGTGCTGATGACTGGTGCATTGTATAGCCAATTAAATTTAAAAAATGAGCATATGCAGCCAATTTTACAGCCTAATCAAGGAATTCAGGGATATTACACAGGGATTGAAATGACACAGTAAATGGTCCCAATATAAATTCATATAGCCTAAATATGAGTATAGATACCCAAAGAACTCCTGGCTATACTGAAGTATGCTATGTTACATATACATATATACATATACACATGTATGTATGTATGTATGTATGTATGTACGTAACATGAAAACGTTGGAATAATATATATATATATACACACACTCACACACACACACACACACACACACATATATATATATATATAAAATTTTGACTAGAATAGGGCTTCATGCTGTGGTCCCATTGTGTTTTCCAGCTAATAAGGCTGAGATACAGTCATCTGCAAGCTCAATGCTAGTAGCACTTCCAGTGATTCTGATTGCTGGGAATAAATCTTTAAACCCAACCCATGCATGTACTCTAAATGGTTCATGAACATCAGTGGAAGTGGAGGGGTTACTCTCAGTGATACCTGATGTAACACACCCTACCCAAGTCCTGTGTTTTTTGTAAGCAGAGCCATGTTCAGTCTGAATGCCAGAAGAAGAGGTTTGTCACACCATTACAACGTCATGCTACTTCTGCCTTTGCTTTTGACAGAGAAGTCATTGGTTGCATTTCAGCGAACGTGAACATAGGTTGTTGTAAGCGCTTAAACCAACAAACAAACAATGCTGGCGTGATTCTGGTGCGGACAGTCTTGTACATGCAAGAACACTGGCCTCATGTATCCCGTCCAGCACCTTCTTCTTGTGTATTTCTGTAGGAACACATGCAGGGAAATTTGAGCCCACAGGCCCCCTGAAGTGTTACAGCCCCTACATCATGAGGACCACTTTTGGCCCCTTACTGCCCTAACTGCACCACTGCACCCGCCCATATCAGGACTCCAGACATGGGGCTTTATTGACTGGTTTGGGATCGTCCTCCTCAGGGTAGCCTACTTATCCTTGCAGCTCTGCCTCCATCACAAGAAGATAATCTCCTGTGATTACCTTCTATTTCTCATCTGCTCGCTCTATCTCTCTTCCTCTCTCTCTGTTTTGTCGATTTCCACTCCACTCCGCTCTGTTGTTGCATGACCTACCCCCCCCCCCCCCCCTTCTTTCTCTCATTCTCTCCTCAGCTCTTTTTTTTAGTTTGGGAGTAGACGTTGTGAATAGAGAAGACCTCATCTCCAGCACTGTCTCACTGTGTGTTCTTTTGTACAGGCACTCCTCGGCCAGCTGCCTATTCACACAGCCTTGCCAATTAGGACCCCATTCAGAGAGCATGAGAGAGGACATGAGATGAGATCGGTCACCACCAACACCATGCCCCCCCTCACTTTAGACATGGCCTGATTTTAAAGCTTCTTCTAAAGCTTCTTCTTCAATGACTCATCTGCTCTGTCTTCTTTATCTCCTCTCGTCAGTATTTTCTTTTTATGGGCTTTATTTTTAGTAGGGCTTGATGGACAATGTTTTTTTTTTTGACACCTGATACTGAATTGGAGAGTTAGATTGATTGAGCTGATTTGTCTGCACCAATACTTAGTATCAACCTGACCATGTTCTTCCCTGACAATCAAAGATTCACTTCTCTATCCATCTCTGAAAAAGAATTTAGGTCACGATTGGACATTAAAAAAGGGCTATCAACGAGCATTCTAAATTTGAATATATAATCGAATTGTTAGAAAATCCCCAGAGATTCGATTGTGAAAATTGATTGTGTAAAAAGCAGCACTACTGCAGCTGTTCTCACATGGGCCTGGACTGCTGCACTGATTGCACTGCATGATGGACTCACACAGAGTCACACAACCAGAGTTTTTTAGAATCGGTAATTACCGTTGTTTTACCAGGAAAATCCATTTAAGTTCAAAATATTTAAATCTCTCAGGATGTGCAGTGAAATTAATTTTTTCAAGTTGGATGTGAAAATATTTGCTTCACGCTGTTTCCTCCACTGTTTCTCTGATGTCCGCCCTGCCTCTCATTCCTCTCCCGATTGGATGAATTAAGGGAGGCTGAGGATCAAGTCAAGAATCCAGTCTTAATCACATGGCATGGTTAGGAAGACTTTGTTTATGATAGCCCCAAACTGATGATGTCATCATCACCTCCACAATGGAATTAGGCCCCACATTGAGTACTGGCACATAACATGAGTATAACCCTATAGTTTCCCACCCCTGTCCAGTTTCAGTGAGGGTTTGGGTGTCAATGTTATAGTCAATGTGAGCGTGTAGTAAAAAGTGACCATTTGGGATGAGAGAGCAGTGGGCTAATGCTAAGGAGCAGGAAAGTTTTGCTAGATGCCACACAGATCCTTTAGCCAGCTCTACATCAATGTACAGCATAGTTACGCTAAAAGCAAAAGAAATATTTTTGTAATAATTTTACTTTAATGTCATACTTGTGTACTTAAAAATGAAATAAAAGTCACAGTGCTTTCACCCTTCATTCCAAATATTTAAGAAAACTTGCACTCAAATATTTTTTAACATTAGCAAAACATTCTCCAAGCTTTATACCAGGGTTCAATGTTTGCATTTTATTGAAGCCCTATGTTCTATGAGTGAAATATTGCCAGAAAAGGCTGCAGTGTTGTTAATTTGGAGTCTTTGTTAAAATGTAAAATGACCTTTTGCAAGTTTGAAAAACGGTTAGCCATGCATGTGCTTGTAATGAGGGACCACAGGTGGGTCTGGCAGAGTTTAAGAGGTTGACTCAAGCAGGCGATTTTAGGACTTTTCCATCACTGAAAGCTTTAATCAACACAGACACCAACTTACACATTCACTTCCTCATGTTGGCTGCCCACACTCACACTCTACCCACTACAATGGCCCTCTAATCTTGCTCTATAGAGCAATCATTAACAGGCCGATTCCACTGTGGCTGAGATGGGTGGAATAAAAAGAAAGAGGAATGTAGGGAGGGGAGCAGAGAAGGGGCCTGTAATGGATACTGGGGCCAGTAATTAGGCGCCAGGTCCCGTGTTAAAGTGTCATGACTTTGGGAGAGCCATTTAGCCTGCTAATGAGTCTCTAACAGTTTATTGATGCCACTTCTCCCATCACTTTTCTGACGCTTGCTTCCCTTCAGCCCATTTTTCCCTCTGCCCTGTGGGACTCCCCGAGCAACCATTGTCGCTAATTAATTGAAATTAGGACAGATCAAATGCATTCCAACTTTTCTCATATGAGCAGAAGTACCTGAGGGAATGAAATTCCAATTTAGAAACTTGGGGATTTCTGGTCCGCCCCTTGAACGGTGTTAAATGAGGACTTTTAATACGGGTGCAAGCCACTAATGCATCCGAGTAATAGACGCTAATCTAGGGGCCATTGTGGCCCTATTGTCCAACTTGATTCATTGTGATTCAGAGGAATTTGTATCAGTGTGGTACCATAGTTCTTTCTTGATTGGTTTGCCTTGGGACACTTCTTTTTTTTTTTTTCTCTCAGTGTCCATACCAATTGCATTCTCTTCAGTAAAATAATGAATTAAGACCTTTGATTACAGAGCTTGCATTCACTTTTGCTCAGCTGCCTGGTCCCTTTGTAAACAGCCCCAAGACACTGCATATTATGATGTTTGTCTGTCTGAAGCTAAAAATTAAAAATCACTTATTCTTTACCTATACCTTCCTGAGACCAGTATCAAAAGTCTTTTTCGAGGTTTTGCAAGTGAGTTTTCTATCAATTTCTGTTTCCTATGTAAAAATCAGCTATTCACTGATATGCCCTCATTCTAGTGTATGTTTATTTTCCTGTAACAGCTGTGAAGGCTCTGCAGGTGTTGTGAGTGGAACTGAATTTCTGAGTAAACGTTCCTATGGATGTATTGATTTGGAAGAACAGTGGCAGACAAGGCAGAGCTGGATTACCACAGCTACCCACAGGTGAAAAAAATTACAATTGCAATTAGTCATTTGGCAGACACACACGTAGTTCTGGGGTTCAGTATACTGCCCAAGGATACTTTGGCATGTGGACTGCTGAGGCCAGGAATCGAACCATAGGTGGGCGACCTACCTCTTGAACCTCAGGAGTCCTCACACAGCTCACACAGGGAAGTCTCAGATGACAAAATGTTAAAGGCTTGTACACCTACACAGGTGTTTCAACTTCTCATGGCGGAATAGACCTCTGTTTAGGTTGAAATTGGTGGAGTTGTGCTGGAGTAATAGGCTGGTCAAAGAGATGGTCAGAGAGACGTCAATCAAACACAAAATAAACAGTTCTAATATGGACAGTAGATGTGCTGGACCTTTAAGAACAAAACCTGCTCACGCTTTCAGTTCAGTTGGCAGTAGTTTTCCAACTCAGCACTGTCTTCCAGCAACACACAGTCACACTGTGGGTTGTCACTGCACCAATACACTTTTCTGGTGTTAGCCATTTAGCAAAGGATACTGGTAACTGTCAATGGCCATTACTGTGGTCTCAAATCTGCATTTGAGGAATATTCCCTTCATTCTTCCGAGCTTCGCATGTTTCCAATAACAAAAGCAAGAAGTGACTTTTTGCAGTACAGGCAGCATAATGATAAGGTGATTTTACTGTCATCGTTATGGAACATAAATTCATTTTACAGACCTATTTTCACACCAGAAATAACATTAAACTCTCATTAAAGGGCAACACAGAATACAAATGTAGAATTGTAACCTTTTTTTGTTTAAATAAAATTTATAGATTAAATAAACTTAGTAAAATCGAATTTTAAAAAAGAATAATAATAAGTGGCTTGTTTTGTTTCTATTCTACTCTATTCTACTTATTTCTATTCCACCATGGCAATTCACTATATAAGTGCAGTGAACAAATTAATGGCTGGATATGCCAGAATAATTTTTTGGTATCTACCTGTGAAACTGAGGTGATGATGATGTGGCATAAACAAAGAAATATGAACTTATATTACATCTATTTTCATCCTCTGTGCTGGTTACAAGTTAATCCCCTGTAACAAAGACCATAAAAACAGACAAAATATTGGTGCTTTAAACACACTCATCCTCTTACAAATACTTACACGTCCACAAAGTTGCATATTTGTTGGTACCGGTGTGCGTGTGTTGCCTGTAGGTGGAGACAGCGAGTATAGCTTCACTACTTACAGTAGTAAAAACTCTCTGGATTTAATGACTGCAGAGAATTATCGAAGCAGAACAAGGCTAAATAACCTTCTCACAGACGATCTGACTTGTCTCTTTCCTGTTCATTCACACAAGTTAATCTAATGCCATCATCTATATCTCAGATTTTCTGGTTGTCAGATGTCCTTTTGTGCTGTAAAGATGTATTGAAATAACCAAATAACCATCCACTCAAAACTGTGTTTGGCTTTGTGTTACTTCACTGTGATGTTTGAGCTCCACTGTGCAGAATGATGCACGTGCAGAGTTTGACACTAGACGGTTGTTTTCACATTCATCTGCTGAAGGAGGAGAGTTTCTCTGAGCTCACCTTAAATTTCATTTTAACATGTGGATATACAAGCAGGATTATTGACGTCCTCGTCCAGTGTGCAGTTTGCACAAGTGGAAACTTAAAACCTGAAAATTCCAAATGAAGAAAATATTCAGGAATTCTGAATTTTTCAGTGAAGTAGATGCATTTTTAAATTTTTAGTTTAACCAGGCTATTAAATTATCACCACATCAGGACACATTATTATTTAAAGCAGAGTATATTTATGTTGTAAGAAATGTTTGGAGGTGTGACATTGCTGTAGATATAAAGAACGTAGTTACGAAGACTTTGGCAGCAATTTTTCCTTTTTATTTTGTGACTTTTATTTGTGACACCTACAATGTAAGAGGGCTTCAGTCAAAGAACTGATTGCTACTTGTCTACAAATCATTTACAGGGCCAGGACCGAGTTATATTTCTGACGAGTTCTGCTATTTGTTAAGCATTTTGAACTGCCAGTTTGAATGAATTTTGCAACATAAATAAAATTATGTGTTTACAGATCCTGTCTCCTCTGTTCAGTTTTTTTTCGTTCTGTGTCTGTTCAGCCAGAGCGTGGCTAGAGTCAGCCATACAGGGAAAATTAAAGGAGTCAGCGCGGCACAGAGCGAACGGCTCCACTGGGGCTGAAAGAAAGCGGAGCCGTATGTCTTCTTTAAAAGTCAATCTCTCCCTCTTGTGTACTGATTAAGAGGCCTTATTGGCATGTACATCTGTATTAACACAGCCATCGGTGACCCTGTATGTGTGTGTGTGTGTGTGTGTGTGTGTGTGTGTGTGTGACCAGGCGAGGCGCGAAGAGGCCCGTCAGATTGATTCACAAAAGGAAAGGGCTGCTTCATGCTTGTCACACAGACTCGGAGGGCTAAAAACCCCCTCAGGGTGAAGGGTGGGACTCAACACCCACCCAGACAGAGCACAGGCACCCAGCAGGAGAAAAGCGCTCACCCCTTGTCCAGCTGACTCCCTCTTTCTCCCCCATCTCACACACACAAACACACAAACACACCACAGGGACTAGGATTAACCCAAGAGAGGACCACAATAGGCACACATGTACCCCCCTCAGCCAGCCTGGGCCCATTCAGGTCCTGCGTTACTCACCATCCTAACAGGGATTAGGCTTAATGAACTGGAAGGAGTTAACAATAAATGAATCAGGGCCTATAAGCAGCCTCCTAATTCCATTTTGTGTTCTGCCGCTTTTCTTTCCTCCCTTTCTGTTTGAACACAAGGTGTAATCCACTTGACTATCAAAGGTGCAGGGAGAGTATGAATTGAAACTAGCCCTGTCACAGGCACATGCACACACACACACACACACACACACACACACACACACACACACACAACCTGCCACTAATGCAGCTTGCTGATACCATCTGCTCCCATCACTACTGACTCTGGAAAGCACACACACTTTGGAGAAAAAAATAACAATTCAAATGTATTTTTATATTCTTCTCAAATTAAACCATTTCATAACCTATTCAAAGAAGCTACTGAGGAATGGAGGAGCTAATTAAATGCATTATTATTGAATGCAGTGTACTGTACAGTCAGTGTTGATGTAGCCTGTAGGGGGAATGTAATATGTTTGTTGTTTCTGTTTGCAACAGCACATTTGGGCACATTTTTTAATTTCCTCTGTAATTATGCCAGTCTTTGTCAAGAAATGTTCTGACATCTCAGTATGAAATCAACTTGTTATTTTGATGATTTACAACTCAATTAGGCCAGTCACAAGATGCAGAAGAAGAGATAAAAAAGAGACAAAAACATAAAAACATGCTTGATGGGCTTTTTTTCTATCTTGTCTGGGAGATTCGGTCTGTGTGCGTTTTAACTTGTTTTGCTGACTGGTGTGTGTCTGTGTGTTCCTATATGCGTGTGTACGTGTGTGTGTGTGTGTGTGTGTGTGTGTGTGTGTGTGTGTATGTGTGTATGTGTGTGGCTACATGTGTATCAGTTCAGTGAGCTCCTTGCTTGCATCAGTGTGTCATTTATTGTTTATTGACTCTGGTCTCTGAGGAAAGACCTGCGCATTCCTCTTCCCTGCCCATGTTTTTTAATTGGAGTGGCTGTAGTGACTCACACACACATGCACATTCTCTCTCTCTCTCTGTCTCTCTCTCTCTCTCTCTCTCTCACACACACACACACACACACACACAGACAGACAAACCACTGATTGTTAAAAGATTATCCCAAAATAAAAACACAAATACATTTAATGCTTAAGTATTGCGTAAACAGCAGAAATTTATATCTTGGGGGTTGAAAATCAGTTCCTGTCAAAAAGAGTAATTTCACATGAAATACATTGATATAACCGTAAAAGGATACTAGCTGCCATGAGTTTGTTTAAACTGATGACAAAATGTAAAAGATGTCACACACTAAATACACTGAAAAAGCTGTAAAGGATGTGGGTGCTATCATTTCTATCTTTTATTTTTGTATGACCATAGAATGATTGTTTTTGCGCTTGCATGACTCTCAATGTTTAGTTCATACCTTTGTCGCTGTGTCATCATTCTGTGTGAGAGCTGTTATATCATTTTTTGCTGCAGCCACTACTTGTATTTATGACAGGCTGTGCTGATACCTGGTGTAGACGTCTTTGTTATTAAGTCACGATTTTCCTTTTTAAGTTACATATTAAATCTCTTTCCAAAGAATCCTTAGATACCAACCAAAAACAAACCTTGGTTCTGAATACAATGGTATGAAATACTATTGAATTTAGAAAAAAAGAAATACAATTTCCGTCACATACAGACTCATATGGAGGCTCTTTTCTTCTTACAGTGAGTTCTTGCCCTCCTTTAAGTGAAAGTATCAACAACAGAGCATCCTCTGTTTTGTATGTGTGGGACACATGTAAGACACCATAGCCAGTTCTTTGCTTTTGGAGATCAGCCCTCACCTTGGTATAGGTGCTTTAGTCTGATCCAGCAGTGTTTAGTGCTTCTGCCACAGGATTGCTCTTGTTTAGGAGAAAATCAGTGCAGGAGCCCAGCCTCATACCGGTCTCATGCTGACATTTTGTCATGCCTCTCAGCATCTCATACAGATGCACAGGGTACCCCTTTGCATCTGTATGTAGTGGACTTTACCCCAGGAGACTGAGGTTAGTGTTCCATGTGAAACCAAAAATCAGTGATCTTTTCCTAAACCTAACTAAGTAGTTTAGGAGCCTAAACTAAAAAACAAAAGAAAAACAAACTTAAAATGTTTCACAGAAGTGACCATTTGGTAATGTTAACTACATGTTACAGAGGTCTTCTGGAAGGAAGGCTCTGGACCTGCCTAGACGTGCCCTGCTAGCATGATGGCCAAGGATGGCAATGATGGTTTGGTCAGTTGGGTTATCTCTCTATAGCAGTGTCAAACTCATTCTCCCTCCAGGCCACATCAGCGTAAGGGTTGCCCTCAAAGGGCTGGTAGTAACTGTAAGACTGTATAAATGTAACTTCTCCTTAACATTTTGTTAAACTGTTCTGTTATTGTAACATAATCCCTTTAATTTGTCACGTTAAGAAACATGCATTACTCCATCAATCAAAGATCAAATGTTTCAAGAGAAACAAAGAAAAATATCATCAGACACAAGTCATTACAATCAAAACTTCACAGCTGAAAGGGGCAGAACTATGGTACAACAAATAATTGTGAGCTGCTAAGAACATGTGTGACAGATGTGACATTTTACAAAAACAAATGACCCTGCAGAGGGCAGACATCCATTATATATTGTATCTTCATTATATCATCCAGTTCCAGAACCTTTCCACACAGAGCCTCTTAGTAGACAATGCAAATATATGTCATCAGAGATGTGTGGCCGGTACTTTTTGTATTTTGTCCTTCACTCGTCAAACCAAGCCTTCTCCACACGTTGCAGGTGCGCCATCGGCAGTTAGCCCCGCCAACTTCTCCCAGGCTATTTTAGTTTTATTTACGGACCTCTTGACCGCCTGAAAAATGTCCCTCCCTGTCGTCATCCCATGCAAAGCAGCTACATCCAAGAGCTCCTCACTGACAGTGAAGTCTGCCTTCACGCCTCTTATAAAAAAGGATAGATGCGCTGTGTTGTCTGTGCTTCCATCAACAGCTAATGAAAAAGCCAGACTGCAAGTCTCTTCTGCCAGCTGTGTTGTCAGATTTCCTGCTCGTTCCTTAACTCTGTCTGCGATGGTGTTTCTCGCAAACTGACATTTTGAAAAGTCTGTATCTGGTCGGGGCACACCTGCTCACATACCTTTAGCATGCACTGCTCCAAAATTGCACCTTCGGAAAAGCATTTTGAAGCTCAGACAATTTCTTCAACCACAACAAAGTTAGCTTTCACTGCCACATCATTTTTGGCTGTGGCTTTTGTAACGAAATTCTGCTGCGACTGGAGAATTTGGTGTTTTTCTTCAAGGCTAAATTTAGCATACTTGGCTCCGTGTTTGGTGTGAAAATGGCGAGATAAAATGTATTTCTTCATGAGCGACACTGCCTCGTAACACAGAAGACATACCGGTTTTTCTCCTTGTACATGTACAGTTTGGGATTATTTGTTGATCTTTTTCACCTCTGTCACTTGTTAGAAAATCACTTTAGTTAAAGGCCGATATGAAAACAATACACTCTAGCGGCAGGATGCTGTCATGTCGCAGGTCACTAAATCGACATGCATTGTGGGAGATGTAGTTTATGATGTACTGTACACTGTAAGGCAGCATAGATTTTAAGACAATCACATGGCTTTTAAACTCTCACGGGCCACATAAAAATGACATGGCGGGCTGGATATGGCCAGTGGGCCTTGAGTTTGACACATGTGCTCTATGCAAAGACCAAGGTAGTCTGACTACTGGACAGATTGTCCTGAAGTTAGTATGAATATTCATGGTCGCCAAAGGAGGATTCCTAATCTGTCTTTGATCATTCAAAATCAGTCCTGTGTGGGAAGGTGGCAGGGAGGGAGGGGATTGAGAATATCACAGAAGAAAAGCAGGGAATATCTAGACAAAGAAAAGCCAACATATCAATACTGTCGACTCACTATTTCTCCTTCAACACCACCACAGGGCTGACATATCAGCTGTATTTTGGGCAGGCCATGATCTGACTAACTACATTTTAACCTCACTGCTATTAAGGTTAGATGAAAAATTCTCCATATGTTGGTTTATGTGGGGTGTGATAAACCTTGTAGCCTCCAACAGCCATGATACAGAGTTAAGATACCTTTTTGTCATTCAGTTTTTTGAGCTTGGCAGGAGTGGTAGTAGTTGGTGCATATTGCACTGTGACATTCTTTCCAGCAAAGTCACATTCAATAGCAATTAACAGGGTGAATGTATCACTGCATTTGGCTTTTTCATGCACACACACACACAAAACCCAAGCGGTCAGCATTCTGTAACTTTTGATATATTTTTATCTCCAGCAGGTGCAGAATACATCCTGGGCTTACAGAGACAGTGGAGGGTTCACTTGGTAAGTGCCTGCTATCCCCCCCCCCCCCCCCCCATACACACACACACACACACACACACACACACACACATCACCACCACCACCACCACGAGGTCATCCATAATCTCAATAATCACTCTTTACTGTCCCTCTGGCTGTCTCCGTCCACTCAGGTCAGTCTGACGGTATATGAAAGTGTAAACACACACACACACACACACACACACACACACACACTCCTGCAATCAATTTAAAATGGCATTGAACTGGACATTAGTCTTTTGTTTTTAGCCAGTCAGTTTGTCTGGTCCACCATTTTGATGCAGATTGATCCAGGTGATAATTTCAAAGATCGCCATAACTTTTTCTATTTATTTCCATCCCCCAGACAACCTATCCAAATAACTTCTGTGAAATCTTGACATTGCATTTAGCGCCACCAGCAGGTTGACATTTTTGGTTCAAAGTGAAATATCTCAACATCTATTGGGTGTGAAATGTGATACAGACCACAGATGTTCTGAATTTGTGGCCATTTTTCTTTTGCTGTTTTTGCACTGACATACATCGGTTAGCAAATCAGACCATAACGTCCACACAAACACACCAAAAAAAAAAAAAAAAATGCCACACACATCACCTATAGATTGGTTAACTCAACCATCTTTATTCTATCAAATTCAAAGCTGAAGTCCTGAGTTGAGAACCGATAGATAGATAGATAGATAGATAGATAGATAGATAGATAGATAGATAGATTTTAGACATTTTTATTGTTCACATTGCTGTAAAACATTTCATGAAACTGAACATTTAAATTTGAAAATGAAATATAGTTATTTTTATTGAGATAAAGATATTTTCAATAAATAGAAGAATAATATAGGCAATTCAGGTTTATACTGATGTGTTACTTTTGACCCACCTGTTCCACATTTATTGGTAATGATAGTACACAGGAGTCGACAGACAGACAGACAGACAGACAGACAGACAAATAGGTCTGTCCCATCTTGTGATATATGAATGGTCCCTTTAAAAAGAAATTTTAACCTCTTTACCCCTCAGAGAAAAAATCAGCAATGGCTTCGTCAACTTGAAGTGTGTTTCCCCACAGTCCCAAATCAGTGTGTGTGGATTGACAACGTAGTCACTCTGAGAATCTGATGAGACCTGTCATTTCCCTCTGAGCCCTGATGAGGACTTGTCCACAGAGACATATCATTAGAATATGAAAGAAGGAATAAGGAGTCAAAAGTTTGCTCGATGGCTTTCATACAAAGTTTTCTTGATTGGGACATTTTGTGACTGTCATTTCCTCCCCCGACTCCCACGTCCCTGTTGACGATTTGAAGCATTTTGTGATTGTTTGCCAGTGTCCGAAGCGATCCCAGCTCCCGTTCTGCTGCTGTCTCTGCGAATGGGAAGTGAACAAATCAATCCTGAACTGTCAGAGGCAACACAGTGCAGGTGTGTGAAGGTGGGAGAACGAGGGAGGGTTTGAATTTACATTTATATATGAATGTAGATGCGCTCCTATCGACATGTTAAGACGTTGACACGCTAATCACAGGGCTAGGGGATGCCACCTGTCCAGCGAGGTGACGGGAAGAGGCAGCCGGAACAGACACACACACACACACACGCATTCACAAAAGGTAACATGTATGCTCTGCTCCTACAGATAACTACCAGCACTGGCCGTCACTCCTCTGACAACACACAATATTATGCAAATAAGCATCTGTGTGACAGTGGTGCTGCTGTCAGTGTTGCTCTGCTGACTGCTGATCAGCTTGCTTACATACATCTCTGTCTGCAGCCTGTCTCCCCCTCTTTCCCAACATCTGGGTCCTCCAGTGCAGATTTGTCTTCCCCACTCCATTTCACTGTCTGAATAGTGTCTTAATCTATCTATACTGTTTTCTCTTTCTAAATCCTCACAATCTTTTTTATCTATCAGTGTGTATCTCGTTTTTGACATCTTAAAATTAGAGCAAACTTGAAACACTGCACCTTTTTGCTCCCTTATCTCTTATTTGTTCAGCGGTGTGACCTTTGATCTATTGGTGCTGCCTCTCCGGGTCCCGCCTCCCAGTATGGCTGAGTCGAACCAAGCTGCCGAAGCTGGCACATAGCTATCAGTGAAACCAAACCATCAGCCCAGACTGATAAGACACAACCTCAGTCTGACCTTTGAACCTTTGAACTTTCAGATGAGCTTAAAATGCACAGAGCCAGTCAAAACAACCACAGCTAGAGCAACTTTTTCCAAAACCATAGAAAAACTTGCGTATAGAGTCAGGCACCATTTGAAAAAGAGATTGCATTAGCAGAAGAAAACAGGGCATAGTATTTGCTCCCATACAGCTGCCACTTGCATTTTTCAAAAGTTTCCGGATTTAAGTGAAGGAAGGAACTGAAGAAGGTTATCACTATTTTTAGCCTCTTTTGGGGCTACAGTGTTGATCGTCCCCTCAAAGCCTAAAAATGCACTGGATTCCAGTAATGAGGCTTTAAAATTAAATACATTCATTGGTAAATTGACAATATCTGGCCTTCTCATACAACCCTGATTCCAAAAATGTTGGGACACTGTAAAATGGAATAAATAGAATGCAATCATTTGTAAAGTGTTCCTGAGCCAAGTAGTAATATCCTTTGTACAATCATGTGTTCACAAAGCGGTGAAGCTCACCCATCCCAGCTTGTTTGATACGACTTGCTGACATCAAATTCAGAATAAGCATATATTTACAAAAAGTTGATGAGGTAAAATATTAAATATATGGTCTTTGGACTGTTTCCAATTGAGTGTATAGGAAAAAAAAGACTAGCAAGTTATCACATTCTGTTTCATTGATGTTTGCGTCCCTACTTTTTTGGAATTTTGGTTGCAGTATTTCCTGTTGATGTCCCGTGTGACACTAGTTTGTGAGTGTCAGATCTGTGTAGTTTAAACAGCAGATGACAGGCACTACAGCTGGTATGATAATACTGGAGACATACAGAAAGCTTGAGGAATTTGCATGACCTCCTTTTTTGCCTGTAATGTCATCTCTCTATTGGAGCTGATCTGCCTTAACTCTACAGTTTCCTGCATTGTGGCCCATAGTTGAACCTCACACTGTACAGACAAGGTGATAGGCAGTGATTACATCTGTCCCCAGAGCAGGGCAAAGAAAATGGCCCTTTTCCTCATTTCTATTATCACATTTGACCTTCCTCATCCTCCCTGGCCTGCCGAAAAAAGCGTTTACGGCACACTTATTAAACATAATCTAGTGAAGTTATTAAAACAAGCCAGCTTACTGAGAGACCTGCCACAATTCAATTACCTGTGTAGCTGGAGGGAGAAGCGGCCAGAGAGGGTGACGAGTCTTCTGCTTTTATAGAGCGGGAGGAACGGTGTAGTTAGCGTGGCTTCAATTAACACAATGGGGCTGTGGCGGTAATGAGCTAGCCCGTGATTGGCCGAGAGGAGAGTTGGAGGTTGGTGGCTGTCTGCTGCCGGCGCTGAGGGCAGTGTCGGGGGCCACAGTGAGCTCATACTTCCTTGTCACTCACTTCCTAGTTAGTTCCTGGATTGTGGCTTTTCCATTAGAGCTGGAGTCAAAGATATGACACTGTCATTACAGTGCAGTGATGAAAAAAAAACGCAAAGACAATTTATTTCATTTTTATGAAGCTCCTTGTTATAAATTACTGTCATTTGCTTATTTGACACTATATTATCTATTATCTCACTTTATGCTATTTTTAGTTTCCCTTCCATCTTTCACCATTGCCGATCTTGTCGTATTTAAAGGAGCTTTTCCCTAATCTGATCACATTTGCCTTTTGGCCTCCATGAACACGTTCTATGTCCTGTTGTAGCCACTATGTGTGTCACTGCGTTAGTATCTTGTTAACATACCTCCTTTGACTAAAAGTGCATCCTCCCGATTCTTGAAATTGTGCACTGAAATGTTGAAACTCCAGCAAAGCACAAGTGAAACCTCTATTTTTTTCTTGAGGATGTTATTTCAATGGCAAAGGCTCGAGGGTCCAACTCATTTTCAGAAGAAAAATCTTAAAGTATGAGATGTGTTACAATGAAACAACATATCTGAGACAATAACTTCTGCAGACAAATAAAAGGTCCTTGGAGTGTGTTTTCAGTGCTCTTTGGAATTGCTGGTAGCTATGAAAAATACATTTTCATGGCAAATATTCCCGAACTGCAGTGGAGGAACAAAAAGTTGGAACAACAATATAGTTATTTGTTCTAGGGTGTGATCCTGGTAGACTTTTTTACAGATAACACTGAGGTGTTGAGAGCTTCATGCTCACTCCACGTAAGAGCATCACATGGACTTTTATAATATACATTACATCTATATTCACAAATAGTGTATCACAAATTTAATATATAGTTTCTTGGATAGACAAAGCCACAGGGAAGAGTTTAAAAAAGCTGAGGTCATAAGGTCAAGAGAGCAGACTAAGTGCAATCCTGTATTGCAATGCTGCTCTGTTTATCAACTGACTTCTGCTTGCCAATGTGTCCGCATGCATGTGTATGCATCTCTATTGATGTGTGCTGCTGTGTGTGAGTGTATATCTGTTTACCTCTGTTTGTTCCAGTGTCTCCTGCAGCACGTGGGGATCGGTGGGTTATCGGTGTAATTGGATCACCTCCCTGTCATCATGTCCCGGTGTTTGTTGATAGGCCCTGTTTTAATTTGGCCTTTGTCTCTAATCTGCGGTAGCTGGCCCTCACCGCAGTAATCCCTCAGATAAGTGGCAGACAGACTGGGTATCCGAGGAGCAGCAGCCATGTTCCCTGGCCCCGTTTGTAAGCCTCTGTAAATATGAAGGGGGAGGCTATTTAATGGGAAAAGCAGAGTGAGATGAAAGAGAGAGAAATGGATGAGAGAATATGTGTTATGGAGCTGGGGTTCTGTTAGAAAGCTCAGGGACATCACTCTAAAGTCAAACCAAGGTCAACAGAGGGTGTCAGCTAAGGTCAGAGGGGTTTCTAGCATTTTGTCGCTATTCCTCTGGATGTCACTCCCGGTGGGGATTACTGCTGAGACTCACTATCACACAGCCTACAGTCCTTGACTTGACAAAGACCATTTCAGCCTAATAGCCATTACATCCCACTCATCAAATCTCTCGAAAGGAGAGTGTGATTAGACTCATCTGCTAATTCTTTAAGTTTTGCACCCATAACGTTCTCACACTCAGTCTGTTTTTACATGCTTGCTGCACGATTCCAAATATTTCTAATATATTTCTGCATTTGTTCCAATGGTTTCACACTCACGATAAATCATTCACTAACCGTGCAAGAGCTGAGATGCAGCATCTTACTTGTGTTGTCTGCCGGTAAACAAAAATGCTGACAAGTGTCATTACCTGTATGATTTCCAAATTTTCCATTCTCAACAAAAATCTGTTAGGACCCTCTTCTTGTCAGTCACTTTCATGTCAAGCCAACATCCCAACCAAAGGAAGACAGGAAGTACAGCATTCTTTTCTCCTACAGCCGCTTGTCATTACATGCGGCAGGTGAGGATTATAAATGAGGTTGTCGATTATCACACACCTTTTTGATTAAATACTTAATACTCATCACATTAAGCATGTTTGACTTAATATAATGCCCCTGATGAAAGAAAAACTGGATTGAGAGAGTTCACACCTTTCACATCTTGACCTACACCTCTTGTCGGGAAGATGTTGCAAAATAACGTGATTTCACTCTGACTTGCCTTTTTCTATATTCAAAAATATTGCACAATGCATAAGAAAAGAAATAAAGGTAAACTGTAAGCAGCTTGTACTAAGGTGATATGAGCTCAAAAAGATATATATCTATAAAATATATATCTATCTGTGTAATTCAGTTCAGAATGCAAGCAACTAACGTAAAATTATTCATTTTCAAATTATTTTTGTTTTTCCTTAAATGTCACATCTCAGGAGAGCATAGTGTTAGTTCAGGCATGCTCGCATCAGCTGATTGACATCAGCTGTTTCATTCATGCTACAAGAGCTATTTGGCTACAAGTTGACCAGTATCATCCAATCATGCATGCAGGTGTACAGTATGACCTTTAAAACCTGACACTTCTCACTATCTTTCTGCTAATATACTCACATACTGTTTGCTGCTGCCATTTCTCTGCCACCTTAACCACCACCTGATGTGCTATTTTTGGTTTTATTGCACTAACTAAATTTAAAGCTTTACTCGGCAGGAAATGTCAGTTACTGTTAGCAAACAAACAGTTTTTGGCACTGTTTCTGTCATTTTTGTTTCCTCTTGGATGCATATTTTGTACAGTCTTATACCTGGTTGCTCCTGTTTTGTAAAGTCTGAACCACACCTGCATGTTGCTGTTAGCTGGGGGCTTCACACCCACTGCCCAAAAGCTGCAGGCCAGAAACTTCCTGACCACAGCAGAATAAGAAGAATATAAGAAAGCAGAGGCCACGGGCAGGGTCTCAGCAGATAAGTACACCATCACACTCTTCTAGTGGGTCATGTGGTGTTTGAGAGGGACTACTTTGTATAAGTCTATACGTTTTTTCTGCAGGGGGGTAGGAGAGTGGAAACAACGTAACACAAGGAGTGACCAAATGTCTACTATGACAGTAATGAAAGAAACAACCTGTGTGATAAGTGACTAAAGAGACAGGGTAGACATACTGCATGGTGATGACCTTGATGGATGACAGGTGTGTGCAATCAGCAGGTAATCAGGAACCTGGAGAGACAGGGAAGTTGCGGCACGCCCACGCCACACAAACACAGGGAGACTGATAGGGAGCACAGGAGACATGAAGGCAGGTGAACACCAGAGAACACAAGGGAGAGACGAGAGTCACAGCTCCCACCGTGACAGTCAGTTGCTTGATAAAAAGTATCTCTGACTCAGCAGCAATATGATCAGAGCTTGGGTTCATGGTTTATTTCCCTACCTGCTGGAAACTTTACTGGACTGCATTAAATGTGCACCAACACAAACACTGTTTAATGTATGCTCAAAACATAACTCTTTCCTATGAATTTGATTGGGTATATTTTGTTGCGTTTGTGTTTTAAACTGCATCTCATTGTTGTATTAGTATGTCTGTTGGTTTGTCACTGACTCACTCCTCTTGCTGTTCAGCATTGTCCTTTGTCCTGCACAATTATTTTGACATCTCTGCTTGAACACAGGTACCATAGTTCTTCAAGCTCAGTGTAGCCACTGTGGCTCTGTGTCAGTCCTGAGGGCGACATGGTGATGAGTATAACATCATTACCACAAATAAAAGACAGCAATAGCAGTTTCTCCTGAGCACTGCAGAGCTGATGTCATGGGATCATGACTGACATCTGCAACATCTGACGCTTATCAAGGTGTTGGTGTGTAGAAAAGACACAGAGAGGCCGAAGTGATGAAGTGAAAGTTTAGTTCTGACACCTTGGCAACCGTCTGATGCACCCCTTCAGAAAAAAGAAGAGAGAAAGGAATCTGTGCTCTCAGGCTCGTTTGGAGAGAAGCCTAATTGAATTAGGGCAGAATGAGAGCATGGAGGAAGATTTCACATGCTTCGTAAATGCCTGTAGATCGTTACTTAGTCTTGGCAGGATTCTGGGCTCTTTTAAGCTGACACTAAAACCACTGAGTACACTGAGAAATGACAGTCATTCTCTTTCCCTACGAGGGAGTCCAGGTTCGTCTCTCTGGCGTGCAAACAACATGTAAAGCTGTCAAGAAAAGAGCTCAATAGTTTTCCGTTCAAACAATTTTCGTCTCTTCACAGTTAATTAATTCATACTCATACATGCTTTATTGTAATTTTAATTGACAATTGACAACTGACAATTGACAATTACGCTGGCACCCTGTTTTCATGCATGTATTGGACTAACACCTGCTAAGCTTGACGCTTTCTATATGTATCTTTATGATTTAACTTAAATTCAAGTGAATTTTGAATCTCATAAGCAAGTTGCTGTATTGTATCTGTTAACTTTTGATTTTAATCTTACCAACAACTGAAACATAACAAAAGCAGTTTTGTCAAAAACCCCAACTCAAGGCAAGAGTTTTCCACTATACCACCTTCATTAGCATATGGAGTCTCTTCAGTTGTTACACACTTACAGTTACTTTTTGAATTCCATTAAGATCACTTTTAGGACTTATAAATTAAGCAAAAAACTGTGGACATTTCATGCTTAATTTTTTTCTGATTAACACCTAGCTAAAAAAGGAAAGAAATTGCCTCCATATTATATCATAGTAATATTATAATACTATTCTTTTTTTATGTATAAAACAGCACTGGGGTTTTTATTCCAAAAACATGCCTTTCCTGTCTTCATTATGAAAACCATTTCACATTGTATAACATTTTTTCTTTCTTAACTGCTGCGCTTATTTAATTTTTTTATTTAATTTTTTTTAGTTTTTTTTTTATTTATTTTATTTTATTTTCCACTTTATGGTGATTGGCATACATTGATGGTTTGGTTTTGTTGTGTTTTGCTCTGATATAGAGATATCTGTCTCCACCCCAATACACTGGAGGTGAACAGAATTTTGTGAGTATTGCTAACAACCTTGAAAAAAAAAAAAAAAAAAAAAAAAATCTGAAGCAATGTGACTTTCAACAACAGTGCCCTCGTCATTCTGGACAATCCACAGATTATCGTCAGTTTTCATCTTGACCATGTCTTCAAAGCAATGCAGTTCCAATTAAAATTGTAAAAAGTAGACATTGTTTAAGGATAGAAATGTTGAAGTCGAATTTTTGAACTGTCTTTGTCCAATGCTGTGGCCTCCATGGTATTGGGATGAAGGCAGTCATTTTCAAAACAGACAAATAAAACCAATTTTATTATTATTGTTATTATCATCATCATTATTATTATTATTATTATTATTATTATTATTATTGTTGTTGTTATTATTATTATTATTACTGTATTATTTTATTAGACTTACTGCTGGTAAAGTTGACTCTCTGCCTTGGTGCTGACACTTCTGATAGGCAGCTTTAGCCTCATTTCCACTGCACGGCATGGCTCAGCTCCACTCGGTACTTTCGGTACCAGATATTGTTCTCAATTTCGTTTTCCACTGCAGATAGTACACACTCAGTGGGTGGGATTCTTAGCTAATAGTGACACTGCGGGAACCTGTTGTGACATCATCTTCAGTGCGACACATACACACACACACACACACATGAGCAAAGAGGGTATCAAAGGGCTGGTGTTCTTGATTCTCAGTATGTAGTGGTTTGTTACATCAAGGATACAAACTTTGTTTCAAAAAAGGCTGAGTGCAGGAAGACTGATGAAAAACAACTGTTTGGGAAATCCTACAACAGAGCGTAAACAACATGACGACTCTGGTTCCACCATGTCACGCAACTATTCTACTATTCTGACTATTCTAGTGAGTCTGCATTATTGTCACTCCACTGTTTAGTATCGCTAAGCTTCATCTTGCTTGGACCCTCAACAGAGGTGATACAATCCATAACTTCTGGCAACTGAAAACCCAAAGAGAATGCGAGTAGGCCGAGTCAAGCCGAGCTGTATTATACATGGAAATTAGCCATTCGTCTTTGCTCTGCTCTTTGCACTGCAGTCTGGTTCATGCCATCTCTGGGCCTCCTGCTGCACCAGTCCTGTTTGCCCTGTCCTCCTCAGCAGCGGGGCTTGCTGGCCTGTTTGTTTTAATCAGCACTATGTTTGCCAAAGAGCTTACCTCAGGAGATGGGAGTCCTTGTGTGTTCTCCTACGATGCAGAGAGGACAAGGCCAAGTGGGGGGCTGGTGAGTGAAAGCACGACTGTATGCCTTTAATTCATATTTTCTCCTGTGTTTTTGGATCCCCTTTAGTTTAAGGTTAAAGGTACATCCAGGGTGTTTTTTCAGGTAGGGTTGATCAATAGCAGTGACTTAAAAAATCCATGGCCAGGTGCTGAACTTGGACTTTGAATTTGGACTCTGAACTCTATTTTGGAACGAACATCCTCATCAAGGATCTCACTGTACAAACCTCAGTGAGGGCGGATGGTGCTATAAGTGAACAGTGGAGAAAAAAAATCTGTGGAAACTGAAGACGTGTATTCCAAAAATTACAATGGTAAAACAATATTTTTCACTGAAACTTTTTGCATAAAGACATGTAGATGTGACTGGAGAGATGAGAGAATACTTTTGCCAGTTATGACTATGACTAACGTTTATGTCTACATCTATATCACCTGTGTCAGAGGGACATGTCAAAGTTGTCTTTCCTGATTGCTGATGATAAAAGTGTTAGAAGCTGTGTAAGCATGGGTGCAGGGAAGCAAGGGGTTGGACCCAAATGCAGAATTCCTGAAAGGAGGAAACGAAAGTGAGCTTAATAATATAAAGTTGATACATTCCGCAAAAACAGACGGGCAACATAACCAAAGAAGCAGGCATGAATGCATGGTCAAGAACTAAGGTGAACTACAAAAACTTAACTAAGAACAAACCAGAATAGCACACAGGCAGTAATACTGACAAGCAATTACAAAATGTGCCTCTACTCAGGGGCAAAAGGGATCTGGATATACAGAATCATACAAATAGTGATAGTAGTGCACATTTTTTTCACACAGTCTCTATTCAAAGGCATTATGGTGTTGCCTTTGGTTGTAGAAACTGAAAGTGACGTAAGGTGTGTGAAGAATCAAAATGACAGCTTGATAGATAAGTTCAAACACCGGCTTCTTTCACACCTCAGAATACTTGGCCAGCCATAGCATATAGTGGCCATGATTATGGGATTGTCTGTTCTAGAAAGTTACATCTATTGTTGGACAAAGCCCCCACCCCAAATCTGCCACTGGACAAGGGGTTTCAGACACTGCTGATCTGGCAAACCTTTTCTTTGAAGCATACTGAGGTATCTTAACTCTCAAATAAATGCTCCTTAAATAATCTTTGTATCTTTGTATGTTTTTGTGCACCACAGTATTTCTCTTCTCTTTGACCGCTCTCATGTCCACTTTTGCCATTCGCATGCCACTCCTCCCTCTTCTTATTTGTTCTCCATTTCTTCACCGCTCGCCAGCCCTCATTTAGCACGTCCACTCCCAGGCAGACATACCATCTTTGGCATCACGCCCTTCTGTCAGGCCTCTTCTCAATGGCATCAGCTCAGCCCACTACCCTTCCAACACCCTCTTTTGTCAGCAGCACAAAGTTGATCTATTTACCCACCATCCCACTGATCTTTTTCACAAACAACCCAAGCTAAAGGAAGGAGGGGATGCAGAGATGTCAGCCAGCCAGTCAAACAACCATCCAGCCAGCTTGCCAGCCAAACACAGCTTCTTTCCTTCAGTCAGCTGTAAAGCCCATCTGCTGGAGGGAGCATTAGATGCAATATCCAATTCAATCCTTCCAGAAAGCTTTTAGCCACATTTTAGCACACAAAAGCTGCTGCTCTGGCCTTTGTATCTTGAGCTTCTATTTAAGAAGGTGAGGGTGAGGATGCAGGGAGAAGAAATCAATAAAGTTTCCTGGCTCTCAATCTTCTTGGCCTGCAGTAGAGGTGTTTTTAGGTTAGGAGGGGAAGGGAGGGGAGTGGAAAGAGGTGGGCTGTTTTTGTCATTCATAAGCTTTGCTGACAAATCCTTGACATCATTTGGCGGATTGTATCGATAACTTCTTCTGTG
Organism: Chaetodon auriga; assembly: GCF_051107435.1. Classification (NCBI taxonomy): domain Eukaryota; kingdom Metazoa; phylum Chordata; class Actinopteri; order Chaetodontiformes; family Chaetodontidae; genus Chaetodon; species Chaetodon auriga. The sequence goes on along the minus strand of NC_135080.1, from coordinate 26,330,571 downwards.
GACTGCAGAGGACAAATCGAAATCATTTGTCTGGCTTTGTTGGGTTGGTAGTGGTGTGGAGGTTGGGGTGGTGGGGTTGCCATGGGCAGCAGAAACAGGATGACGTCCGGGACAAAGCCTGTGCTGCCAGGCTTGGCCGTGACATTGGCAGCTGAAGGCATTTGTACAGCAGAGAAGTTCAAAGGTCACTGTGAAACAAACAGGTTGTATGTTCTCGGCGATTGACAGTGTTGACAGAGACTGGACAGCTGCTGTTCTTCACAGATGAACTTCCAATAGAGGATTGCAGATCAGTATACTTCCAAGAGATTTCCCTGTGGATTTGTTTATGTTGTGACATTGATCACAGCATCCAAAAATAAAAAAATAAAAAACAAAAATGGAGGCAAATCAGAAAAAAGACAAAAATCGGCATGAGTCTTGTAACACTGACTGATATCCATTTTAATCCTACAATGCATAGAGATATGCACTCACACTCACACCCGAAAAACACATTTATCTCTCATAAATATGCCTGCTCACACAGATCTGCATTCATGTATTCTTGGTGGGGGCTGTTCCAGGGGGGAGAAAAGAACTCCCTTTTCCTGCCTGCTGTTTTGACAGTTGTGGGTTTGAGCGTCGAATGGCAAATCTCTTAATCTGCTCTTATTAATAAGAAAAACATGAGAGTCTGATATTTTCACACACATTCCTATCTGCACCGAAACGAATGGAAAAGGAAACAGCAAAATATTACAGAGATATTAGCATTACGTAATTTTAGAAAAGGATTGTTACAATACAATACATTCAAATTGGTGTTAGCTTGGGTGTTGTGTGTGGAAAGTGTGAGTGTGTGTGCGTGTGTGTGTGTGTGTGTGTGTGTGTGTGTGTGTGTGTGTGTGTGTGTGTGTACTTTCTGTTTTGGGAACAGGAATGAGACAGCGCTAATCACAGTGTGTGTCTGTGGCTGGGGGTGGAGGTTCTATTTGGGTGTATGAAAGTGGAAGACTAATTTAATTACTTTGATCCATGTTTGAGAGCTGTGAAAGGTCAAAAATTTGGGTGTGAAAGATCTGTCTGGACAGTGCCCTACTCACCTTCATCTCTTCCCCTCTTAATTTCTCTTGGTCACCAGCTCCTTACAAACACTACAGTCTCTCCACAGCTTTTTGAAAATCCACATGGTGTCATAGCACTATGAGCAAGACACTACAGATGTCTGCTACGCAGAAAAAAAAATACATATAAATTCCATTAAAAGGGTCCAATCTACCCATCGAAACATTCCCATTCAGGGGTCTTGTGTGTGTCTCATTCCAAAATCAAGTGCTTAATTTTCTGCTATTTTTTGGTGAATTGGAGGTGGAATCTGGTATTAACACAGCTCAGAAGAGAGAGGAGAGTCAGGGTGGGGGTTTGCTTAGGGATGAGGGGAATGAATCAGATGGACGGAGCATAAAGCCTGTGGAATATGATTTGGAACAAAGCCATCACCTGCAGGTCTTTGGGAAACACGTACCTGTTGGCAGATGGTGGTCCATAATCAGACACGGCACACATGATCAACTGTAAGAGCTGTGCTCCCTATAGAGCATAATGAAAAGGCAAAATTTAGCATTTGTTGCTTCAAACTAACTCGCAAGATTTATTGTTCGACTACATCTAAAGGCGAAAGTGTTTTTACCTGTTCCAAAGGCCACCCTTGAAAGTTTGTCATGATAGCCTCCTTCAAGGTGCATCCCACTGCTTCCTTGATCCCTTTTCAAGAAATCTGTGGCTTTGCATTCTTGATGCAATGAATCATCCAAATGGGATCCTCATGCACAATTTCATGCCAGTGGTGGCTGATGATTACTTAACTGGTGGCACTAGGAGGCACTGAGGGCCTCTGCTTACACACATGTGCTGTTTTTGTCTAACGTGGTACACTAAGCTTTGACTGCAAATGTAAGAGACTGTCACCTTTACCTGACACTTCATTCAGCCTTATCCAACAGTTCAATTTGGATACCTAATCTGTCTCTTTGTCACCAATCAGAAAGATTCTATGGAAAACAAAACAAACCTTGGACTAACCTTTAAACATTAATGTTGAATGTATATTATTTCCTTTTTTTCATAAATAGTTCATGAGAGAAGAAGTTCAAGCCCTCCCTACTTTCATCCCTCCACACAGCGAGCCAATCACTGCATAAAGTGGGAAGATTGTCAGCTTGTCTGTCTCGGAAAGTTTCAGATGCAGTTTTCCCTGTGCCATAAGAAATGGTCGTTTCAGGTGCTGTTCAATGGAAAACACTTTATTTGAAGCATATTAAGGTCTGAAGTCCTACAAAGTGGTCCTTAAAAAATACTAGTATGTAGTGATGGGAATTCCGGCTCTTTTAAGAGAGCCGGTTCTCACGGCTCTGCTCTCATAAAAGAGTCGACTCTTTTGGCTCCCAAGTGGCTCTTCAGATTTTTTGTTGCTTAAATTTATTTATTACCAAAATAATGTAAAATTTTATGTAAAATTAATTACTAATGTGCAAAACATAGTTTATATCATATTTTACTGCATTTCCTGCGGTCACTCATTTTCTCACCTTTCCAGCATTTTGTCTGTCGCAGCTGTGTGTGTGTGTGTGTGTGTGTGTGTGTGTGCGCGCGCACTGTGTCTGTACCCCCCGCTCCTCCCCCTCCTGCTCAGTGTGTACACACAGAAGCCACCACACATCATGTAGTTTACCAATCACGTGCAGCTTGAATGGAAAAAAAGTCGAGAAAAAACAAAACAAAAAAAACCCAAAGCGGCTACTCCGGCTCCCAGGCAGGAGCCGGCTCCGATCGTTCACTTCAAAGAGCCGGCTCTAAGAGCCGTTTCGTTCACGACCGGCACATCACTACTAGTATGGTGTTATTGCACCAGCATGCTCCAGATAGAGGTGAAGCACTGGGAAATGGGAAAAACAAAACAATGAGCCGAGCAAAGATCGCCTGTGAATCATGTGTTTTATCTTAAAAAGAGAGACAGCACTGGGAATTCTTTAATAGAAAGACACTTTGCAATTTTTGTCCATCACAGTTTTCAGGTAATGTCACAAATACCTGTCCTCTAATTAGCTGCACATTGAAAGGTTACAATAAACAACATCAAAGGCAAAACTGATTAAACTTTGTGTGCATTCGTGATGCGTAAAATCTGAGTAGTGTGAAACCCTAAGGTGGCATGGATGTGAGGTTTGACATCTTTGCTCTCTCTATAGGGAAATCACAGTCCATGCAAATAAGCCTGTCACCGATCATGGAGTCACTAACAACATATTGATGGCATCTCTCTTTGGTGGGCATGGCTTATTTGCCATGCCCCTCATGAATACAGTGTTATCAGAACTGATAGAACTGAACTGCCGCAGCTCTGCAAAGAGGACACAAGTTGTAATGTTAATAATAATGTAATTGAATTTTCCTTAAAGAGCAGTGAGGAAGTTACAGTATGAATGGCAGGGACACTTTCGGCAAGGTCAGAGGTATTGGCAGTGGATAGGTAGAGCATCAGAGGGGAGAGTAGACTGCTCACCCTTCCCTCCCCCACTCTGTCCCCACCCCACCCCATTGTTGTGGCCCCTGTCCTCTGGTGGATCCAACTTCAATTCCACTTCAGTTTTTATCAACCTTCTGCTGGCCTCTCAAGGAGATAGGATTCAGACCCTGACATGAATTAGCCCCCCAGATTGACTTGATACTGCCACACCCAGGGGACACTCCACAAAAAAGGAGACCCACTTTTTTCATCCTCCTTTCCTTCCCTCCCGTTTCACTTCAACTTGTTTCCTATCTCTCCTGCCCTTGCCCTCTACATAATGTGTCCTTCCATTTCTTTCCTCTCCTCCTCCTCCTCCTCCCTCAGTTCTGTCTCCATCCCTCGCTCCATCCATCCTCCACCTCATCTTGTTTTTCCCCATGCGTACCTCCTTGTCAGTCAGCTGTCTGAGCGACATTCCACCTCCTCCTTCAGCGTGATGGACAGGCGCCGCCGGGTTCTGATGGAGTAATTTGCTTACAAAAACGGGCTGGCATCAAAAAAAAAAAAAAAAAAAGAAAAGAAAAAAGAAAAAAAAGGACAGACAGCGGTGAAGCCAAGTGATTGCTTTAAGAACAGGGAGGAGAGAGAGAAAAGTGTGTGTTGAGGGATCGAGGCAAAAGGGGAGGGTATGCCATTTCTATTCATCACCTCGACTGACAGACAGACCACAGACAGTTTCCCTTTTCTTTTTCCTTCCCGTGGAATTTTTGAGGTAGAAGTCATTTTTAGAAGGCAGAGCTGGGTCAGAGGACACAGTCCAGACACAAATACCACAGAAAATCTTCACACACCATTCTATTGTAACTCTTATAGTACTGTGACTGTATAGTTTTTTTAGTATTGGTCCAACCAGTTCTCACTCCCAACTCCCAATGGATGCTTGGTCAGGACTCCTTGCTGTCGCTTTGTAAAACACTGGGCATCCCTTTAGTGTCATTTTTCAATATGCAGGGAGGTCTGATCGACCTCTATAGACAACCTGTTCTCACTCACTCATGGACTCAGTCACTCGCTCACTCTTGTGTCCCATGTTGAAACCAAAAGTGAAGTTTGATTTCTTTTGAATGTGAAGTAATGTAACATATGTAACTTAATGTGTGTAACTTAAATTATGTAATTCATGTACATAACTGGCATACTTATTTTAACTCAAACTATGATCATTTCCTAAACCTAACCAAGTAGTTTTGGCACTTAAACCAACCTAAACCTAACCTAAATCACTGTGCAACCATTTTACAACTATAAGCACACGTTTATTTTTCTCAGTGAGCTTTATTTTGAAAGTGTAAAAGGACATTGCTAGCTGGATGTTGTATGTTTATTTTTGCTCACTTGACAGCAGAGTGCTACGTGTTCGAAAATGATGCTAGTGACGCTAAGAAGTTTCCTGACGAAGCATTCATATGTGACGAGTTGAGAGTGAGAATGTGTTTATTGGTTGGGGATTAAATCCCTGACCCCTAACCTTAACTTGTGAAAGTGCCTTTATTGACTGTTTGAGCCACACAGCCTTTCTTTTCTCTCAGCGTCAACAAGTATTATCTTTAGTGAATGTCTATAGTCAAACACAGTCAACCACTGAGGTACAAACAAACAAGAAGAACAAACAAGAACCATTAAACTTGGCTTTAATGATCAATAAAGCACCTGCTATGATGATTGTTTGTGTTGGTGACTGTTCGTACATGATTGTTTATTGGATGAATAGTAGACATGTATGTTTTCCACACCTCCATCTAACCTTTTTGGTTACTTTTTTTTTCTTTTGAGAGAGATTCATGTCGACCTGGTTAGTGCTTTTCTTCATAGCAGGTTAGTGTAATCGGGAGGTCTTCTTAAGTGTTTTCTTTGATTCAAGTTGCCCCGCTATGAACAAAGCCTTCTTAGCATCTGTGTTTTTTCCACACTGTATATCTGCACTGCCCAACATGTTTTCTATCCAACATACCTCAGAGGAGAGTAACCTGTCTGTCAAAGTTTCACTCCATTGTTCTGATTGGTGGATGCCCACATAGTGTGGGACAGCCCCATCCAGGTTTACACGTAGTGTTGACAAAACCCACAAACAAGAACCAGTTGTCCCATATACAAAACGTATGAACTGAAAACGAGTAAATCCAGCATCAACACAAGCAGATGCAGAAAGCAGTGAGGAGCTTGTGTGGCTGTCCGGCCCGCTGGTGATTCCTCACAGATAGTATTGATCAGAGATGGAGGCCTCATTCATTACAGGCTGACTAGCAGCAGATGAGCTGAGGCTTATTGCTGAGCAGGGCCTTTCTCTGTGTCGTCTGGAAAACCACAAGGGTAAATTGTAGAAGCCATGCATAAGTAATTGTGAAGGTGGGCTGTATGTCTCATTCAGCAGTGTTGCATAACATGCAGCATTTCCTCAGTGAGGTAGGGACACACTTTGTACGAAAAATAATTATGCGATCATATAAAATTATGTAGCTGGTGGTATTCTGCGGACAAGGATTTTGAAAACAAAACAAACAAACAAAAATTCTGGAAATAGTTTTAAGAAGCATTCTGCTTAGTTTGAGTTCAGAGAATTTTTAAGTCACTTAGTTGAAGTCATGGGAAATTCAGATAAAATTAACTGCCAAATGTATGACTATAATTATTAACCAAGACATTTTTGCACATTCAAGTAAGTTAAACTCTTACAAAAACCAAATCGAACCATAACCAGAACACTGCATGTAAACATAAATTTATCCTCAAAAACATCCACAGCTAAAATTTACATAGAGCTTCTTCTCTCCTGGAGTGATGAGGGCGATGACGCTGAATCATACATTCCATTAGAGACCAGAAAACCAAGACAATGGACTGAAAGAAGACAAGCACCTCACAGAGCTGACAGACAGAGTTCCTCCACTACAAGCTCCTCCTTTCACATTGCTCATAGTTATTTGACCCATTGCTCATTTATGGAACCCTGAACATGTTTTTGTATGAAACAGACATTTTTTCAGAGATTTAAGTCAAGAAGTAAATAATACAAGTGGTATTTACTTTCTGACTTTCATCTCTGGAAAATCTGAACCATGGGCACTTTATTCTCAGAATTAACTCTGAATTATTTTTGTCCTAATTCTTCTTTAAAGGCTCTTAATAATTAGAAAAGCACAAATAATTTTGCATGTATATTTAAGTGCAACCCTGTATTCAGAAGAATGCAGACTGTGCAGTTATATTTACTATCATTCCAAGCAATCCCAACATATCTGTGGGTGAGCTGAGGCATGATTCTGGCCATCTGTGATTAGAGCTGGTCAAAGGCGTGGCGTAGACGCTGACAGACAGTCTCTTCACTGCCGCCCCGACCCAGCAGACTGTGCTTCATACATGCAGCTGTATTTCCCCAGAGAGTCTGTAACATTGCTGCTTCCACAGAGCAACACACTGCCATTTTCAACAGGGACCGCGGGTCACAAAGAGAAGAGCTCCAATTGCCACTGTGAAACCTGGCCGAGCTGTGATTTGGCCTGTTGGTGCCTCATTTTCTGCCCTTTTCCTTTTCTCTTAGTTCTTGGGCTGCAAGAGAAGAATGAGTCCTGTTTAACGATAAAATAATGAATGTCATTTTGAGGCAAGAGCGAGAGGGAGGGAGGAGAAAGAGGGTTAGACACAAGAGGAGGGAAGGGAAGGGAAGGGGAAAGGGGGAAAGTTGGGGAGGACAGTATAATACAGAGCAGGCAAATGTGCCCTCATGCCAGGGAGTCAATTTGAGTGAAGCCATGCAATGTGACATCATTTACTCAGAAATCCCTAATTTGTCAGCATTAATATTTCAGCGCCAGCATTGCCTGTCACAGTGTGCCAGAGATGACTGATCAATCTATAAAACGGCCGCAGCTAATTTATTGAATATTTATGTGCAATGTCATGCACAAGAGAGCAGCAGAATTTATTCCACCGTGCTCTGCTCTTATGCCCAGGAACTTTTCTAAAAATCTAATATTGGCCGCTTGGAGAATACGGGATGTGTATCCTGTCGCTGTACAGCATGTCATAAGCTACTGCACACAAATATGTCCAGTTTTTGTTTACTCTGAAGTCGCTTTGCTCTTCTAGCCCATTACAAATTAACAGGTTTGAGCGCAGTCAGATGGGGATGCAGACTAGTAGATGGAGAATTTTAAGTATGTTTTACCCAGTTTATTAAAGAAAAAATATTCATCTGTCTCTGGACTACCTCCAGCATGTCAAGTATGCAGCTTGCAGCAGCCTGAATGTTGCAGGAAGTTCAAGGTGGAAGGAAAGCACAAATAAAAACAACTTAGAAGATCTGAAAATGTACTTTTTCATACAGTGTCGCAGTTCGTTCTTGACTTTGCAAATAAAGTTCGACAAAAACAAAAATCTGAAAAGCAATTTTTGTAAATTAAATAAATTCAAGTAAATCTAGGTAAAACATCTCATGCAGCTTTCTCATCAGCATAGGACTTTATTTTTTTTTTGGATCAAACCTCTCCTTTCTTGTTTTATGAACGTTTATAATGTTAAAAACAGTGGATTCAGATGATTTGCTTTATTAGAATGGACACACTCTGGTAAGCTTTGTATGTAGATCTTTTACGCTGTTCAAACTGATTTTAGGGTAATTGCATTTTATGTCAACACAATCTTACAGCAGTTCATGATACATTTACAATATATAACCTATAAGGTTTGTGGACACAGACGTACATTTTCCATTTTATTTATTTCGTTATATATTTTGCACAACTGTCAAACAAATATATTTCATCTGGAAGTATTGGAAGTATCTTTTGTGTTTGCATCATGTCCACCGTAATTCTCATTCTGTGGTCAAATTTGCAATGATAAATATGCAGTGTCCAGTTGCACTTTCAAAGTAAAGCTTGCTGATTTCAGGTGACAGTTGCAGTTTGGTTAGGTTTGGGAACCAAAAGTAAATGGTTAGGTTTTGAGAAAAAAAAAAAAAAAAGAAAAAAGAAAAAAAAAAAACATGGTTTGGATTAATATAGCTAATTCCTTAAGCAAATTAACACAGATTCTTGGTTTCACACAGAAATCAAATCCTGGTTTCCTGTGTGAAAGTCCTGCATTTTCCCAGCCACCTCCCCCGCCACTCTTCCATCTTTAAGTCGTGCTGAGTATCATAAATTAAACATTCTTGTTCATGTACACAACTCAATAGATTGAATTTTGTGACTGTTTAACAACCTATCCTGATTCTGGGCTGTTAAAGTACACGAAGGAATCATTTGTAGATACTTTTCTTGGAACAGGTTACCTCTTAACCCATTATCAGCGTTAACATTTTTGATGTTGTGTTATTCAGGTCTTGACCACTAGACCGAGAATATCTGTCAGTTGAATCTATTTGTATGACTCAGCTCATGGTGCACACCTTACTCTTTATTAGGTAAAGTCCTTATTAATTCAATATGTGTTGGAAATGGACTGTTGCATGTTCATTCAATCATTGGTTCAGATATAGAACAGCCTTACACCATAGGGCTGAAAATGATGAGTCCAAAAGCTATTCTTCTCCAATGAATGTGAATCCCCTTAATGCCCCTTCCTAATCTGTGTGTGTGACTGCGTTTGCAGCTGCCAACACAGGACATCCTGTGTCATTGTCTTATTCCATACATTGCTCCCAGAATTATGTCTTCTATGAGGATAGATTTTTAGCATAACCCACATTGTATGCAATTATTTACTGTCTGGTGATGGAAAAATCCCTCAATTTTCTGCTTTTGTTGGCAGCTGTACTGCACATTTACACAATAGGCATTTAGCACGGACAGCATAATTATGACAGCACATCAGGGCTGAAAGTGCTGGGACAGTGCCAAGGAAAAAGCCACTCAAACCCTCATCCTTCAATGCCGGCCGTGAAGATCATTATGAATGAAAATTAGTGCTGGTGGGACGCGGTGGCTGCGTGCGAGAAAAACGAGTTTTGGGAGTACAGCATCTCTGTACACCAGGACATCTCTGCCCCAGTAAATATTACTGAAGGAGTTGAGAGTACTGGCTGAAGTCTTCAGTGGGAAAACGCGGTTTGAATGTATTGTAGGAGTTACACTGGCACACTGCGATTATTCTACCCTCATTGTCAACATATTTGATTTTCCTACAATATGCGCACAAAAAGCATTATTAAGGTTTTTATGGTTATGTGCAGTTCATAGCATGAAAGGTTAGGTGAGGGAAGGATTGATTAAATGCTGAAGTTCAGCAGTAACACCAGAAAGGATGTTTTTTGCAGTTTTCTATGTTTAGCCAAACTTTATCTCTCCCCGACCTTAAACACAGTGATTTTGGTGTCTGAATTTTACCACATGTGGGTTTGTTGTGTGCTTTGTATGCCCACCATCCAACCCAAATTCTTCCGTGCCAGTTTGCAGTACAACATCATAGCACTTTGTGGGCTGGAAAAAACATCGCCAGTGAACATAATCCAGGCAGCAATTCCTTCCTAAGTCCCGCCCCTTTTCCCTCTGCGCTCCTATGCCAGTTGATCGAGCTTGGTATCCTGTAGAACCTCGGTCCCCTTAGCTGTTCACCTGGGTTCATCTGTGTTGAAAAGAAAACCAAATTTGAAGCTATGGCTGGCATGTCAAAGTGATGCTCAATACCCTGACCGTGTGGCAGGTTTGTTTATTCCTTTCCGAAACCTAAAACAATTTTTTGTCAGATGTTAACTGTGGATTAGGATGTGCAGTTGACCTCACCATCAGATAAACATCAGCACCATCACCAAGAACTTCTATGTTTGTTCCAAGGTCACATTCTATGTAAAGTATACACTGGTGTCACAGTCTTCACATTACAAGTGTATATAGTTGCATTTTAAATGATGTTAGTAAAACGTGAACTAGCTCTTTAATGTATGTACATGAGGAGGAGTCAGATCAGATTCTCCTTATTTCTGAGGTAACGTTAAATACACTTGGGAAAGGACAGTGATATTTATTTGGATATAAACGAAGTCCAGCATTCCAATTGGAAAAGTTACCTTAATAAGAGGAGATGAGGAGAAGCCTCAAGTTACTTGGTTTTGCCTGCCATCGTGTACTATCTTGCTGTCAGCTTCTTGAAGCTATGTTGCCTGATCCCAGAAACTGTCTAATACACACTGCGGCACATGGCAAAATAGTACCAGTGTTGCTGATGTTTGGAAGGTTAGATAATGGAAGCATTGACAATGAAGAACAATGCTATTTTTAGATGTTGGGTTTATACATATGGCAAATAACTCAATTCACTTACTACAGGTTATATATGAGAAAATATGATGACATAATATCATTAGAAGGCTGTAAGTAAACATTTGCAAACTACAATTAGCTTTAAAAATTATTACAATGATTAAAATATGTAAATGTTGTACTGTGTCCTCAGTTGTCTCTGTAGCGTTGTTTTTTTTTAATAATTTTCATAAAGCCATTGTGCTGACATTGCAGGGTTGTTAATGCAGAGGGTTTGAGCAAAAACGCTTCAACTTCTGCTGTAATTAAATATGTCATCTAGCAGTGCACAGCACTGGCAAGCTGGATACATGCAAGTAGTTTGCATTAATGTCAATAAACTGTTTTTTTTTTGCTTGTTTTTTTTTTTTTTTTAAATTTTTTCAATTCATTGATTTTTATTTTTATTTTTATTATTTTCCAAAACTAGCGGTTGTGATAGACCAAAATCATCATTCTGGCAAAGCAAGACTAAGTCACAAAGATGATTTTGTTTTCTATTTGAGCACCACCTCCGTGCTAAAGGGTTCAGTATTCTTTTAATCATAGCAGTGGTTCCTAACTTCTTTCCTTAAAAGTTCCCTTTTCTATCATTGAGAAAACTGACAACTCCTGACTAAGTGACATATGCTATGGGTATGTCATTTTAAACTCAATATAACAGTACAGAACAACTGATAACCTGGAAGTAAGTAACCCAAATATTGAAACAATAACTGCAAGAAGCTTGTGTAATTAGTGAAATAATTGTGAGCAGGTTAATAGATTATTAGAGAGGTTTTTTTGTTTTGTTTTGTTTTTCTTCTCTATTTGGCCATTGTTCTGTTAGCTCTTTGGTTGTTTTAACTGCTTTCTCTTAAATACTTGCATGCAGTATGAGTTTGTTTTGTGCAGAGTGAAATCTCTGTGAATGTCGTTCATTTGTAGCTGTAGCCTTATCCTGTGAGACTTTTTTTTTTTTAAGTTTGTATCTTAAAAAACAATCGTAAACATCAATAGTTTTTTTTTATTTTTCTACAGAAATTAATAGAATGCTGAGATGTAGGCCTACTGTATATATTTTTAAAAAGTTTTCTTACACCCTTTGAAATCTAGAAGGCCCAACAGCCCCTAGTGGGAGTCAGGACACCCAGGATGGGAACCATTGGTTTAAATACATTAATTTGACATGTAGCCTAACCATGTCTAAAGCCAAAAGTGTTTATACCTATTATGAATGTCCAAACTTGAAAGAGGAATGAAAGGCTCACCATCATAGCCTCCTCCTGCATCAAATTACCTCTCTGATCTCTCTCAATGAATTTGGTGTTTTTTGTTTGTCTTTGTAGTCTGGAGATGTTGAATTGTACAAAGGTGAATATTGACACACACTCACAGTCTTTCCTTAAAAGTCGTCTTGGTGCTGCACTTGAAGAATAAAAGAAAAAGAAAGAAAGAAAACTCCACAGACCCTGCCATCCACAGCGTAAAGTTAAAACTTCCACCTGAAATATCCGAGACAGATGGATGCTCTAGAGGTGTCTAAACCCCGGACTTCAGACACCTCTGGAACTCTCCTAATATGCGTCGAGACAGTAGTAATATCTTATGTTAAGCATATTGATGAAATGATTTTACTCCTAAGCCTAAAAGTAGTACCAAATGCATTACTGAGAATTCTGGGCCAGCTAAGACTGATTTCTTCCTCTGAGATGCTTGTTAAACAGGGACCCCGACCAAGGTCTTTTCCCAGAGTGCACTCAGTGAGCCACTGGGTCAGCAAATGACCAATCCTACCAGTTTCAATCCAAAGTGCAAATCTCTTTCTTGCGCCACAGTTAGCATTAGCCCTCCAGTCCCTTCATTATGTCAGCACTAATTACAAATTCTTAAACCAGTGCCAGACATTACAATAAGACAGTGCAGTGAGCATATGGCATAATATCCTATTAATGAACACTCTAAATTCAAACTCAGGTCAGTGCTATCACGCCGAAGAATGTGTCACTGATCCGTTGGAAGCGGGAGGAGGGAGCCACGAGGGGGTGGAAATAGAGGGAGAGGAGGAGGAAGTGACCTTCTTCTAAAATGCACAGACTAATTTGGAGGGGGAGGGCGGCCCCCAGGGCCGTCTCATTGTTTTACTTGTTTAATTTTTCGCTAGCAATTATTGATATAATATTTTGATGGCAGAGCTGAGGAAGGAGAGGTCATTAAAAGAGACCAAAGGAGGGAGGAGTGATTTTTTTTCTTCATTTTGCTTTGCCACTAGCTGGTCATACTCATCTCCATTTTTTTACACTCCTCTTTTTCTGCATTTTGCCCGCCTGCCACTCTCCGTCTCTCTCCGGGGGGAAAGTCAGGCTATTTGCATTCGCTGTCACAACAGTGTGAGAAACAAGTTGCAGCAGTCTCGCGCTGGCTCAGTCCTCAGCACGCTTGGCATTTTAATGGGGACTGTCAACTACAAGAGAGATGGATACCCCTCTCCACTTCTTCCCCCAACCTTCCTTCTTTTGGAAAAAGGGTGACACAAATAGACACATTTAGCATGATTGCATCTGCAAGTGATAGATGCTCCGTGCGGCATGTTTCGTTTGAATCTGCTTTTTGGAGTTAATCTGCTGAGATGACCCCTGTCTGAAGTGACGTGGGGCCGAATGCAGAGAGAAAGAGGATGACAAAGGTAGCAAAAGGTAGAGGAGGAAGACACTTCACCTTTATCTGAAACGGAGCTGTGATCAGTCCTTTCCTTGTCAAAGGCTGAAAAGCCATCAGTAGCCAAAATTACTGCCTGACGACCACTATGCATTTGGAACTGATAAACTGTACCATTCTCTTCATGTGAAATTCATACAGACCTATAGCTAAAACAGCTCTTTCTGACCGCCACCCTGATGAAGATCTTCAGGGGCTCATCAGATTACACAGGGGCCCTTCCCTATACCTCTCCCCAGGGATGGCTCACTCTCAGCGGGCCCCCGAGCTGGACCTCTGCCCCTGGCCCCTGCCAAGTGCTGCAGAGCTGTGTTTGTTTAAAAACCAGACTTAATCCTGTGCAGCAGCTGTCTCAGATCAGGTCGCAGTTAAGGGAGGTGGGGTGAGGCACTGAGGGCTGCAGGTGCAGACTACAGAGCAGATGTAGCGATCGCTGAAAATATGGGGACGCTCAAAGTCACAAAGTCAGGTGTGGAGTATCCAGACTTGGCAAAATGACACTGTAGGTTGAGAGAAGAGAGAAAAAAAGAGTGTATAATCGTTACACAGATTTAGTGCTGATGATTTTACCATTAAACTAGAGCACAGACATTAAACACATACTGGTAAAATCAAATCACAAACAGCCTACCCAGAAAAATGGAGAATGTTCGGCAAATTGTTGATTAACTGATGACAATGAAAATTTGTTTTATTATCATCATAAAGACTGACACATTGCTCTCCCATACATAGTACATAAGCTGTAATACTGCTCTTAATTAAAGTAAAAGTATCAGTATTCTGGCCCTGGTAATGCTGGTATCAAGTCATCATTTTGTAGTATTGCCCACCACAATTTCTTCTTTGTTTGTTGAGTAAACTGTTCCGAAATTTGTTTAGAAATTATGTTAAGTAATTACTCCTTACAGTGTTAGTTACATATTACAACTTCTTTGAGTATCAGCTATTGCATTTATCCCCATGCATATCTGCAGCCACTGTGTACTGTATGCTGTTCACAGGTCCTCATGTCCAATATATAACTGGACCTCAGCTCTGTTTCCAGAAGCAAGTATGTTCTTTGGCTAAAGTCAGTGGAGCAGGGGGCCAAAGTCTTAAAAGGCTATGGCTATACTCACAGAATCTGGAGTTGCAATATGTAACTTACGTTCTATTTTGTATCGGCTTCGCCCTCTAAGAGCTCTCACTATTTGGGTTTGGTGGGAAGCTGATGTCAATGTGCACTGTGACACCAAGGTCCACAAGCAGATTATCATTATACACCAGTTCACAACCATGTATTATGCAAAGTGTAATAAGCCAGGGAGGCACTGGCTGTGCCATGGATAACACCATAACAGCCCTGTGTGGAGAAAAAAAGGCACCAGGGAGGGATGGTCAACATTTACCTCTTGTACCGAGCTGGATTGAGGCACAGACTGCAAAAAATACTTCTGGATATTCCTCATGTATAGCTCTAAGGGGACACCACATGGCTTATGGACATTATGCCCTGTAGAGGTGTCACTGACAGCGCTGTCACCTCTGTGTGGGGCGCAGTGTTTGACAGCAGAGAGTTATGCATCCAGCCTGGATGGGGACAGCTTTGCTCTAAGGGTGGTAAAGTTAATTTCCCCCGCCAGATAAATGAATGACTGGGTGGGGAACAGAGAGGTCTTTTGCCAGTTTATGGTGAAACACAGTGTTTTTAGATATTGTATGAACCCCACTGTGTGGAGTGCTGCTTTCTCCTGGGAGGGGACCATAAGGATTAGGTCATCTTAGTAAAAGAAAACCCTGAGACCTTTCCTGCATAATGGCTCCAATGCCATTTCCATACACTTGGAGAAAGTACATGACAACCAGACACTGGCTTTGCTTGTGTGGTGGTTAGGCAGGTGGGATGGACCAGGTGCATGCTGGCCTGTGGTTCATAACAGGGCAGCACTGCTCAGTCTGCTCATACGCAGCCTCTGAGGAGGTCACCATGGTGGGAGGACGCATGTGGTGTCTCAGCAGCAGCAACTGCACAGTGCCTCTTCCTAGTGCGAGCACCTCGGCACTGCTGATGAGGCTGAGGTCCGGCTGTGCTCCAGGGGTGACTCTTCACCCTCTCCTTGGCTGCTTCACACAGGTGAGCTGTGGCATTTTGGATGAGTGGTCCAAACAGCCCATCGGGGGATATGGGACCATCCAACAGCTCCTTCTGATGACAGCGGGAAGCTAAGACATGTGCAGCCAGACATTTCTCTGCATCACAACACCGTCTGCTACACTATAATCCTGAATGCAGCCACTGTTGCAAGAGTCAGGACAGCCATCATAGCCTTCCCGATGTCATTTGCTAACTCCAGGAACAAGCCCCTGGCTTGGTGGCCGTAGCAGAGACAGCTGAGGACAGCAGCATTATGCTGTTCTCAGCTGCAGCAATCTGAGCAGCAACTGATGTGACTTGATCACATATAGTCAGTGATGATGACTTGTGTTTGCCAAAGAAAGAAAAACCCTTTTCTGTGTCTTTGTGCACTTCAGTGAAATGCCTGAACCTGGAAACTGGTGCTTTCAATGTTCTGCCTTCCTAAAGGGCTGGAGCTCTGTGAAATAGTGAAATGAATAAAAAACTGTGATGAAATGTGCTTGTCAACAGTCTTTTTTCTATGAGTAAAAGGAGACAATGACAAGAGGTCACCAGCCTCATAAAACACAAATTGTGATAATATCAACATGCAATATTGTTTACGCAAATTGTTGAGACAAAAATGTAGTTTAAGAAATAAAATCTTAATCTCTTGATAAAGAAGTGGAGATGAAATATTAAAAAAGCTTTTCTTTACCATTGTAGCTGTTCCATATCCTGCGTTATGCAGATGACACTGTTACAGCACAGTCAAGACTCAGAAAGAGAGAAGAAGAGTTTGTCAGTAAACGCAGGTGTCGGTTATACGTGTATGTGTGTGTGTGTGTGTGTGTGTGTTTGCCTAAGAGCAGGTGCACTGTGTTCTGCCGTCATAGTGATGTCCCTCAGATCTCTCGCCTTCCAGATGATGCCCAGAAAGTCCTGTAAAAGTCCATTGGAAGATGGCGTATGCCTGGCAGACCAACACGGAGAACGAGAGAACCAACTGTGGCGGCTCCTGGCTGCAGTGGGGACAGGGAAAGCCCAGATGCTGAGCCCTGTCCTCATAATCAGACACCAGGTCTTCTAACGGGGTGATAGGAGAACTCGTCGGACAGCCTGAAATGGAGGGAGCGGAGCTGTCAGACTCATGCCGACCATCTGGGTCCCTTTCTGGGATTAGCTTGTCTGTCCTGCCCTCTACGGGGGTCCTGCCAGGGTCAGCCCAGCACTATGATGGCACCTAATCACTGCTGGACCTCATGCTAGCCTGCTGTGGTCAGCACCAAGGCAAGTCTGTCAGGTGGGGCACAAGTGGACAGCTTCAGAGTGGCTGAACTTCTTCATCTTAACTTTCGTTCCTCAATTGTTGACTGTTTGACACTGAAGAAAATTTGGGAACAGAGCTTAGGTCCAGGCAGTGTATATTCAATACAAGAGTACCTGAGAGAAGCAGTAAAGACAGTAAAGTGCACAGTGGCGGAAAGAAAATCTTCATAACTGCACACACACAGGGATAAACCCAAGTGACAGTTCTGAGAATTCAAAGTCTATACGAAATATAACTTAAGGTCTAGGCTCACAAATGATTTAAACTTTATTTGTTCTCAGTATTAAAAATAATAGTTGTTTCTGCACTTGTGGTTACAGTGCAAACAGGAACTGCTGGCAACTCACGCCTGAAGACTTTCCACTATATAAATTCACCAAATTTTATATTTGCATAATATAGTCTAACTATTAAAAACCAAGAGGTTTATAATTAAATGTATGACTAATCAGCTCTAATACAGTACTATCTAAATCTCATTTCAACATCAAATCTTGGTGTTTTGTTTCTGCAGAAGACCAGGAGATGTGGTTGAAAGCTATAAAAAACAAAAGATATTAAGAGGATCTTGAGTAAAGACTTATTTTGCTAGCGATTCCAAGGTCAACAATGAAATTTCTCACTCAATTACTCCCAATGTTTCCAGCCCCCTGTGGTGCCAATACGCATTCAATCGAAAAGGATACAAGAGAACCAACAGGAGTGGAAAAAATTCACAAAAACAAGCTTTTTTTACTTGTTTTACATTGTATATATATGTTGATACTATCTTCTATGTCTCTATGCATTTGCAAAAATTGAATTACATATCTGTCCTTGAACATGTACACATGCTAAATGATGGCGTTGTCTAGGTTACTTTAATAGCATGTGTACAGGTGTGTGGAGGACTCTCCTACACCTGTGGACAGGGTATATTGGTATTCTTTCCCAGTCTCAGAGCTGTTGCACACACCCAGTGATCACTCATTCATTCAGTAACCACAAATAAACAGATGAAGCGTAAGGACTGTTCTTTGAGTATGGACTCAAGCTGTAAGGGCTTTATTAGAGACAGAAAAAAGGTCATCCTTGTCCAGGAGTAAACTGGATTTATTGTTGTCACGGCTGCAACGCATTGGCGATAAAAATGACCTCAATAAAAAAACAGCACAGCCAATGCCATATGCAAATGATTCCATAAAGGCATTAATGAAAGGGGAGTGGGCTGATCAGCAGTATGGGGGCAGTGGGGGTCAGATGGAGCAAATGAAGGCCAAATAGCAGATACAGTGGCCCAGCCCATCACTCTTCATGCCAGCTGCCTTTTATGTAGCTGTCCAGCAGACCCTGCACGTGCTTCCTCCTCCCTCTCTCCTTCAGTGGCCCTCTGGCTCACTGATAATGTAAAGGGCAGTATACGTGTTTCTGCACATATACTGTCTATCTGTTTAGCACTTGTTTATTTTGGCTGTAAAGGATTTTTGTGAGATTGTGATTGTTAAAATTAATTATTTAACTTTTTTTAATCTCAAACATTGTACTTTGTTACATTTCTAATTACATTAGTAAAAAAAAAAAAAGAGTCAAACAAAACATCATGAAGAACAGGAACAAAACAAAGGTCTTAAATGAGTAACTGTAGCAATCAGGAAATATGTTGATAGCTACAGGAAGCTTTATATCCAGACAGGTGTAATGTCACACAATGCATGAAGAATGAATGAAGTAAGAAGTTAATGTGGAGTATTGTTGACAAGAAAAATAGTGTTGCTTAGTTTGTGGGCTGTGGTTACTGTGGAGTTTGTGCTGTCCATACAGTTTAGTACATGTTGTCTGCCTTGGTGATGCTTTAGTCTACTGTTAAACTGGCAGAATGAATTAATTTATGTAACCGAAGCTAATGAGGCACTGAGGAAGGTGAATGTATATTTATAACTGATAATCAGTCATGTACACAGGCTATGCATATAGATAGCTATAGATACAGATGGGCAGCCTGTGCGTTCCACTTTTCATGGGTGATAAAGAGAATTAATAAATGTGTTAATTATGGTTAAGAAATATGTGTGTGATCTCAACCATTAGAAGACAGACAAGTGGACAATCATTACTTTTAAATAAAAAATTGTAAAAACAAACATTTTTGTCTTACTGAAATGACTTAGTTGAGAACTTCATGACATTTTTGCCAATTAACATCTTCATCACCCATATACTAATATTTATGTCAGACTTTTATCCATCTCCCACTCCTCTTAAAAAGTGTTTTCACAGGCAAGCCTATTTATAGCTCTTCATTTTGGGCTTCTTTTGCTTATTAGTTTGTTTTTGTTTTGTTTCATTGTGCTGTTTTATACTGTACTGTATTTTTGCCTCATTTGATTAATCATCTTTATCTTTTTGTGCGTGAAGCCTTTTGTAACTGTGTGGTTTAATAAATGTTATATAAATACAATTTTACTTACTACTTACCTATAATAAGCTAGGCAGCTAGGCTAACCATGTCCTCAGTCCAGCTCTTTGCTTAACACACAGACATACGGGTGATAACAATCTCATCACAAGAAAGCAAATAAACATATTTCCCAAAATATGAAATTATTAATTTAAGTGAAATGTAAACATATTTTATTATTGAGATATATTGATCCTGCAACTGCGTTAAGAGATCTTAATATAAACCACTGGCTGATCAGGTAGTGGGCTGCATAGGGATAGCTCTCATAAAGGCTTTTTTTAATTTGTATAACTTTTTATTTGCAGAACTAACTTTCATTTTTTCTTCACGTCTTTTTCTTTTAAACTCGTTTGCATTTGGCTGCCCAATGGAACAAAGCACCAGATCCATCTCAGATTGGATCGAAGCTGCCATGTTTTGACACACCTGGCTGATCTGCTGGGGACAGATCCACACAGATCCATGTATAGTAGTCTTAGTAAGAGCATTTCTGTGAGTTATAGTTATATTGGCAGCAGTTTGTAAATTTAACCTTTTCAACAGGAAATTTTGGAGAATGTGGCCTTTTTAAAACTGGATGTGTGACACCTGGTAAAGATGAGTCATTCAACATTCCACTGTGTGCCAAGACAGAGATAAAGAGAAACTAAAGAAGTTGGAAAAGCCAAGAAAGAGACAAAACAGAAGAAACATACAGTCATGGAGACAGACACTGTAAAACAAAGAGAGGAGGCTGCAAATGAAGAGTGCAGCAATGCTGGCGGACATTGGCATCCCTTTAGCTGGCACCCTAGCATGCCAAGTTGTAGGATTTACCCTGGAGCCCTTGGGCTTTGCTGTGAAAAGACTCAGTCGGCTTGAGGGGCCCCACGGCTGGCTGCAGCCGGGGTCCCATTGTCTGGGCCACTGGAGAGGGGGAAATGCTGGATGAATGAAAGGAAAACAAGAGGAAGACAGAGAGGAGGAGGAAGCAGAGGAGGAGGCCAGAGGGAGAGCAGCAAGTGGTTCCAGGGAGCACGGCCAACATGAAAGATGAGTGAGCATGATGCTGTCATACGCTGAAGGCCTAGTAGGAATCCATCAACTCACTCACTGGTACACACTAATATATAAAGCTGTTCCTCACATCTCACCTTCATATCTATGCAATTGTATGACTGCAAACAAGAATGAGACTACTGTACTACAGATATATCTGCTCTTCCAATACTGTATGTGAAAAGGGAAATGTCTTTATGTTTGCTATTCTCTGTAACAGTCAACATTCAGGACTCTGAAAACTTTAGGACCACCAAGTTGTCACATTTAAATCCATTCTTTATGATCTTAAGAGGAGCTAATCCAGCTTTAAGGGTTTCTTGAGCACTGTATTGGAGTTGACTTTTAATATCGAAACCTATTTCCGCCATTACACCTAACAGTTGGATAGGTGTTCTTGAAATTAAATTATGCACCCCTCTTTTTTTTTTTTGCTCATTGCAGCCAAAAAGTTCTATTTTAGCTATGTCAGTCCACGGAACTTGTTTCCAAAATGCATTATTGCATTATTTGGATGTTCCCTTGCAAACTTATCATGCTAAATTTTGTGGTCAGGATACAGGAATCGCTTTCTTCAGCTGAATCTCCCGTAAAGGTCATATTTGTGCAGGTGTCACTGCACACCATAATAGTGCACCTCCACTGCAGAGTCTGAGTGAAAAAAAAAGAAAAAAAAAAAACATTTAGGAAGATTTAGCAAAGCAGGGAAACAGGAAGCTGATGGAACAGCATCACAGTAGACTACCACAGCTCAGGAATGGGTAACAGCTGAAGCTCCGACTCAGTGGATTGCTGCAGCACAGAAACTGAGGAGTGCTGCAGCTCATGCGTGGGTGTCTGCCAGACCCCCAACAGGGAACTAGGGACATATGTCGGCCAGACCGCTGTCTGGGAACCAGGAACTGACATTTTTGGCCCCCAGAAAATGAATCATTTGATGAATAAAGGCAATCTCTCAAGAGTGGAGCATATCTCCTTAATCTCCTTCAGGAGAGATCTAGCGTCAGCTGGGTCCAAAAATCCAAGTCCAGTAAACAGGCAACGGGTCAGACATGCAGGCAGAAACAAGTTCCAGATACAGGTATCAGGTAAACAGATAAACAGAACATAAATATATGAGCCAGTGAGCCATGACATGAAGCACATCGTAACTGACTTCACAATCTGGCAAGGAACAAGAAGTAGACCAGTGCATACATAGAGTGAGTGGCTAATGATGGAATGAGTTTCAGATGAGGAAGTGAGCTGATGAGGGAGGAGAGAAGAGGTGTGTGGCTGTGTGGGGCAGGTCATGGAGAAAGGAGAGAAAGTGCATGGGCATCTGGAGGATAAGTGGAGAATAGCATTGATGGGCCTGGAAAACCAAATTGTGGGCTCAAGAAGTGCAACATGGAGACAGATTGCCATCAGCTTATTAAACTCCAGTGAGTATTCTGAATGTACTTTGGTTAGATGTAATGCAGACATTTCACAGTATCAGAACTGGAAGGGGTGACAAGAATGGATTGACAAAGTGTAATCACCCGAAGGAGTTTATGCTTGCCAGCCTGGGAGAATGGCTGTAGCGGAAGCAAATATTTTCATGCTTCAAGCAAGCCACCAAGCAGTTTCAATTTTTTGTATTACAATTGTCTTTCTCTCTCTCTCTCTCTCTCTCTCTCTCACACACACACACACACACACACACACACACACACACACACACACAAACACCACCACCACCACCACATCACAACAGAAGCTGTCTCAGGACACTTTCTATATAGAGCTGGTACAGACCGTATTCTTTATCTACAGATACTCAACAATTCCCTCATGAACAAGCACTTGGCTACAGTGGCAAGGAAAAACTTCTTTTAACAGGCAGAAACCTCAGGCAGAACCAGACTCTGGATGGCCATCTGCCTGACTGGAGTAAATTGATAGGTGGAGCTGAGACCTCATCAGAAATGCAGCAGACCTGAGCAGACTGGGCTCAGGAGGTTATGAATCAGTCCTGCAAAATTCTTCTCCATGGTTGGGAAACTGATAATGTTTCTGTTTGAACTTTGTTTCAGCCAGGTTGTGACACCAGCTTATGAAAGGAAAATGCCCCATAATAGTCAGAGACTTCTTCAAGGCAGGAGGAGACAATGGTAGATGAAGAGAAGAGGAGTGAAGTGAGAGAAGTGAGATAATAGGAGGGACACACAATTGTCACCAGGCGTTAGTGAAATGCAGAGAGAGAACCAGCCATTCAGTGTGGTAGCCAAGAATTTCACAAGACATTGTAACAAAAGAAACTCAGTGCAAGTTTTGCAGTGAGAACATGAGCACACAGAGGAAAGGGCCATTAATGCCAACTTTATTACCTTCTAGACCATGGTGAAAAGAAAAAAAGAAAGTAGTTATAGATCTGTGTGAGGACAAGAAGCAGTCATGTCCAGTAGTGTCAGACGACTACTCCAGATACTTAGAGATCCTACACATACCTGTACCAACCAGGTGCCTGATTATAGAAAAGCTAACAGCCACCTTTGCATGGTGTGGTACTCCAGAAGTGTTAGTAAGTGATAACAGACCTCAGCTAGATTAAGACAACTTCAGAAAGTACAGTGACAAATATGATTTTATTTGTGTAAAATCTAGTTCGCATTATGACCAGAGTAATGGACACACCAAGAGGGCTGTACAGGTAGCAGGTGGGATTCTGAGGCAGTAGGACCCCCTCCTGGCTCTGATGATCAACAGGACCATGGTTTCTTCCTCTATCAGAGTCAATCCTGCAGAGCTGCCGATGGGTAGTAAAATTCAGACAACTTTACCCATCCTCTCTGAGAACTTAGACCCAAATTGGCCAGACAATGAAGAAATCCTTCATCATGAGCGATGTAAGGGCAATGGGTTTGTAGTCATTGGGGCCAGATGGAGATTTCTTCTTTGGAACAGGAACCACGCAGGATGTCTTCCACAGCACCAGGACTCTCTGCAGGCTCAGGCTCAGGTGGAAGAGGTGACCCAGGATCACAGACAGCTGGCTGGCACAAGCCCTCAGGACTCTGGAACTACTGCCGTCAGGTCCAGCAGCTTTGCCCAGGTGCAGCTTCTCCAGCTGTCTTCTTACCTGACCTGCAGTCAGGTAGGGGATGGTGCTAGTGGAGGGGGTGCTGTAGGGGATGGTGGAGGATGTGGGAGTTGATTCCAAAGGAGGGATCACCAGGGAGGGTTGAGGGTTGGATGGAGAGAGCTTGGGCAGAGGGAGGTTGTGGAGGCAGTTGTGGACACTGGGGAGGTGTGAAGGGGCGGGGGGCTGTAGGGCCACTCCTGGCTGTGAGCTAAATCTGTTGAAAAAACAGTTTAGCTCATTGGCCCTCTCAAGGCTGCCGGCTGCTGGTCTGTCTTTTGCCTTGAGCCCTGTGATCTCCTTCATTCCTGTCCACACATCCTTCACTCTGTTCTGCTGGATTTTGGCTTCCAGCTCCCTCCTGTAGGCATCTCTGCTCTGCCTCAGCTTCTCCCTCAGCTCGTGTTGAACACTTCTCAGTTCTTTTTTGTCCCCTGACAAAAGCTTGAAAGCTTGTTCAGGAGACTCTTCAGTTTACTGGCGATCGAGGGCTTGTTGTTGGGGAAGCAGCGTACAGTCCAGGTTGGCAGTATGGTCTGTTCACAGAATTTGATGAACTCTGTGATAGACTCTGTCAGGCTGTTGATGTCCTCCCCATGTGGCTCACACAACACATTTCAGTCTGTTGTCTCAAAGCAGTCCTGCAGTGACTCATTAGCCTCCTGAGTCCACCTCCTCACTGTTCCCGTGGACACAGGCTGCCTCTGGACAAGAGGGACATACTGAGGTGTTAACAACACCAGGCTGTGATCAGCTCTGACTAGTAGGGGAAGGGCAGTGGCACTGTATGCATCCTTTGCATTGGCATACAGTAAGTCCAGTGTGGCATTGTCTCTGGTGGGACAGTTGATGAACTATTGTGGTTAAAGTCTCCATTAATGACTACAAATGCATTTGGTTGCTGCGCTTGTAGCTCTGCTACGGTGGAGTGGATGACGTCACGCGCTGCTTCCCCGTCTGCCTTTGGATGGATGTAAACAGTGATCACAATGCTGGACGTGAACTCCTGAGGCAATTAATAAGGCCGCATCCCCATGGCTAGCAGCTCAATGTCCGGGCTCGAGAAACACTCCTTAATGGCAACATGTCCGGGATTACACCACTTCTTGTTCACAAACAGCGCAGTCCCTCCTCCCTTCTTCTTACTGCTCCGAGTCACGTCTCTGTCCGCCCGCACACAGCTGAAGCCGGGTACTTCTGCGCGCGAACATTGCGACACAGTTTCCAAAAACGCAGTAAGAAAATAGAAATAGAATAGAAAAGATGAAGAGACGTAGAAAAAGACACTAAATGAACAAAAGACAAATGAAAACAACGGAGCTACTGCAACAGGCTGCCACCTAACACAGCGCCATCTTGCACATAAAATTTGGTGAACATGGCTCAAGGAGGACAGTACAGTTGAAACAGGCGTCACCTGTTGAATGCACCCACAGTACCGACACACACAAAGACTAAAACAAACAATGATTACACAAACACAGACACATTGGCTGGAGCAGCTGTCACATGCACACAAGGAAGAACTACTGTCAATCACTCAGGTCGAATGAATTAACCACCACTTTGGCTGAACCTGTGGTGACAATCTTCCAGATGAGACAGAACAGAGACAGAAAAAAGGAGATTTATTACCCATTGTTAAAAGAAAAAAATGTTAAAAGCAAACAAATGGTTCAGAAAATAAGATACTGGTTCAGTAGGTCTTTTACTGGTGGTTAAGTGAAAATACTGTGGGAATATCTTTGATGGGGAGATGTAATGAATGGAATTTCCTATATCAGTAATGGTACCTTGAAGGCACACATGTTGCGAGACTTCAAGACACATGATGTTAGCAAAAAAATAGAAGGACTGTATGTGTTTCTGTGTTGATGACATGTTCAGTGCAGTACAGTTTATTCAACACCACTGGGAGTTATAGTCATCAAAGAAAATTGATGAATCCTATTTTCTTAGGCCTGACCTATGTAAGACCGACTGACTCGTTATTAACTGCTGTTCACATGGAACCCCTCTCCACCTCGGCTTTCAAAGTTCTTGTTTGAATATTTGCTACTACGACCAAGATTTGCTGCCACACCATCCACTGCACAATCCCTTGGATCATTGTTTTCTAGGACTCCACTTCTGTCATATGCTATCAACAGCACAGCTCTTGTAAAACCCAGGCAGACCATACACTTCAGTGAGTATATTTTGCTTTTGAATATTTTTGTTGTTGCATTACCTGAACTGAAAGTAGATTTTTTTTTTTTTTCTATGACCAGTGTTAAGTGAACTGAACATGCTTTTCTTTTGAACTGAGTTACATGCAGGGATATTTCTAGGATTTGATGGCATTTTGGGGCTTACTCCAGACCTAAGGAGTCTGGAATAAGCTCTATTTTGATGTTTTTTGTACTATTACTGTCTTAATTCTATTTAAACAACATATCTTAATCATAGAAAAATTATTATAATTTATTATAATAGTGATGTTAAAAAATATTAGTAGATAGTATTGAGTCAAATCATTAAACATTTATTGGGAAAAACAGTTACATGCATTAATATTAACGTGAGTTTCTTGGAATTGTAAAAGCGTTTTCTTTCACTCACACACACACACACACACACACACACACACACACACGCACACACACACACTTATGCAGTGCAGTGCTCCTCTCTTCATCTCTCAGCCTGGCTACTAGCTACCTAACTACAGCTATTTGTGTCAATAAAACCGTAGCATGAAGTGCAAGAGATATGCAGCAATGTCATACACAAGCACATAGCAGCAGCAAAAAAAAAAAAAAAAAAAAGCAAGAAATAAACATGAACACCAGCTAATGCATTTAACACACCTTGGGAACTTTTGGCTTTTAGCTAACACGTTGCCATTAAATATCTGTTAATAGACAGATGGTGATTCACTCTGTGTCAGTTTAAGTCCTGCACTGCAAACTTTTATTCCCTCTCTTACTCTCTCGGTATCGCCTAATATTAATAATATCAATAATCTAAATGTCTTAGCTTTGAAAATACCTGTGACACAGTTGGTTGTAGCCATTCTTGGTTACAGGCTTTGAGTAAGTTGACTTATTCACTGTCATGGGAATAACAAATATGAAGCCCTGAAAGGTCATAGTGGGAATTATATTTTTGAAATAATTTTCTTTTAACTCACAATACATTTTGCATTCCCTCTGATCCATAGAGCAAGGTTGAGCTGTATGATGATATAGTATTATGTATAATGTCATAGGCAATCGTTGGTTTTGAGTGGGCCCTCAGCTGTGGCAGGTTCCGCACAAGTCTGTATCACTGAAACGAGATAGATAACTCATTGAGCTATTTAACTGGGACAGGCTATAGCTATGATTATGAGTACTGCACAGCCAGAGGGAAGACAGAGCTTTGGCTATTGCTGTCACTGTGATTGTGGCTGTAGCCATGGCTGTGCTTTAGTTGTTATGATTCCTGCTTTAACACATTAGTTTAAAATGTGTGTAAGACCAACTACATGCAGGCTCTGTGTATGTGCAGTGAATTGACATGATTGTGCTGATTGGTAATACATAATGCCATATCTGATAGAAGAAGGTTCCAATCCTGTGTGGCTTAATGGCACTTTCTTTGCTAATGTTCATAAGAGCATTGAAGAGTACTCACAGAACATTTATTGTATCCATGGCAGAATAGATACAACCACAAGTACAGCCATCGTCTGAACATTAAACACCTCCACAGCCACAGCTTCACCCAGCAGGCAGTGGCTGGTGCACAGCCTTTTGAAAGGAGTAATGAGCAATAAATGCATAATGTAAAGTGTCACAACATCTGTCCTTTCTATATTATGTGCAGTGCATTTCCAGAAATTTGCAGCGTATTACAACTGGATTGGCAACACACTAACTGTCCCTATGGATGAAGAGAATGCAAAAAAATATTGTGATTGTAATATTGTATGGTCCGGGACTGTACCTTATAGTTTGAAGCTTCGAAGCGTCATTCATAATGTTAACATTCAAATTCTAAATCAGCATTTGAATGTGTGTTTTGTGGCTATGCAGAGTGTTGTGTGTGGGGTGAAGCGATGGGACAGACAACCGCAGACAGCGGCTGAGAACCAGGGAGCCCTGGAGGAGAGCCGGGGGGCAGACTGGTGCTTTTCAAGGAATAAACACCCAGAATCACACCAAATCCTGCTCTGATCCAGAACTGGAGCCTTTTACCGGCAGGAGGAGAGCTCAGAAGTTGTTTTTAAATTTTTGGGAATGAAAGCTGCAGTTCTATCTTTGTTGACTGCTTACTGGAGGGCAAATGTACAGAGAGGAGAGGGGGAAGAGAAAAGACACGTGAAGGAAATAACTAAAGATCCAGAGTCTGGTGAGTGCTGGGTTCGGTCAGAGGCTGAATTAAAAAAAAGAAAAAAAAAAAGAAAAAAAAAAACACATACACATACACATACACATACACACAGTCACATACACTGTTGGCTCAGTGCCTGCCATTGCTTACTACCAACAACGGCTAATGTACAGTGTTCAGGCTGTTTGGGACAGCTAAACACAAAAGATGCCATGGTCAAACTTAAGTGAATAATTGAGGCAAAATTTGACCTTTTTTAAAGGGTGATGGACATCGTAACAGACATTGGACAGACAAACATTCTAAAATCTCAGTAGAAGCTTCAAAAGTAAAGCCAAAAATGAAAGAAAAAGAGGTCAAATTAGATTGCAATCTAAATACATTCAGATAAATTAATGGGTAACATCAATATAAGGGGCACTATCACCACAGAAAGATTTATAGAACTTGAATTTCATTATATTAATTCCAATTTTGATGATATAACTACAAAAGCCTAAATAAACTCCAACAATATATACAACATTATGCTTGTTTGCCCTAGTTCAATGCATTTCTCCTCCTCTCTCTGATATCTTTGGTACTGTATATGTTCATTTCAGAGGCAGTGTGCGATATGCTGCCTGCACTCTGTTGTCAGCAGCCGGTGCATCAGAGCAGAGCTTGCAGGTGTGTACTGACCAGAAAAGTTCGCTATGAATGAGAGCTCATCCGCCGGAGCCAGGGAAAGCACATGGTCAAGTGGTCAACAAATGAAAATGGAAAATTGCTACCACTTGTGGGGCCTGTTCAAGTACATGCAAGCGGGAGAGGTGGTCAGGTCATGATGGATGCCCCATGTCCCTGCTGTTGTTGATATGATCAAAAAAAATACCAGGGCCAACCCCCCCCCTCCGCCCTCCCCATTCACCACCATAATAGACAAACAGATGTGTGCAGGTCGCCCGCAAGCACAGAAAATTGCCTGTGTGCAAAATTGCCTTTGGGATGAGAAATTTTGTTTATTCGTTGTACGAGTCCAATCATGTTTTTGAGTCCAAGTAGATTGTTAGTGGGTTTTATCAAAATAACAGGGATTTAAACTTGTTTTTCAGTAAAACAACTAAATAGATACATGAATAGTGCCTCAGAACATGCTCACTGCTGCCCAAGAGGGCAAGCTTGAAATTAAGTGTAAGAGACAGAGTATAACACAATGCTACGACTTCAATTTCCATTTAAAAGAGCATAGAACATAAACTGTAGCTATAAAGTGGTTAAAGATAGTTTAAACACGAAGTTATCAAAGTTTCAAGAGAAAATAGATTATTCATCCTTGGAATCAGATTGTGGAAGTGAGTGTGATCATACGTTGAAAGCCTAAAGCAGTAGTAAGTAGTGAACATGCTGCATCTCGATATAAGTTAAGTCTAGTAAATGTTTGTGGATCATTTACCACATAATTTGATGCAAATACTGTGAAATGTAGGAATGCAAAAGCAAATATGCTGGAATGGCAATTTAATGAAAACAAATGTTGGATGTGGAAATGCAGATGTAACCGTGTGTTTAGAGTGCATCGTTCCCTCTATCTCTATCTGCTTCTCGCTCATACGCACACACTCATATACACACACAGGTTCTAAGGAGATTGTATATGCCTAATCATATGCATTTTCCACTTCATTTCCACGCTTTTTTCAGCTCGAGACACTCTGCAGCCATCACAAATATAACAATCCTCACATTTATGTTATTACACAGTACCCAGTCACTCTGTATAATATCTGCTTCTACAACTTCTACAACAACAACAATTATGAATATTAAAAATGAATGATAATTATCAATGATAATAAAAATGAATATTATTTTGGTTGTATTTTTTATTTATCTGAAGCTGCAAAGTAGCATAATTGTTTTCAAATTAATGTGCAACAAAATGTACAATATTTTCTCCTGAACTTTATTTACTTTCCATCAGTCACAGCAGTCATGGTTCTTGTTGCATTTGTTTTAGTTTTACTGCTGCCGAAGTTGTTGTAGAAGTGGTAGTTGCTGAGTATAGAAGTAGATTTCATGGTAGTGTTTGTGCTTGCAGCAGAAGTAGAAACAGTGGCAGAACTTTCACTATGCTAGTAGTGGCTGTTTTAGAAAAAGTAGCCATTAGGAGTTTTGGTGGTAGTGGTAGTTGCGGTAGCCACTGTTAAAATGGAGCAACCAAGCCTTGAGTCAGATTCACTTCATTTAGGTCGCCTGTCATCAGCTCTTTAGGCTAACTCACAGGTTGGAGCTCATATTTCCCATTTGAACAGTGTTTTCAAGGAAATCCTTTTACTTGTTGACATAATTACACATGAGGTTGCATTGTAATGCTAAAAATGTATAAAAAAATTAAGTCTGAGCAGATAAAGTTTCAGGGTTGAGTGTAAATTCAAGTTTAAGGAATCATTAATAGTTAATTCCAAGTTGCATCACAAGTCATGTCCAAGACTTGAGTACCAGAAAAGTGGTAGACTTTTGTAATGGTGATGATGATGTTATCCTGAGTGACATGTAGAGTTTTAATATTTTCAAAATACTTTGTCTAATGCTTTTCAACCTTGATAGTGATACATTTCAGTTTTTCAGTTACCTTTTGCATGAAAACTGAATAAAGACACATTGAATACTGGCAAAAGTGTCAGCAATTTGCAGCTTCACCCTGACCATACCCTCATTAACCTTGACAAAGCCACATCAAAGCTTAGTCAGTACTGAGGAAATGCTGACATGGTAACATTGTGATGGTCAAATCAAGTTTGAGGACAGATGAACTAAAGACACACCTCTGTGGACCATTCAAACTGAGGTCAGGCTGCCAATCAAACACCTCTGGAGTTGGCATTTCACCACAGCAGGATGATGCCTTTTGCCCTCCTGTCATCAAACAAATGGTCCTCCATTTCTCTTTTATCCTACTATTCTATCTTTTGTGATCTGATTAACGATGCATGTATTTGGTTTGGTTTGAATTGGTTTTATCTTACATTTCATGTTACCTGAACATACTCACCATATAAGCATGTGACGGCGTTGTCCTTTAGTGTTTGACCATTCCAAATAAAAAAAGTGACAGCTTTAAAAAATTAGATAAAAGTTGATTTTACTCAGCTCATCTCTCAGCTATCCTTCAGCAATGGAAGTATCAACTTGCATTAATGTTGTTATGATACACTTTTTGGATTTAAAAAAAATCTGCAATTTTACTTTTCATCACAAGTATTGTGCTTTGCTACGTTTCAAGGTCCTTCCAGAATAAAAACAAAGGTCATAAGAAAAAGTCCTGAGAAACTAAATGAGAGAGATAGATAGCAGAACTCCAGAGAACTTCATGTCCAGAGAGTTGACAGTCTATTCTCAGCTGACACTCTGGAGAAGATTCATATTGAATGCCTACCGTCACTGGCTGAGTGGGGTGTAGGGTTTGTGGCTCTGACTTTTGCTTTCACTGAGGAACATCTCCCTTTAGAGAGGTCTGTGAGGACTTCCTGCTGCTTTTGACAATTTCTGTCACAGTTGTGACTGCAGAGCCTCTCGTTCAGCTCAAAATGTTTGAAACCATTGAGAAACATAGTGAGACAGAGAGGCTGAGAACTGACCTACAGAACCTAGAGCAGACTGCAATGGACTAAAGAAGAGTAAACATAGAGATTGTTGTAACTCTCTGTATAGTTGAGAGAGTCAGCAACACTGTGTTGCCCAGCAAAGAAGCTTAAAATCTGTCTAGTCTCTCCTATGATTTAATATGTGTGCTTGTGGCTGCAGCTACTGTGGATTTTAGATTATTTGTGCATCTCTGTGTTGTCTGCCTTGGTAATGTTTTATTATACAGTTAATTCTATAAGAAGTTATTTCATTCATGTGACTTAATCACGTGTGTTACACATGCCATGGTGTCCAGAAACTTTTTTATGTATTGTCAGTCATATTTGTTAAATTGTCAGTTTTCTGGTTAATTCTCATAAGGCTATACTGAGGAAGGCCATTGTATATTTATGATAATACAGGTTGTAGTGCCATCTTACAGAGATGGAGTTTATTGTTGGTTTGGAAATCAGGGCTCCATGATTGATTTTGTTCCATGAATGTATATGTTGACATGAAATGCAATTTATTATGTACCTTAAAGATGTTCTTTAATTTGACATATATATCATCGTATAACATTTTTTGTTTTATTATTTTTCCATTTCATGAATGCAACACAGTAACCTTTACTCATAGCACATTTTAACTGACTTACTTCCTATTCTTATCCCAGTACAGTGCATTTTTATACAAATACTTTTGCTTCATTAAAATTTCTTGGAAGGAAAAGTACATTTACTTCGTATTATATTCTAGTACTCTTTCCATCTATGCATCGACCACAATCCACATACTCTTAAGAGCCTTCCCTGTTCCTATATGACAAGGTCCCTTTGCACAAAGCCAGGTTGTATGAGGATACATACATATATTGAGAATAAAACAAACATGTGAGTTTCTCATCATTTTTGAAAGCTTTGTTCACAGTGGACCATTCTCTACCAGCATCTCTTTGTTTTCACTTGAGAGCTTTGGCTACGGTCTAATCACTCTTCTTCCCATTTCCTTCTCATTTGCTCTGCCTATCTCTTCTCTCTCTCTTTTCTCACCCTCTCTAGTGTATATCTGCAAGAAATAAGAAAGGATTAAAAATGAATCCTGAGTAGCATCAGTCTTGCTGTGAGGCATCTACAACATGTGTGGCTGCTCTTCTTGATTAGCTCAGATATTGTGGGATAATGAAACAGGTTGAATTTTACAAGACAAAGGCACCTTCAGCTGAATAAATACTGTATTATTACATGTAATGTTTTTTTTTTTTTTTTTATTAAACAACTTTCCCATACATATATAAAATTTGTTACATTTGCTGCTGTCAGAGGGCAGTGTTCATTGTAGTTCACAGTTAACAAAGATCAGAAAATTAAAGTGGAGACAAATAGAGGGAAAATGGGGCCCGAACCACCTCAGCTGGTTCCTCTTGATGCACAGGAGCAGTGTGCTGAAGGTCACAGTCTGATGAAGGCAGCAGGACCACATTATCTGCAAAACACAGACGCAATTCTGAGGTTTCCAAAACAGACCTTCTCCTCATCCTGGCTGTGTCTGGAGACAAGGAGTTACTTTAGCAGAGTCCAGCACCCACTGAAAATGTGTTTGACTTACTGCTAAGAATATGGACATAGCTGTAACTTTTGTTATACAAAGACTGGATGGCTCATAGCAACAGCCCCAGTACCCCATTCTCCCACAGTACCACCCCATATGGTTTCCTGCAGTACATGTTCTCAGGCTTTCTCCAAATCCACAAAACATATTTTGACTGAGCTCGCAACAACTCAGTAGGGGCGAAGAACTGGTTCACTGTTCCTCAGCCAGGATGGAATCCACATTGCTACTTCTGAATCATTCGCTTGGACCATTGGCCAGAGCCTACTTTCCAGCGCCCTGGAATGAACTTTTCCCAGGGAGGCTCAGTAGTGTGATGTCATGGATAACTGGATCACACACACGACCCCCTTTTTTAAAATGAGATCTACCACCCTCCTCTGTCTTAGCAAATCTATTCCACATCCGGTGTCTTGCCACTTCTTGACTACCTCAGCGAGCTGTGCCAGATATATGGGTGATGTGTCCCTACATCTTCAGACTCTTGTCCACAGAGGATAAGTTGGTCGAGTTCAAGAGTTCCTGAAAGTGCTCTGCATAGTCTGGGTCAGCAGTTTTCCTTCCCATTTTAAGCCAGTTTGAGCCAAGCCCACTGAGTGGTTGAATGGTTTGCCGGAACTTCCTTGAGGCCAACCAAAGGTCTTTCTCCATAGCCTCCCCAAACTCCTCTCTCACCGTGATTTTTGCTTCAGCAGCTATAAATGCTGCAGCCCTTCTGGCATCTTTGTACCTGTCTGCTGCTTCAAGAGACCCCTGGGCCAACCAAGCCTGAAAGCCTCCTTCTACAGCTTGATGGCCTCCTTACCCACTGGTTTCCACCTGTGGGTTCTTAGCTTGCCACCACAACAGGCATCAATGACCGTCTTCCATGTCCCAAGCCTCCCCTGGGATGCACAAGAATTTCTTCCAGTAATTGGAGCTGAAGACCTCATGGACAGAGGCCTCTGCCAGACATTCACACTTTATCCTCACTACACACTTGGCTATATCAGGTCTTTCAGGCAACCCTTCCCGCCATCTGATCCAACTTACATCCAGTCACATACAGCCACAGGGCTGATAATGTGACCACAAAGTTGATCATCAATCTTTGGCCTAACATGTTTTGTTATCAAGTACACTTACAAACCACATTATGCTGGAGCATGGGGTTTGTTCTCACCAATCCATGACTAGCACAGAAGTTCATTAACACAACACCACTTTGGTTCAGATCAAGCAGGCCGATCCTCATAATCACATCTCCAGGTTTCTCCATTGTTGCCTCTTTGAGGTCTCCCAGTAATGTCCTTAGACAGAATCCTTCTAAGGAAACTACTCAGAGACACCAAAAGGCACCAATGAGACTCTGTGGGGTTGTCAATTAAGTGATGGCATCCTTTGGGTTGTCAAGTGGGCACCCTCCTTCTTGGGTGTTTCGCTGATAGGCCCACGACACCTCCAAAGGGTTCAGCCGAGAATCCCAGCGTCCCAGGTTCCCTCCCTAGATGCCATCAACTCACTTGAAGGCCCAGGTAGAGTCCTTTCTCTTCATCCACAGCCACTGGTTCTCCTTCCCAGCAGCCCTGGAGAGGTCTTTGACTGCCTGCCGGTGGGCCTTCCCTCCAGCTCCCATCTCCCTGAGTAGGAGGATGTTGAGGTGGCTATGAACCCTCTGCAGCCTACTTCCACTGGGCGTACCTTCGCTTTCCAGCCTTGTTGGTGCATGTCGGCTGCAAGTTTAGCATACCTCAGCCTCTTCCGTTCGTAGGCCTCCTCCACTGCACTCTCCCAGGGCAGGGTAGATGAGCTTGAGTGAGGCCGACCACAGAACAAGGTCTGGTCGCAAGTTGGTGGATTCGATCTCAGCTGGGAAGCACAGTTTCTTGCCCAAGTCTGCCATCAGCTTCCAGTCCTTTGCCCTGCCCAGCTGCCCAGTGTCTGGTCTTATGGTGCTGAGGCTGGCTTTAGCACCTGGTTGTGCCGCCAGGTGTAGCGGCCTTGGCTGAGGCCGGTTTTGCATCCCACCAAAATGTTCTTCAGTGTTGCTGGATTTGGACATAGAGGGCGTGTGCAGTCTTCACCATACCACACCCATTCGTTCAGAGTTCGCGCCGGCATTCAACTTACTCCCATATCCGGCACTCTGTGGAGGGCAGGAGAGAAGAGTATAGGAGACCCATCGAGCAGCACGCTCAGCGCGGTTAAAAACCTAAGTGAGGCCGTTTAATCCCTTGCCGTTTTCATCCTCCGCTGTGTGTCATCCCCTGTACCTGTATATGATCTCCGTCAGCGCTTTTCACACCCTGATCGCCGCTATCCACTTCACAAAATCATCTGTCACTGGAGCCGGTCACTCACTTCCTCAAACCAGCAGCCAAAACCCGGACTGGATTCCCCCGTTTGACTGGACTGGACTGACTGACTGACTGACTATTTCAGTAAGTGAATCAAGTACTTTTTTTTTCTTCTTCTTCTTTTTGGTTTGCTTGAAGGCTTTTTTTCTTTCTTCCCTGTTCCTGCTCGGATTGACTGTTAATAACTGGACTGAATTGAATTGAACTGAACTTTATTGTTTTTTTTCATGAACTGAATTGTTTTTGGTTGAGCAAAAGGAAAACCCGGGGTGGAGTTTTTGGTTGATTGCCTTGCGCTGTTTGTGGACTGGATCGGGGATTGTGGGTATCTTGTAAATATTGCATTGTTTTGTTGGGTTTTGGGGATCGTGTACAGCACTTTTCAATACATTTTCACTGTTTTTTGCATCATATACTGTGTTGGGCTGTGTGTTTTGTGTTGCCTCATTCAATGTGCAGGGTGTCATATTATATGTATGTACATCCTTTGTGCGGTTTGCTTTAAATTGAGAAAAAGAAAAACCAAACTGACCAACTAAACTATAAACTGACCTACTACTCTTAAATGCCAGGAGAGAGACCTGGCTGGCACCCCTCATAATAATAACAAAATAACTCAAAAAGAACAAGTCAAACTGTCACATAAAAAAGTGGCACCCCAGATGGGACCCATTTAAAGGAAAACGTGTTGAATGAAAGAAAATAACGAAACACACACCGCTTGTGTCAAAAACAAAAACAAACGATTTATTAAAGGAACAAAGGAACAAAGGGAAAGAAAATGGCTGCCAGCTCAGATTTCCTGTTGTTTGGAATGGAAGGAGGAACCGTGGAGACTCCACCCCCGGATACTTCAACTTCAAGGCCTCCTCTGGAGTTGCCTACTGTGACACACTCTTTGTTGGACCTGGATATTTGTACATTCTCTGAGGTTGTCAATCCGGTAAACTCCCAAAATGCTGCTAGCCCAGATAACAGCGAGCCAAATGAAGGACATCAGCCTGGAAATTCTGCATCTGATGGCTGTGCATCTGGCTCAGCTATTCCACTGCAGCTCCAAGGAATTGTAGACACCCAACATCGTCAACACAGGGAGCTGAAGGAAAACATGGAGCAAATGGCAAAAGAAATAACAACTCATACTGAACAAATGACTAAAGCACTCACTGATCTGAATCAGGAACAACAAAAAGAACTTGTCAAACACATGGGGAAACAGCTTGAATATCTGAGAACACAGTTCAATGGTTGGTTGGAGGTTAAAGCATCATCACACTGACCTGCTGAAGGATCTCTTCTCTGTGCTCACTCCAATGGCGGATACTGTAACTCACCTACAGGAGGAGCTATCCCACTGCAAAAACACAATACATTCACTGTCTGAGGAGATAACAACAGCCAAAGTTACCCCTAGCTTTGGCCATGCAAGTGTACAAACTCACCCTGAAGCTTTACTTAATGGTAAGCCGCCACCCATTGCAAACCGCCCCAGGTTACAGTCCACCTTACAGCCTGGCCTTCCAGAGGACAACTTTGGGTCTCCTGGAGGGTCCACTATTCATGGAGAACAAAAGAGCAGATTTATAGGGAAGAGTCCAATCAAACTTCAGTTTCCAATGTTTGGTGGACTTAATGATGTAGCTGACCCACTCCAATACCTGGAAATGTGTGAGGATTTTCTGGCTCTCAATCCACTCACAGATGAGGAGCTCATTGCCACCCTGCGGAATGTGCTTCACGGGACTGCAAGGGATTGGTGGGATGTGGCCCGCCATAAAATCCATACCTGGAAGGAGTTCAATAATCAGTTCCATGCTGCCTTCCTGTCAGGGGATTATGAAGATGAGCTTGCAGAAAGGGTGCGTAACAGAGTTCAAGGAGAGGGTGAAAGCATCAGAGACTTTGCTTACATGTACCAGTCACTATGCAAGAGATGGAAGTCAGACATCGAAGAAGAAAAAATTGTAAAGCTGATTTTGAAAAATATTAACCCCCAACTGGCCAGTCAACTGAGAAGTAGCAGACTTAACTCTGTCGATACACTTGTCCGCCTCGGCCAGCAACTGGAGAAGGACCGGGAAAACCAGCTGCAATATGAACAGAGGAAAAACTTGATGAAGAAACCATCCAAGCCTGCTGCTGCTGATCCTGTTGCTCTGCCTCCTAACAGAGAAAACTCCATGCGACCAAACCAACCCAGCCATAATCGAGCCCCCCAAGTGTACTGTTGGCGCTGCAAAGGAAGTCCTGCACCAGCTTCTTGTTCACAGTGGAGGTCTAACAGAGCTTCCTCTCCTAAACCGTCACATCAGCAACCTGCCAAAACATCATCCACCCACCAAGAAGGTCATGCTACTCTTAATTCACTCACTCATCCAAATTACCTGGGAGCAACCTCACCTGAAAATACTCCTTCTTTGCCACCTGGAAGCCTGCTTCCCTCCCAGTTGATGGTGCCTTTGAACATCCATTCCTGGAAAGGAACCGCCATCCTGGACACCGGTTCATCTTACACACTGATAAATGAAAATGTATGGTCTGGAATGAAGGCTCCACAGGACGTGCTGAGGCCCTGGACAAGGGGACCCTTGTTCCTAGCTGATGGAGAAGGGAGACAACCATTAGGATGGAATGAAATTACTCTGGTGTTACAATCACAACCAGTGACATTACCCTGTGTCATCTTGTCATCCCACAGTCTTGCTTTCCCTGCGGTACTGGGACTGGACTTCATCTTCCATTCTGGCCTCCAGCTTGATGTCTCTGAGAACCGTTACTGGTTTAAGTCCAACAAAAAGCGTCAGTATCAGTTCTTGAGAGAATCAGCAGCAAATCCAAATGCTGGTCTTCCGCCACAACTTGCCTTCTTCTCTGCTGTAGCCCCTGTGAACCTGGTTCCTCTGCCTCCTTGCCATGACCTCCTACAGGCTGCAGTCAGTAATGCCCACCTGGATGATTTTGGGAAAAATCAGTTGATGCGCCAGCTACAGGAAAACTCTGATGTCTGCACAGAAACACTGGGATGTACTAGTGTTCTTACCCACAAAATCTTCCTCACTCACGAAGTCCCCATCAAACAGAAGCCCTATCGGGTATCACCATCCAAGCTCCAGATCATCAAGGAACATGTGGAGGAGATGTTGGAAAAAGACATTATAGAGCCATCTACCTCTCCATATGCTGCTCCCGTTGTCCTGGTACCTAAAAAACAGGATCCAAAACCAAGGTTCTGTGTGGATTACAGAAAAGTGAATGCAGCTACTCACACAGATGCCTACCCCTTACCAAATATCCAGGAAATACTGGAATTGTTGGCTGGAGCTGTGGTGTTCACGACCTTGGACCTCAATAGTGGCTACTGGCAAGTCCAAATGGATCAGTGTCTGGTTTCTCCACCGATTCTGGGTCATCCTGACTTCAGCCTCCCATTCATCGTTTATACTGACGCGAGTGATGTCGGCCTGGGAGCTGTCTTGGCTCAACAGACTGGGTTGGGTGCAGAGCAGGTCCTTGCCTTCGCCAGCCGTACCTTGAATCAGGCCGAGAGAGATTATTCCACTACAGAACAGGAATGCCTTGCGGTTGTCTGGGCCCTGGAAAAGTGGAGATATTACCTGGAGGGCAGACGCTTCACAGTGGTGACAGACCATTCGTCCCTTGTTTGGGTTTTCAAAACCCAAAAGCCAAGCACACGACTCATCCGGTGGGCACTCCGCCTCCAAGAGTTCTCCTTTACGGTAGAGTACCGTAAAGGGAAGTACAATACTGTACCAGACGCTCTGTCGAGAGCTCCTGTGGATAACTCTCAAAACCAGTCTGCCACTTGTGCTGTTGTACTACGTTCTAAAAGGGACACCTCTAAAAACCTCCAGGTTACTGATGAGGACATTTGGAAAGCCCAACAGGACGATGATGACATCCAAAACCTATACAGCAAGATCATGGAAACTGGAGAGGTAGTTGAAAACTCCACGACAAAATACACTGTTCTGGAAGACAAAGTATACCGAGTAGTGCAATTACCTCACAAAACCATTTACCAAGTATACATTCCTTCATCCCTCCGCCAGCAGCTGCTTCATCATTATCACGACAATCCTCTTTCCGGCCATTTTTCGAGATACAAAACATATAAAAGGTTGCAAGCCCTTGTGTATTGGCCTAAAATGAGCATTGATGTGAGAGATTATGTGCAATGTTGCCAAGTCTGCCAGCTCTACAAACCTGAAACACGGAAACCCCCTGGGAAACTTCAACAAACAGTGGTACATGGACCTTGGGAAATGGTAGGTGTCGACTTCATGGGTCCTTTTCCTCGCAGCTCCAATGGCAACCTCTACCTCCTTGTCTTTGTGGACTATTTCACCAGATGGGTTGAATTGTTCCCCCTTCGCAAGGCCACAGCAGAGTCCGTATCCCAGATTCTGGCCAAAGAGATTCTGACTCGCTGGGGTGTGCCAACTTACATCCTCTCAGATCAAGGTTCCCAGTTTGTGTCATCCGTCTTTGAGGAAACCTGCAAGAGGTGGAACCTAAGGCAGAAGCGGACCTCACCGTACCATCCACAGACAAACCTGACAGAGAGAGTTAACCGCAACTTAAAAGCCATGATTGCTGCATTCGTGGAGGGAAAGCACAAGAGCTGGGACAAATACCTACCTGAATTCCGCTTTGCATTGAACTCAGCAGTGCATGAGTCCACAGGAGTTACACCTGCCGAACTCCACCTCAGTTGTCTGCTGAGAGGTCCCTTGGATGCTGAGTTGAGCCCCCAACTATCTGACCCTGACGCACCCGCATATGCTACAGCTAACCAGATAGCTCAGCTCCGGAAGCTTGTTAGCGACAACCTAGCGAAAGCAAAACAAAGGCAAAAACAAAACTACGACAAAGGGAGAAGAGACGGGAATTTCACGGACAATGATCGTGTCTGGGTTCGTACTCACCCTTACTCTAAGGCTGATAAGTCCTTTTCGGCCAAGCTGGCGCCACAGTGGAAAGGTCCATATCGGGTCACCAGAAAAGTTGGGCCTCTAAACTTTGAGGTGGTCCTGGAAGAGATCGGGGAGGACCTTCGTGTTGTCAATGTGGCTCAGCTGAAGCCATGTTACCCCACAGCTGAGGAGGTTGACAGGGAACAGCGTCGCCAGATCCTCAAAATCTTTGAAGAGGAAAGCGATGAGGAAGATTTCCCTGGGTTCCATGCCTCGGAGTTGGACAAAAATAAAAGAAATGGGAGCACATAAAAAAGAAAAAGAGGAGAGATAAAAAGAAATATAATAAAAAGAAAAAAGCCTTCCTATGTTCAGGCTTCTCTCAGGGGGGAAGGAGTGTGACAACCTGGATTGCCGCACCAGGATAGTTGCACCTAAACACACCCCAGATACACCCACACACACACCCATCCACGTTTCGCACACCCATTCGTTCAGAGTTCGCGCCGGCATTCAACTTACTCCCATATCCGGCACTCTGTGGAGGGCAGGAGAGAAGAGTATAGGAGACCCATCGAGCAGCACGCTCAGCGCGGTTAAAAACCTAAGTGAGGCCGTTTAATCCCTTGCCGTTTTCATCCTCCGCTGTGTGTCATCCCCTGTACCTGTATATGATCTCCGTCAGCGCTTTTCACACCCTGATCGCCGCTATCCACTTCACGAAATCATCTGTCACTGGAGCCGGTCACTCACTTCCTCAAACCAGCAGCCAAAACCCGGACTGGATTCCCCCGTTTGACTGGACTGGACTGACTGACTGACTGACTATTTCAGTAAGTGAATCAAGTACTTGTTTTTTCTTCTTCTTCTTTTTGGTTTGCTTGAAGGCTTTTTTTCTTTCTTCCCTGTTCCTGCTCGGATTGACTATTAATAACTGGACTGAATTGAATTGAACTGAACTTTATTGTTTTTTTTCATGAACTGAATCGTTTTTGGTTGAGCAAAAGGAAAACCCAGGGTGGAGTTTTTGGTTGATTGCCTTGCGCTGTTTGTGGACTGGATCGGGGATTGTGGGTATCTTGTAAATATTGCATTGTTTTGTTGGGTTTTGGGGATCGTGTACAGCACTTTTCAATACATTTTCACTGTTTTTTGCATCATATACTGTGTTGGGCTGTGTGTTTTGTGTTGCCTCATTCAATGTGCAGGGTGTCATATTATATGTATGTACATCCTTTGTGCGGTATGCTTTAAATTTAGATTAATTTAAAAAGAAAAACCAAACTGACCAACTAAACTATAAACTGACCTACTACTCTTAAATGCCAGGAGAGAGACCTGGCTGGCACCCCTCATAATAATAACAAAATAACTCAAAAAGAACAAGTCAAACTGTCACAATCTGATGCCAGATGACACTGGCATGTTCCACACAACCGGAGAAGTCTGACATACCTGATTTCTGGATTGACGTGTCAACCAGGTTGTTTCTATGGAGGTATCCTGCCGGCCTTTGAGCGACCATGCTGAAGAATATTTTTCCCTCAATGTTTAGAAGGCTGATCTGGCGGAACTGGCCGATCACTGATGAGTCCTTTTCCTTGGGGATAAGGATTCCTCCGGCTCTCCGCCAGGACATTGGCATCTCCTTCTTTTGGCACACTACTCTCATCAGTTTCCAGAGGAATCGCAGGACGTCTGGTGTGTTTTTGTAGAGCCTGTATGGACCTCCATTTTGACCTGGAGATGATGAGACCCCTGCTCGACGCATAGTTTTGTCCACTTTACTCCTCCTGGGTGGACTGCTATCTGGTTTGTGCTCTGGTGGGTCAACTGGAGGCATGTCAAGTGGGAGTGTGACTTCTTCCTGGTGTCAGTCATCTGTGCAGGATTCTTTCAGGTGTTCTTCCAGTTCAGCCTTTGACACTGAGAGACTTCCACTCTTCTCCTTCATGAATAAACTCTTCACAAATTTGAAGGGATCTTTATAGAAGCGTGATCTTGTTTGCTCCTTCCTTCTGCGTTTCTTCAGAAGGTTTTCAGCTCTCCTCAGTGTTGTAATCCTGCTCTGAATTTCATCCTGAAGCAGGTTTATCCCCTCCTTCTCCTCCTCTGTG
The DNA here is from genome assembly GCF_051107435.1 of Chaetodon auriga. NCBI lineage: Eukaryota > Metazoa > Chordata > Actinopteri > Chaetodontiformes > Chaetodontidae > Chaetodon > Chaetodon auriga. The sequence continues at coordinate 26,288,117 of NC_135080.1, read as the reverse complement.
GACTTCCGCCATTGCTTCTTCAGCTGCCTCCTCTCCCTGACTAGGCGGTCTATTTCTGTCTGCCTTCTGGACTTAGTGGGAATTGATGGAGTGGCTTGTTTGCCTTCGACCACTCTGAATCATTCCACTCCATAGGCATATATTAGATCACCCATTCTTTCCAACTTCTTCATAGTGGTGCCTCTGATCCCTTCCAGGATGCTACAGAGATTAGAATGGACCTCCTTCCACAGTGTCTTGTCGCATGCCTTTGGCCACTTGACTAATGGCCTTTGCCCCTGGGGCTTCTTCTCTGCTGCTGGTCGTGATGGGTTGGGTTCAGTTTGCTCTCCTGTGCCTTGTTCTTCCTCCTCTGGGGCAGTGTTGTTGATGTCCTGCAGACTGTGGTGTGTGTCCTGCTGCTGAACTTCTGTTGACTGATTCGGCCTGCTTCTCAGAAAGTAGCTGTTGATGCAACTTCCCTGTTGACCCTTCTTTAGGCACCCTTTCTTGCCCTGATGTATTTTAAGGCCTAGGGTGGAAGTAACCTTTGTCCAGCCGTAAATGCAGTCCTGCTGTATCTGTCGGAGCCTCAGGTATGCTGATCATCGGTCTCGTAGTCTGTTCCGTTCCTGTGTTCGTTACCGGGTTGTCTGGTGATGAGCCATCTTCCGTCCCCGCTCTCGCTGGCTCAGGGGGTGTTTTCGTCTTAGGACTTTTTGTAGCAATGTGTGGATGGGACCCATACACAAAAGCACACAAATCCAAAAATCCTTCCACTCGAGCTCCACTTATATGCAAATTCAACTGTAGTGATTGTAACTACACAACTGCTGGCCCAATAGAAAGTGAGACACTCAAGAATCTTCATTGACGATTGACTAAAATAATTTCAGGAAGATTTTACAGTGGACCTAACTGGACTGGAATGGACTTTAGTTTTTGTCAAACTACATGTCAACATATCAACATACCCAATTGTGTGACAACTGAGCAAAATCCAAATGCTGATGAAAACCATGTGACACAGATGACAGCTCAAGTGGACCTTGAGTTACAAACACTTTGTCAACCTTATAAATCTTTTACAGTGTACATAGTTTAAACTGTGTGTTCAAATGATATTCTTGATGACAGATAATGGTATTGATTATATTAGTTTATTAACACAAAAAATGTGTTAGATTGCAATTATGTAAAGCTCCTAATAAGAAGCCATGGGAACTTCTCAGGACATTCTTGTTGCAGCAGTTCCATGGCTATACAGAAGTGTCATCCTTAACAATTTCTTTAATTAGATTTTATGTTAAATCCAAAAGTATTTGGATATCCATCAACTACGTAAACAATTTCCACTGCCTCATCCAGGACAAAAACATTCATATAAAGAAAAAATTATGTAACAGGTTCTACAAAATGAGAGAAGAAATCTGAAGAGCCTCTTGCCATTTCTCATTAGTTCCTAGCACTATCCAGCACAGGCATGGTGAAGCGTGACCCACAGCAGGTTAGGGCAGCCTGGTCCTTCCCAGCTCATAGGCCTCTTTAGGAGAGATATTGGTGATGGTTGGGAGGAGGGTTTGCTAAATGAGCGTCAGCAATGAGTTGGAAAATGACTAATGTTTTCTGGGCAAACCCAGAGTGGTCTGGCCTGCCTCTGTATTGCCTGGCCTGCTCGCTTCATCATGATCGAGAGGGTGAGAGAACATGTACATGTACAATGTCTGTGAATCTGTGTGAGTGTGCATGCATGTGCACTATTCACTATGCAATATCTCGTTGATCTAATGTGCACCAAAGATATCATCATGATGATATTTAATAGTCTGGTATCTATGTACAAACTGTATCAGGGACAATGAATTTGTTACTTTCTGGAATAACGGACAAATTAATTCAAACTGACAAAGGATATTGTGTCAACTTGTTTAGGTTGCAATTTTTAATTCAAATGACAAGAATGGATGAGAGGAAAATGAATCAAGCTTAATCAGAATTGATCAAATTTAAAGACTTTCCAAATATTGGATTAATTTTAGTAATAAGTTTCACTAGACTTAAGGTTGGGCAAAGATCAGGTGTATGATCAGGTGTATGGCAGAGAAAGACAACAAAAACATCTGCTGCATCAAATTCACTGCACCATCCACACCACCATGACCTCCTCAACTTTACTTTCTGCTATCCTACATAAAGGCACCCTACTTTCTGTACTGGACCTGAAAATCGCCATTGGATGTTACTTGTGAAGTGTAAAATTATTAAGTATGAAAGTAATTTCTCAAACACCAAACTGCAGCACACAGAGTAAAATTTGGCCAGCACCCAGCCAGTCTGCACAGACCTACGTACAAATGGATAGATAGTGGAACATTAGCAGCGCCACTGTGTAGACATGGACAGTTAAATTTATGCTTAAGCCTACTACAAGTCAATAAAACAAGTGAATCCTTGCAATAGTAAAGATTTGGATCACTGTTTCACAACAAGGATGGAATCCACATCGCTCCTCCTGAATCTGAGGTGAAGTTAGTCACAACCTGTCGCTGTAGCATTAGCCATCCAGGAGAGGCTAAGCAGTGCAATACCCTGATAACTGGAGCAAACTCTCTTGACCCCTTTGTTAGAAATTGTATGCAACACACTTTACTTATTTAAGCTGATGGAGCTGAAGCATGTCAATTGCAGCACTACTATCCTGTGGATGAAAACCTGTTCTCTTTTCTTGTTTTGATAGACTTTTTCAAACAGTTGTCACGGATAAAGCCTGATGGCCAAATGACGTCATAGTTGAGCACGCAGATCTGATGCATCCTTTGTCCACAGTCTTTACATTCAACAAACGGTTCAGAGTCCAACATGTCATTTTTCTTCTTTTGAAACTGCTCTTTTGATATCAAGCCACTAAGAAAAGTTAATAAATAAAGGTCTTTTTTTTTTTTTTTTTTTTTTCAGCCAATATTTAGATGTTAATGATGTACATGGAGATGTCAGCAGCTGTTGGCATTGTTTTCAATCAGGACCTAATTACTATATTTTCAAGATCAGCTAGTTTTCAATTTTAAACATTGTGAAAATGTTGACATGTTTTGTCCATTTCATGCATACTACCATCCACCAACTGCTTGCAAGTTGCTGCTGAATTCACAACACTCAAGAGTAGTCATCCACATCAACAGCACTGTATTCTTTTTACTTTATGTGTTGAAATCATATCAGACTCTGCAGTGAGAGAAGAAACACTCCCAGTTAAGTGTTGCCCTCCTCCTGCTTCCTTCCTCTCTCCATCTTCCTCTCTCTCGCGCTTTCGCCTCCAATCCACCATTATTAGTGCCTCCAATACTCCAGAGGGCAAACAAACTTTCAAAAAATTCCCCATAACCCGTCAAGCGTAGCCCATTTTCCTCTCCATGCAATTAACTGCGCCAACATTTACAATAATATGATTACAGACACTTTGGCAAAGTCATGGGGGGAACGCGGGGCATATTAGGTATCAGCAAGGGGTTGATCGTAATGGTCGCGTTTCCCGGAGACTCACATTTTCTTTTGCACGCAATAGTGAGAGCCACTAAATTCTCCTCAGGCAGTAAAAACCAATGCACTGGAACCATGATAACAAACACAGGCAACCACTTTCTTTCTCATCACTCTCTTATTTTCTTTCTCTTACTTTGGGGCCTAGTTTTTTCTTTCCTTCTTACTTTTCTGTGCACCCTTCTCCTTAATGCGCCCCCCCCACCACCACTCTCACTGCATCCCCAATGCACCCCTCAATTAGTTAAGTCTTTCACGGCCATGTAATTAGGAACATTAGCAAGTCATAAACTTGCCATGAGTCTTGAAATTATGTGCTGGCCCTCAGCAATTTGTTTGTAATTCCTTTTTCGTGAGACAACAGCACCATAGGGTCCCATAGATCTTCCTAGACCCCCCTCCCCCATCTTGCAGCCACAACAGGCAGCATAAGAGGGGTCCTTGTTGGGCTGAGAGGGGGACCATATAATGCCCAAACTGGCTGGCACCCATCCTGCTGCTCTCAAAAGACTGCTTAGAACAACAGCCTGACAAACATTGTTGTCTGTTCATTGCATGCCTCTCAGGTTTTACATCCTTCTTTGAAAGACAGAAATGCTACTGATGCTTATTTTGAGGTAAATAAAATCTAAACAATACATTCTAAACAAAATATATTCTAGAAAATAAGAAAGCCACAAAAAATATTTTTTTTTGTGGCTCTGGGCTCCAGCTAAGACTAAACATTACATTGATGTAGGTCTTCAAATTTGGAGGGTCAGCAGGGTCATTAAGGCCCTTCAACAATCCCCTGCTGTGACGCTATGAGGGTCAGCCCTCCCCAGTTTAATTGCCCTCCAGTACTCCTCTCCCATCTTTAGCAAACATGCATGATATAGTATTTGTTTGTGGTCTTGTATTGCAATTCGTGAAACAAGATGAATTGTCACGCCGGCAAACGTCCGTCAAAACATCAGAACTGCAGTCAGGTAATGAGTGTGTGCTAATGACAGGGATACTATTAATACGTGAATTTAAAATGCTAGTTCTATCTCTCTTTTTTTTTTTCTTTTTTTTTCTTTTTTTTTTTTTTTTTACACCAAATTAGTTAGGAAAGGATCCAGGGTGTGAGATCAGCATATACTGTGAATGGAATGATTGGATGTTTTCTGTGAAATTCAGTGTATTTCTTCATGATTTTTAAGGCTTTGCTTACTGTATTACTGTGCCTTAAGTCTCTGTAAAGTCATGTGTCATAGAAATTTTGTTTACATTACATTTATTGCATTATCTACTATATTCTGTTTCATCTTGTTGATTCCTTATCTTCATCATGGAGAAAAGATTGTTCACAAATATACAGTACTTCAGAAATTAACTCGAGAGGACACTAGCAAAAATTATATGAATACAACAAGGCAGAAATATATTTGGTTTTCATAAAAAGACCTTTCCTATTTCTTGAAGAAACCTTCAAAAACTTCTGCAAATTCTGCAGTATTTTCTGCATTTTAATTCTTATTTTTCTTATCTTTTTAGTCTTTTTTTTTTTTTTGGACATTTTCTCACACATCCTGACTGATTCAGGAGCTTCCTCTATCTCACATCTGTAGCAGGGGTTCTTTAGTCTTAACAGTCAAATGAAGTCTTCATCATTCTCAAAACACCCAAATCACACAGAGGCCTAAACATGTGATTTTTCCCTGTGCTGGCTAAATGTGTGTCTTTCCAGCTCTTTTGTCCATGCCACTACACAGAGAGGTTAACGCCATCGAGGCCCGTGTGATTCCAACTCAAGCACTCTCATCAGCAGCCTTATTCTCTCCTCCGGCTGCACCCTGACCTTCCAATAACCATACACCATTGTTTCTATTTACCATTTTTCAGAGATGGAGGGAACACTGGAGGAAGAGCGTGGCAGAGAAAAAGAGAGCTGGGGCTGGTATTGATCGGCTTCCACATGTATTGAAACCAGATATTGATTTTCTTTCCTTTTTTTCAAATGGGAAAAAGTGCATTGTCCGACCGAAGGAGATTTCTATGGGGATTTGGGGAAAGAGGAGTTGAAATGAGCATCCGGTGCACCGTTGTCTCTTGTGGATTGTGTATAGAGCTGTGGTAATTGAATTGAGCGAACAGAGCCCTTCTCCGATATGTGCTCTCTTAAGAGTTTTTGGCCTGTCAATGTATCTCTAATATTTCAGTTGGAGGAGACTTAAACAAGCCAAGAAAGTTTTGTGAGAAACATTTCAAAGGAGTTCAGCTCATGATGAGGGAAGTAACAGTCATTATAAAGAAAAAAATAGTTATTACTTTTGATATAATTGCTTAATTGCTGGTGTAAATCAGCTGGATACTTCTGTTACTCTCGTTATATTATGAATCTATCTAGCTTTATGTCAGGCTGTTAAGATCACTTTAAAATCATATTTGTGATATGTTGATTAAAAAGTACGAATGTGAAAATAACTCAAATGAAAGTTGTGTGCCACCATACAACCCGGTGACATCCCGCTGTTTTCAATCTGTCACAACTGAAACTAGAGAATTGCTTAGAGTAACTGTTATATATTACAATAAGGATCTGTCGTATTCTATGAAAAGTAGAAGCAAAGAAATTGCAGTCAAACAGACAAGCTACTTTTTAGTGCAAATTGCCAAACAGGAATATTGCCCTGGAATTCCTTTTGTTTGTTTGTTTGTTTTTGTTTTTCTACAACTTTGCATGGAGTTGTGAAGTGAGATTAGTTATTTTACCCAGGGTTTCAGAGGTCAAAGTACTGTTCACTCTGCATACACTGGTGACTGGCCAACACATCCTCCAATCCTCCATCCATCCTCCTGCACAAGCTAAACAACAGAAAGTCTGGAGTGGTAGCAGAAGGAATTCCAAGGCCTGGATGGACAGGAAATTGGTTGAGTCAAAGCTTAGACAGACAATGCTTATATTACATCAAGAGCAGTTCAAAGGCTAAGGTACAAGAGTTTGTCCATAAAAATGTAAGATGATAAGCTAATTACAACTCCCAAGGTGCACCTCTGACTTACTTCTTCCCCATAGAAATGGCAGCCTTGGCTAATTAGTGGTCAAGTATTTAAAACTATCCACTACACCAAACTAACCGACAAAAAATACTTCAAGAACACATAGTGCGCTATTGTTCCTGAAATTTTGCAGTCACAAAATCAAAGTATTTGTTTGTGGATTCCAAATTGCCTGGGGAACTTTTAAAGTAACCATTTGGATGGGAAATCAGTCTTAAAACAAGGCAGAACCTGCTAATTAGTTCTTGACACTAACCTTTGACAGCAGGGGAAGCTGAGTCACAGTCATAGCATTTTGCATTTGCAACACTTTTCTGTTATTATTGTTATTTTTGGTACCTAAACTACAGCTATAACAGCCAGAGGAATGTGAGCATGAGTGAGTGTGTGTTTTACTTTCCATGGTTATCCACATGGCTTTGAGATTGGACAAGTGTAACAGGACTTTAAAGTAGCAGCAGATGTATATTAGTTTGATCTTATTATTATATGTGTTTTCTTACATCTTATCTCATTACTGATTAAATGGCAACACTGGGAAAAAATGATTGACTTTGATGGAAATGTTCACCAGTTACTATCTCAAGAGTTTAAACAGACCTGTTTTGATTTTGAAAGGGTCCTCCGTTGCACAGTTTGAAGTTCTGGTTTTTGCAAATTGTCTCTATTAGGTAAATTCCTCATAGAGTAAGTCCAGTTTGAGTATTTGTTTGTTTTGTTATTCCAACATCTTTCGGGTGGGGTAGAGAGCTATCTTGTGGTCACGGCTTTCGCATTTTCAACACTGTTTCTGTTGTTTTGAACTAAATGCTTGTACTACTGCATCAACATAGTATTCCAAAGACCTCTTTTAACATGTGCTCTTCTTCCCTTCCAAAACTTAAACTTTGACTTAAGCTTTTGCATTTCCATCAGCTTGCATGTGTGCCTTTGTCTACATCTAAACCCTGTTGTTTCTGTTTTGACTGCCTCTGTCACTTCATTGCAGTCGCCTCTATGGCTGCAGCCGACTGCCTGCTTCTCATTCAGCCAACGTCGGCCTGTTCTCCCACTCAATTTGCAATTAAGACCAAATTTAGAGCACTGAAGCCTGAAGGCAGGTGGGTGTCCGCACAAGGAACATGTTGCCTAGCAACTGGGACGGACAGAGTCTGGAGGGTGTACCTGAGCGGTAGGGGGCGGTGTGGGGAAGGAGTGTGTGTCTATGTATGTGTGTGTGTCTGTGTGTGTGTGTGTGTGTGTGTGTGTGTGTGTGTGTGTGTGTGTGTGTCAGGGCTGGACATACGAGTTTGCTGATGATGAACATTTATTAATAACTGGGCATCAGTAAACTAGTCCACTCTACCGTCATGGACATTTTTCCTTAACACAGCTTGCTAATAGGTTTTCGTAGTCAGCATTTGTCTTTTTGTGACTTTTTGTGGTGCATAAGTGGCACATAATGATCAGAATAAAGTCTTAAAGGTTACATAATCACATTTTTGGGCCTTCATGCCTACAATAGGATGCACACATTGCAAATAATTGTTGTCACTATCTTGTGAAAACCATGGATCTTCAAAATGTCAGCTTTTCATTATAAAATACAAACAACTCTGTGTACATTGTCATGAAAACGATCATGACAATGTATATTTCAAGTGGTCCAGTGTTTCTTTAATCGTTTACTTACAACCCGGTATCGCATCAAAGCATGTACTACATCCCACCTTGTCAGTGTCTTGGTTTGGGGCATCTAGACGTAAAAACAACACCAACATCTCATTCCTATGCAACATCTGGATTTATAATTAAAGCTTGCTGACAAACAGACTGGTTAGGTTTTGGCATCAAAATCACTTGGTTAGCCTCATGAATTACTTCATGAAGGAAGATTTAACCCATTGGTTTAACTGAAAAATTCAAATTCACCAGTTTTGAAGACACGGGTTATGATTCTCAGTAGACAATGACTTTGTAACCTGCTTGAGAAGTCTTTTTTTTTTTTCTAAGCTGAGACAAAGTTGGCTAACTTAACAAAATGAACAATGACCAACCTAGAGCATTTGGTTTGTTCAGAAAATAACCTGCTAACTACTAAAATTTATTCTACTGTATCATGTCATTTAATGTTCTTAACACACGCATAGTGGGTGTTATAATGTCCAATGCATAATGGCAGCTGTCAACAAAATAAAAACGTAAAAACGAGTGTCGCACTTTCCACTTTTTTTTTTTTTTTTTTTTTTTTAAAGCCAATCTCAAGAGTCATTACAGCTTGAAACACGCTAAACTGGATGAGCTGCAAGAACAGATGCACTTGCATTAAGTTAATGGTCTTAATGGCAGAGTTTGGGTGCCCAACAAGTAGCTCTCACAAGACCACATTCTGAGAAAGTTTTGTGATGAGTGAAAAAGCTGAAGCCTCATTCAGAAGAGAAATTGTGAAGAACTGCCTTATTGCTGCTGCAGAGCTGCTAGCACTGAACAAGGTAAAATTGCTTTAAAGTGTCTATCTGGAATAATTTGTGGAAATGAAACTGAACTTGAACTCCATGATAGCAAATGCGTGTGTGATTTGGCCTATAGCTTATGTATTAGTATTGATAACTGTATGTGGAACCTATTTCTGCCAGCCTGACCCACGTGTTGGACCTTTTGCTTGTTGATTGGACATTTGATTCTCACTTGTCTCACTTACGTCACAACAGCCACCTGATGTCTCCTTTTCTGCCCATGTCCAGGCTCCAGCCCACCTGCCTCAGGTCTCCTGTTCCTGAACTAACTCTGGAATTATTCTCACTGGACATTATGAACAGAGAGACTTAAACATGTCAAACCAGCAGTCGGTGGTCAGAGATAGCTTGTCTGCCCTGGCTAGCTTGACTTGCAGCTCATCCTTCTTTTCCTCAAAGTGTTTTTCAATGTTTTTAGTCGCAGTAGCTTTGGATGACATAACATACTCAAGCTGGAGGTTGCGAACTAGCTCCCTTGCCCTCAGCATATGGGTCTCAATCATATGGCACACCAACTGTGTGTGTGTGTGTGTGTGTGTGTGTGTGTGTATGCAAATTAATCTATAGACCAACACGTGAAAATGGTTAAATTACTGTCTGTGGTTAACTTAATGGTTAATCATTGACATCTCTACTATCAATATTGGAGAGCAGGTCGAGGTGCACGGCTCTTGTCAGGCATTTGAATGTTAGACCCCATCTATACTCATTTCTCTGTCCTAATTTAATAATGTATGGGCTAAAACAATCTAGCACTGTAGAGTAGAAAGGCGGCTTGTGCAGATGTAGTAATTCCTGGACCTCTGACTCACCACGCTATTTCCTGCAATCGGTGCACTGTCATCAGTGACATTTGACAGCCTCCCGTCTCCAAAGAATATTTGACAATATTTTGCCCATAGTTCAGAAAAAAAAATTGCCTGAATAGCATTGTTTCTGTCAGAATGTGGTCTTGTGAAAGCTGCTTGTTGGACACCTAAACTTCACCAAAAAGCTTCAACTTTATCCAGGTGCATTTGCCCTTGCAGTTCATCCAGTTAAGCATGTTTCAAGCTGTAATGTCTCTTTTTATCACATTTCCCACTCCTGCTATAGAGTGTTAACATTAATTCAGCTATTACTATCTGGTCTATCTGCCTTCTCAGACAACAAAATGTGATCAAAGGTCTTTGAGTTTTAGTTATTTATTACTTTAGTTACTTGCAAATGTTGAAAGGAGAAAATGATCGTCCAGGGTTAAATTTCAAATCTTGATTCTTTGTTTTTTTTTTGGTGAAGATTTATCTTTTTCTTTTTTTTTCCCTCAAAGCAGGACACGAATTCAAAATGCTACCAGCATCCCTTCCCAACAATAACCTAGACTTAAACAGTTGGTACACATTTTACAGCCGAGCACTATTCCCCAATCGGTATCATCTTCCATATTTGCATGTGCTTGGATGCTGAGAGTGGCAAATTGACTGAGAAAATAGCCATATTACCACACAGTGGGGGAGGGAGTGTGTCATGTGCGGCAAACAAAGGAATACGACAGCGATGGCTCTCATACCGAGCAAATGTCTGCTCTCAACTCAGCCGAATCACATACAGAGTGTGTGTGTGCATGATGGAAGACAATACCAGAGATAATGTCAAAGATTTCTGATTATTTGTGGACTCTGAAACACGTCATGGGCGAGGAGAGAATGGAGCTCTTTAATGCCTGATACTTGACATTGATGCCAGACACTCAGTTTGGCTGTTAGACAGGGTTATTCAGCTGCTTTTGCATGACCTGCACTGGCCACACTGTGTTGAATAACAATTTATTAAAGTCACAATGAAATAAAAAATGACTGTAACTGTGCTAGATATTTTCTTCCACATCTTATATACCCTCTAACTTCTAGAAACCTCTCCTTTACAGGTCACTGCTTAAGTAGCTTTTTAAGGTAGAAAACACTATTTTGTTTTTACTGTATGGCAGTCTTATACATTTCTATATTGTGCATTAGATGGCTCCAACAATTGATTTAAAGCTTGCCTTTGCACTTTGCCTTTGCAGAAGAGTAACACAATTTACCTCTTACAAGTGAAAAGTTAGAAGGACTCTGGCTTTGGTGTTAAGCACAATATCACCTTATGCAACAAGCTAATGTCCATTATCTTGAAACTTATAAGGATAAAATGAAGATGAAAATGAAGGGAAATGCAATGTGCCCCTCCCCTGTAATTGCCACTTGTGTGAATAATCCTCATTTTGCTAATTTTCAATCATAATTGAGTCAAACAATCTTTTTTTTTTTTAATCTGAAACTTTAAAAACTTTGAATTTGTGTACATGAGATCAACTCTCATTCAAGTACCAGTGAAAACCTGCTGAGACGTAAGCACTGATTCATCAACTAGGCACACCAGTGGTGCAGCAGAACCTGGGGGGTGGAGGGGGGGGTTGTTGCAAAATTGCTGACCTCCGAGCTCTCATTCGTCTCTGCTCCTCGATATAATAGGACAACTGTATTTGCAAATGCAAACATACGAAAAGGGTTTGCACCAACATAAATGCGACTGCTACTCTGAATGCATCCATGATCACCACAGCCAAATGAAAATGTAAATATAGATCGCACTTTTGGCGCAGTTCGGCTACCTAAAATTCCATTTTTCTCTGTTTTTCTCCGTTTAAAGGCAAACGTGCAACCGAAGTTTTCCAAAATCTCCACTCTGGCCGGAGTTTTTAGAATGCATCATTTTCAGAGGCGAATTCTCCGTTTGCGTGTAAACGAAGGGAAATGTCTCCGTTTTTCAGAATATCCGTGTACATATAAGCGGGGCTATACTCACAACCACTCACAGAGCCTAGAAGTAAGTACTCATCTTCAGAGCTCAAACTACCTCATTAAAAGTACTGTCTTTGCACAGCACCATGGCAGAAGAGAGGCTCAGTGAATAGGTCACTATTTGTTGACTGAGAGTGAATAAGTTAAGAAGTGTGTCCATACTGATGACCTTAAAGAGTGCAAGGCTCAAATGCCCTTTAATTAGATGACAATACATTTGCATTATATATTTATGACCTGGGATTCTGTTTACCTCTTGTCTGCTGTGACATATTTTTTGTTAAATAAAACATATATTTTGCTAAAAAAAAAAAAAAAAAAACAAAACTCAGTCACAGAACTAACATTTTCCTGATGAGAGATTTACTTCCACACTGATCACAGTCTGACTCAGTGTGTCCACGTCTCAGGGTGTCCTGTAAAACAAGAACCTGTTTCTTAAAACATGGTAATGGTGGGGTTTCTTGTTTTCTTTTTTCTTTTTTTTTTCTTTTTTTTTTGGGGGGGGGGGGGTCTCCTACTGAAGCAAGATGTGAAGAGGGCATGTTACCCGTGTTTACTCCATCTAGTGATAGTGCTATGATATGAATGATTGTGGTCTCTGTACATCCCTTCATCCACCATGTCCTTCTCCCTATGTACAATACCTATTAGACTGTCACACTCCTGCATTGCATTGAGAATATATTCCAAGCAGCATGACAGGTCCTCCAAAACATATTTCCTACTGCAAATTAGATTATATAAATTCACAGTGAGGAACTACCACCTACACTGGTGATCTAGTTAGTAATCAGTTTCTTTGCATTTAAGTGTGACAAGCCAAAAAGTCTGAACATGACCGTCTTAGAGCATTGTTTTATCACAAGTGGCATTATTTTGGATCCTGACCATGTTTTATAAGCTCATCAGGCGTCATTTCAGCCCAGGAGCTGTACAGTTTGTCTTCCATTTGGTCAAACATGTAAGCTGACACATAATTTGGTTTGTGTGATTTCATCGGCAGTCATTTAAAATGTATATGGCTGGAAATTGCCTATAAAAATAACCAATGGACCTAGTGGTTTTAAATAATGAAATTAATGTGATTACTTGAATATTAACATGAAATCATCTAAAATAATCATCAATAATCATCATCAAAAATTTGGATTTCATTTGGGAGGGGCAAGTAATTTTCATTACTTAATGGTCCAAAATTCAAATTCATTGGTCAAATCGATTTAATTAAATCTTTAATAAATTTCAGCCATACCTCAGTCTCCAACCCCGTGTCCACTTATCTGATGGTTATGGAAACAATTAAAGTAGGGAAAGTTAGTCCTGAATATGTAATCACAGAGTGGACCTTTTAGATCGTGTAGCCACAAGTATTTACACTGATCACAAAGTGTTGATTAGAATTCCCTTTATATAGTCAAACCCCACTTCTTAGCTGCTGCTTACTCTTTCACAACTTCTCTGTTTTCATTCCCAGGAAGGACTGAAGTGTGTGTAATTAAATCCTAACATTTTAGGAAGAAGTCTGAAGGTTAGAGTGTGGTTAGGTTTAGATTAAGGTTAGGGTTAGGCAAGTAGTGGATATGGTTAGGTTAAGTCTCCAGGAATGAGAGCCAATGTAATGTCCTCAAAATTGATGGAAACACATCTGTGTGTGTGTGTGTGTGTGTGTGTGTGTGTGTGTGTGTGTGTTTGTAGTGAACAGGAAGGGGGTGGGGGTGCATGTGTATTAGAAAGTCCTCAATTTCACACATGCTTAATCTTGAGTGAGTTTGGCATGAAGGATTTGTGGAGGAGTGTGTGTGTTGATGGGTAGTAAGGTAGGAAATGGGGGGGGGGGGGGCACAGGATGCAGGACGCTCCAGTTTAATGGAGTAACAGGAGGAACTTCGGTCTGCTGTCTGCTGTTTCCTGTTTTTATACTTACGTTGTTTCTCTTAGTTTTCCATCACTCTTTGGAGTGTCCATTCAGTCAAGATTCTCAGGTTTCTAATCAGTTGAAAATGCACCCCTGATGAATGGGCCGAAGGCTGGCGAAGTTGTTAAATTGCTGTAGTGACTATATTAGCTCTATCAGCTGCTATCTAAGCAATTCTCCCACTTATTCTAAACTAAACATTTTTGACCAAGAACACCACATTCCTAGTTAAAAAAAAAATCAAAAAGAAGCAGTAATAATAATCATGGACAGTATATCACCTTACATTTCATTAGCACCATTAGGAGTAACATCCGGCCCCATCATCTGCGGTTGTGTACACAATGTCCTCAACAACTGTTGCATGAATATTCGAGTTGGGCACTCATCCTTGCAGGTATTGTCATTACTCTCAACACTGGAGTGGAAGCTGTGGACCTATTCACAGCGAGCACATGTGAAGTCAGTTCTCGGAGTTGACAACAGCAGGAAAAGCTGTGACATCTGTTCTGATGGCAACATGTCATCATTGTATAGTGTTTTTTTCTACTATCTAATATGTTTCTGGTTAGTTTCAATCATCAACAAAGAGCTGTGTACTGCAAACATTTATATTTCTGGAACAATGCAGCATGCCTCAGTCCTTCAGAGTTATTCAGGATAGTGATTCAGGATGAAAAAAGAGGGGAAAAGTAGAAAAAAGACACAAATATAAAATGCTCCAAAAAAGAAAAGAAAATGATATTATACCTCTGTAGCACAACAGGGGAGTACCTTTTAGTCCAGTGATTCAACAATATCAGTATATTGTTGGATTGTGGGGCATATTAGTTTGATGTTGTCTGTGTTAACTAAATTAATTCTCGCTGTGTCTAATTTAACATTTCTAAAACACAAAATTTCCACTTTATTTGGAAGGGAGGATTTTCGACACAGAAGACATTTTGATGTGTTACAGTAGGAAAAACACAAGTGTAATTAACCCAAGGATGGCTCGGTTGTATTTAGCTGCTTCAGTTTTCAGATTCCTGATATATGATTAATGCTATTAACAATACCTGTGCTTTTTCCTACTTTTTTTTTTCTTTTTTATAATAGACAGATTCAGCATTAGTTTGTAGGACTGAGCGTTACTGCAGGTAATAGCTTTTCCTAGGACAATTTTGAAATGTTGCGACTTAAGGAAACAACACCATATCACCATAAAATACCATGTATCACATGCAAGAGCTACATTCACTGTGTCAAACTGACAGAAATAAAATGCTGTGGTTCTAGATAAAAAAAACATCACTCCCCTGTGCAAGGATTTTTTTTTTTTTTTGATATGATGGGTGTTTTGTTCACATGGGCTCTGTGTTTGTGGGCTGATGTGACAAATAGAGAAGTTGGGTGGCTGAGGAGTGTGGGAGCAAGAGGAAAGGTTGAGCGGGAGTGTGAGAGAGGAAGTGTTTAGGTAGATCAGTAAGCAACCTGATGGACAGGGCTGTGAAGCGTTCAGTGTGGGAATGGTTTGAAACACACCACCTCATGACCCCCTACACACACCCCCAGTCAGTGAACTACCTCTGTACAGCATCTGCTGGGATGTGGGGGCTGAGTCCTTCAAAATGTTTCCAAGATGGAGCCATGTGATATTGTTTTACTTTCCACAGTTGTAGATGGATAAAACATGATACGGATCATTTACTTATTCTTAGAAATGTATCACTAGGGGTGCTAAATATTTAAAGTTTGCAAATGGCCACACAACATTCAAATAAATAAAGAAAAACAGATCCTTGAGGTTGAAGTCTGAATTTTGAAACTGGTATTAGACGAAAAGTTGAATGGTCACCAAAATTATTAGGAATCTTCCTCTGAAAACCATTAATATAATATCTTTACTAGATTTAATAAGAATCTCACCTGTAGTTATCATGATATTGTACTCTGCTCTGAACCTATAATTTCAAGAATCCCCTGACAAAATACAGTTGTTACTATACCTCTAAT
This sequence comes from Chaetodon auriga, assembly GCF_051107435.1. NCBI lineage: Eukaryota > Metazoa > Chordata > Actinopteri > Chaetodontiformes > Chaetodontidae > Chaetodon > Chaetodon auriga. The sequence goes on along the minus strand of NC_135080.1, from coordinate 26,272,350 downwards.
GTTCTGTGTTCCAGCTTAACTGAGGGGATGAGACATTAGCAGTTTACTGCAGTTCCTGCATTCACTGCCAATGCAGAAAGTGTCCTTTATGTAGCAAGGTAGAAAGTAAGCATGTGGAGGTCAGGGCGGTGGATGGATGTGTCTGCAGTTTCATGGTGTTAGACCTGCAAATAATGCTCAAAAATAGTCAATAATAGTTCTAAAATAGCTCTTCACATCATTTCGATTCAAACAGCCAAACACGCAGGTTAAGAACACTCTTGTACAGGTTTGGACTTAATGTGTGATCTCAGAGCTCTGTACTATTTCAGAACTTTGCAGATTTTCACGCAGAACTGTGGAACATCAATCTGTCTTACATTAGGTATGTGCAGACTTGATACCAGTGATTTGTTAATGAAAGAATGTGCCTCTCAGTAACTGATCTAATTATCTCCACACCACAAATTTGATGAACTTTCCTTCATATTTTTAAGCCTTAACCTTTGGAGCTAATTAGCTAACTTTAATCACCGACCATGAACATGGCTGTAGCAAAACATTGTCATTCTGCATTTCTGATAGTCCAAGTTGGGACAGGTCTGGACACAAACAGCTCAATCCTGCTTATCTCAAATCACTGGATGAATCTCATCACTGTTCTCAGTTTGAATGGAACCACTAGAGAACCAGGACCTGACTCTGCCTGTCAATTAAATTAAATTAACAACAACAATCGTCTTATTTAATTAAAGTTTTCATTTTGTCAGAGAGCACGTTAACTTCTATTAAGCACTATCCACAGTGAGATAATTTACTCTTAAATAATTATCTTTTATTTTTTTTTCTTGATCTTAAATGATGGCATTCAAACAGTCGCTTTCTAGCAATTTAACCGATATTTTCACAAAGTATATCTGTCCATAATTAAAATTTGTCTAGAATCTGATAATTGCCCTTAATTAAAAATGTGTTAACTTAATAAATGTCAATTAACAGGCTTCTTTAAATGTTTATGTTGGGGTTGGGTGGATCTGGCAAAACATGTTGTATGAGAAAACCAATGAAAACTCAGTGTGACAACCCTTAGCAGATCCTGCACACTATAACGTCTGTGCATAGTTAGACAGTGAGATGCCCAGGATAAGATAGGACCTGGTGATAAGATAAAGCAAGTCTTTTCAAAGTGATTTCCCACACAAGCTACATGCTGTATTCAATTTAGATGGTAAGATATGCATGAAATAAATTGGATTTGGAGGGTGAAGATAACACATTTCTACATTTGCAGTTGTTATTTTGAGAGCGATTTCCACGCTTTAGATTGGTTCGATTTGTTTTTCTTGGTGCTGTGGATGACACACAGTGGTGGGTTGGTTGAGTCTGAACTGATGGTAAGAGTGACTGTGGGAAGGTGTGATGAGCCAGAAGCTGATCTCAACAGCCAGGACAATACCAAGTCTTTCTTGGTCCGAGGCAGAATGCCCCTATACCCTCCACTTCAGCAAATAAACAGTGTATTGTATGCTCATACAACCTTGTTGTAATGGTGTTCAGGAAAAAACAGAAAACAAACCCAAAATGCAGGCCAAACAAAAAACAGGGCGGATAAAGTTCAACACATTTATTACTAAAATAAGCCAACCACACAAGGACGTACAGGTGGGTGAGCAAAGAGTCCATTAGGTGAACGAAATTCAAAAACAAAGGGAGCTGTAGTCCAACAGTGAGAAAACAAAGAAAGTCCATTCGAACAAAGCAAAATTCAAAAAGGTAACAAATTCCAAAACAAAGGAGTGTCAATACAACAAAGGCTAAAGAATTTAAAGCTTAGTCCAAAACCACTGAATCACAGGGAAAAACCCACACTGACAGGAAGGCTTGACACAAAAGGAACACTGGGAGGCACAAGTCCGACAAACAGGTAATCCAGGGAAAACAATCATGAACAGACAGAAATATTCACGGACCATGTAAAAGGGACGTACTGACTAAGACAAAGGGGAACACACAAACTTAAATCGACAGGAGAGGAGAACTAATCACAGAAACAGAAGAAACAAATCAATCACAAGGGTGGGAAAACACAGGAAGTAAAGTAGAAACTGAGATGAGGTGAACCTTCAGCATAAAACAGGAAATAACAAAACTAAACAGACCGGATCATGACAATACCCCCACACGGAGCAGGGAACCTCAGGCAGGCAGCCTGATGACTGGGTATGGACTGAGCAGAGAACAACCTAAGGCAGAACAATGGCAGACCAAGAGACATCAGGCAGGCAGCCTGAGAGTTGAACTTGAGAATGGCACAGGATTCCTGGCAGGAGGCCGGCAATGCAGGCAGGGAGCCAATGAAGGCGGAACCTCTCTGGAGGTTGGTTTGGAGGTTGATGACAGAAGCGAAACCTCTCAGGTGGATGGGCAGGAGGCCGGTGAAGGCAGAACCTCTCAGGATGGGCTGGAGGCCGTCTGTGGAGGTGGATCCCCTCTGGAGACTGTTAGCGAAGACAGAATACCTCTGGAGGCCGATGGAGAAGGCAGAACCCCTATGGCGTGGCAGACGGCGGCAGCCCTGGCTCAGAGGATCACTGCAGCAGTAGCTCACATGATGGCTTCAGCTCTAGCACAGCAGATTGCTGCAGCACAGGAACTGAAGAGATGTAGACTGGGACACTGGCCAGTGGGACGTTGTCGTCAGGAACCCTGCTTCTTTCTTGCGGGGGCCAAATTAGGCAGTTGCTGGCTTGCTGACTCAAGGGCTGAAGCTAACAGGATGCTCGCAGGACTGTGGCTAGCCAACTCAGAAGCTGAAGCTAGCTGGAGGCAAGCAGAGCTGTGGCTAGCCGGCTCAAGGATTGGAGATGACAGGAGATGTGCGGGGGGGTCTGGTGACTCGGGAGCTAAACCTGAAGAAGAACGCACTGATAGCTTCTCCAATCTTGCTTTAATGGACTGTACCACTCAAAGTATTGTATGCACATCAAGAAGAAACAAAGATCAGTTCTGAGGAAAAATGACGGATTCTAAGGAGGTTAAGGCTTTTAACCTGTTCTGAGTGTCCAGAGAATTGTTCCAACAGAAGAGCAAGTGAAGGAAAATGGAGGCCTTTATCTCCTCCAAACGGGGGCAAATGTATGCTGGGCTCATGTTTCAGGCGGTTCGTTCTGTGTAATGGTGTCCAGGAAAAAAACAGAAAAAGTGCAGTCCTTTTGCAAAAATGCAGACCAATAAATTTATTACTAAAATAAAGCCACGAAAACAAGGACTTAGCAGACTGAGCAAATTGTCCCTTAGGCAAACAAAATCCAGACCGATGTTGAAACTGAAGAGGTAGCTGTTAATTATGTCATACAGTATTATTTAAACTACTTCCAGCATTGCACAAGTGCCAGCCTGTTGCAGCAGCCCTTGCTGCTGTTGATATTTGTCCTCTTTTTTTCCTTTTCTTTTCTTTTCTCTTTTTTTCTTTTTTAATTTTTTTACTAATTTAGACTTGCAAGTACTTTTTTAAACTTGTCCAGTTAAACAATGGCATTATGGACATTTAACTCTGCTGCTCTGGTTTTTCTGCTGTTTTTTGCAGTGTTTACAATTGCGTCTACACAAGGGATCAGCTGATAGCGCTGAGTATCACAGTGGTGCCTGCTGCACTTCATGCTCGTGTACAAACCTCTTGTATACCTCCTATGCAAACCTCTCCTGCGTGGGCAGCCAGCTGTCACTTGCACACTGAAATGATTGTCCAACAAGCGTGATGAGGCTTTGGCGGAGTGTCTTGATACAAATGTGTGTGACGTAAAAGGAGGACACTGAAATTTTTGCACACTGTATAATGGACTATATTAACTTCTGCTGTAACCCCCATCATCTGCATCCCCTGTGAACTGTCCCACCCCCACCTACATCCCAGTTCCTCCAGCACACAGCCCCCCTGAGTCAATCTACTCCTCACAACATACAGAACTGTGTGTCCGATATGCTTTTCTGCGAAATGAGGGCCCCACAGGGAACAATACTGGCTGCCTTCCTCTTCGCCCTCTACACTGCAGGCTTCACTCACAAAGTTAGCTGTCAGTCAGTTAACTGCCACCTACAAAAGTTTTCCAATGACTGTAATCATTGGCCTCATCACAGATGGGGACAACAGGAAGCACAGAGAAATGATGCAGGGATTGGCACGAGTGGAAGCCCTTCAGATCAATGCAGAGAAAAAGGAAAGACCTGGTGAGGGACTTCTGCAGGTGCAAACACGCTCCTCCTACACCAGAGAAAATACATTGATCTCACAAGTACCTGGTTGTTCACCTGAATAATAAACTGGACTGGACTAACAATACAAATGCACAATATAAGATAGATGAGAGCAGACTGTATCTGCTGAGGAGACTCTAGTCTTTTGGAATGCAGGGGGACACTGCTGATGAACTTTTTTTTTACTCTGTAGTGGTGCTAGCCATCTTCTCTAGAGTGGTCTGCTCGGGCAGGAGGAGCCTTAACAGACTGGTCAAGAAGGTCACCTCCATCCTGAGATGCCCCCTCAACCCAGTGGAGGTGGTGGAAGAAAGGAGAATGATGGCTATGCTATCATCCCTTATGAAGAATATGTCCCATGCCATGCAGGACCCATGATAGCACAGGTCAGCTCCTTCAGTGACAGGCTGCTTTGGGGTACGAGCAGTGCTCTGAGAGAGTACCAACAGAGGTGGACATTTGTTGAACTGGACCTTCATCATCAAGTTGTTAAAGGTCCCATATTATGAAAAACCGACTTTTTCTGGGATTTGGGGTGTTATTTTGTGTCTGTGGTGCTACCACACGCATACAAAGTGTGAAATAAGACCGTCCGTGCTTTTTTGAGTAAGATACGGATTCGTGAAAGCACCCTTCCAACCGAGCCATTGGAGTTCCGGGAGTACTGTTGCGTAACAAGTCCGGATATTTGCATGCTCCCACCCACCAGCCACCACCCCTACTCCTCTCATTGGCGTCTCTCCACCCACCAGATACGCTACCTTCTCACAGATCTGCGATGTCGCTATCGAATGCACCGTGTTAGGAATCATGTCGAGCTGCCACACACAGTGTTCTGTTGGTGGCTGTAAAGACGAGCACAAATCGCTCCATCGGCTCCCAGCCGCAGAGGACAGAAGAGCTGCGTGAATTGAATTTCTGAAGGCAACGTCCCCGCTACAGTTGGCAAAAACCTGCTGGTGTGTGCTAACCACTTCGAGGCTGACTGTTCCGCCAAGCCCGGTCAGTACGAGGCAGGATTAGCTGGGAGACTTTCTCTAAAGGAGGGCTCACTTCCAGCTTTGCGTGGATTACGTGCAGACGAGGGACATGTAAGTATACAAATAATTAGCTGTGTGTTTCTTGAGTAGATTAGCGCGAACTCTTGCGTGTTGTAGCGTGTGTGTTTTGCCATTGAGAACGATGTCAGGCTAACCGCTAGCTTCGAGACTACGACTCCAGCCATCACAGGTTAGCTCGCTGCCACCGTAGCTTTTGGTCCATCACACCACGTTTCTGATCTTGCAAATGAGTGAATACATGTTCGAAGGAGATGCCAGCATTCACAAATATTAAGCTGTGTTCATTTTGCAGTTTAACACGAATTAACCAAGACGTGCTTTGCGACATAGCACAAGCTAACGCTAACCGCTAGCTTCTAGTTCGCAATTAGCATGGTCTCCATATGCAAACCCAGCGACCCGGTCGGTCAAGCGATACATACACAGACGCTCCGCAGGGTCTAAGCTTCAAGAATTTATGAAAATAATGCATTTGGAAACGTTTTCTAAACTGGAGTATGTTAGAAAAGCCCAGGGCAAAACGAGTGTATGGTTGAGACTGCTACATCCCAGCCCACACTCCAAGCATTTTTTCTTTTATTTTTACGCTGTGTATAGCTGTTGGCATAGCTATTCATGTAAGATAAGGTTGATGTCACTTCTCTCTTTTTATATAGGCCAGTGCATCATTACAGTTACCTGCTACTGATCAATTGTAGCAGTGAGCTGTTGCAGCCTTTAGTGCTTGAATTTACACTATAACAGTGCTGTCATGTTTTACTCCTAAGTATGCCCTGTTATCATAACAATATACTGTTGTTACAGCTGTCCAAGCTACTGTGTCCTGCAAGGACTACTGTTGTTATGCACTTCAGTACAACGAGAATGCTGATAGAGGACAAGCGACCACATCATCAGGAGATCCTCTTTTCAAACTGAGCTTTCCAAAGTCCATGAACGGAGACAGCCAAACCAGTGAAGACTAACCACATTCGTAAGTGTGAACTCCTTTTTTTTATTTACTCAAAGAACAAACATTTATATTGTACATGACAAAGAGACACAAAGTACCACAAGTCAGTACTTTCAACACAATAAATAAACCAAAAAAAATACACACTTAAATACCTGAGAAACTACAAAATTCAAAGTGCAAACTCACTATATTTGCAGTTGCTGAATGATCTAATAAATGATACTAATGATTCACTTTTTCCTGTGTGTCTGTGTATTGCACAGGTTATATTGATGATTTGATGGACATGATCACGGAGAGGATCTTTGTCGACCCATCATCGTACAGAGCTGAGATTCTGAAGATAAACATCCTGCTGGACGTGTCGTCGGAGGGGATCTTCCCTGGGCATCAGGAAACTCCCAACGTCAATCTGCATGATGGGATGACTGCTCGAATCTTCTGCCCAAGGAAGCTCCGGCACCAGCTCACAAAACTCATAGGCTAGATACCTGTAACGACTGAGAAAATTTGAACATTATGTTAGTCAACAGGTTCTATAATGTCAACATCTGTATTCACATTTTTCTAATATGGATTCAGAATCCTTCACTTGTACTGTATTTCCATGTACAAATATTCATGACTGCAGTCAATAAATATTTATTTATCTGTAAAATGTTTCATGTGAAGAAATGTATAATATATAGCATTTACTAAGGAAAAACCTGGTTATATGGTCAAGATAAAATATGACTGACTACATTTAGTTTATTATGGTGTATGAACAGTGAAGTTGGTTATTATAGATGAAACTCACTGCTCTGTCCCCCATAGCGGTAAAGGGTCGTATTCAGCCCTGTAGGTGTTGTATGCGTTCTGCAGCGAGAACGCATTTAGACAAACAGGTTCTAAACCTGGATGGTTGATCATGCATGGAGGCCTTTCATCTACAACTGCTGCAGCCTTGTTGTAACCTATTATTCATAACATAAGGTGAGTATCTGCCGTGGCATGTTATCTGCAATTATGCACTATGATCATACCATAAGTGCAGGTAAAGATACTGTGACCTGTGGCACCTCCTGGCAGCATTTGTTCTCAGGCTGCATTGTTGCACAATTTCCACATAAGCGCTGATACGAACAAGTAAAAAAAAAAATCATGCATGTATAAAGCTAAAGAAATACGAAACTTTGCATACCAACATTTTCAACCAATAACAGCACCCGCGTTTTAGATTTGAATGTGTGTGCTCTAGCTAGCTACTTTTTCTCAGCCTGAGGTGAATGGTCAGTAGTGCTGCTCAGCAGTGTCGCCTGTGTGTGCTCTGCCCGTTCATGTGTAAATGAGACGGAGCGCTGAAACTAACAGCGCAGTTAGACCGGTCAATGTCTCAGCAACCCAGTGATTACTAGAAACTCCCTCCTGTTTATGTAAACAACCAGGACCTTCCGACTCTGCTTTCATATGATACCAGGCTTGTGTGGTTTGTGTGATGTGGTGAAATCAGCAGACGCGCAAAAGTGGACATACGCATTTATTGCGGTATGAATTATGTTTTGTTTGGGTAGCAATCCTTGGTAGAGACTTTTGGCTGAGTTTCTCCCCGTCAATCTGGTATGCTATAAATTAGGATTGGTGCTTCCTAGCGTGAGCATTGACCGTCTGAACTGCGGGCCTCTCACGCTGCCACCTGTACAGGCCGTGTTGAAGAGAAAAAGATAGAAAGATGTATTTTGACTAACCTTTCAGGAGCGTCCTGCTGAATTCTCTGAGGTTCTGTAGGAGCCTTCCCTCCTTCAGGATCCGATTCAGGTTCGAACATGTACGGTTGAACTACTGAAGAACTCGGTCTATTCACTACCGTCATGTCCGCTACTTTCGCACGGGTAGTGCTACGTGAGTCTACGCTCTCACCGTTACCACGGTGACATGGGTGGGACAGCAGCAGCTTATTTGCATTTAAAGCTACAGACACCAGAAACGGCACATTCTGAAAGGGGCTGAAAAAGAAGGATATAGAGGGGGCCAAGAATCTTTTCCTAAAAGCTATTTCCAGCAAACAGCACCAAAAACATGTTTTATGGAAATCATAGACCTATGTAACTTATTGAAAAATTGTCATAATATGTCACCTTTAATGTTGTGAACATTAGCAGCTAAACTACATGGTTAAGTTAAGGGGGGTAAAATAAGTATGTTACTGTTTTGTACCTGATGTAATGTAGGTATGATACTTAACCAATAACAAAAACATTTTACTGGAAATGCTGAAATTTTCTCCCAGTTTATTGGTGATGTTCTGATGAGCCCGTCCTCACCAGAGAAACACACCCTATGCAATAGGTCAATTTTTGCAAGTGGGTAATAACAACACATATTTACGTTTATTGTTCAGCGGCACCCCCTAGTGGCTGTGGTACTGACGAGCGCAAAAGAGGAAGTCTGGAGATGTAGTATAAAGAGCAAGAAAGTCCGCATTTGGAGGAAGGTGGGGTGGATGGATTGCTTGGATGTTGGATAATGGATATTTTGTGCAAAACTGAAAGTCAATGTTGATTGATTTTAAGTTCCAGAACGTACTTACGTTACATGACGTATGTAACAGTATTATATTTATTTTAATCCATTAACTTTTCCTAAACCTAACCAAGTAGTTTTGGATTCTGAACCTAAAGAAACTGCAGTTGTTCCCCGTATTGCAAATGTCTGCACTGTACTGGTCTGTCACTGGAACTTACCAATGGTGATATGTCCTTTTGGGAGGAATGTAACAGCAATCTGGGAAAAAAAAAAAAAAAAAAAAAAAAAAAAGCCACAACAAAAACAGTCAGAGATAATTCATGAATAAAAAGTATTAAAACGTTAACTCAGAGCAGCAGGTTGAAGAGTATGACATCACTCTGTTGTTGTACTGAAGTAGTGTTGTGGAAAAATATGCATTACTAATTCTAGTATTACACATTACAATGTTTTCTTACCCACAATGATCTTTTTTTTGGTTGTTTGTGCAGAATTTCATTACTTGAAAATTGTTTTTTATTTGAGAACAATTTTGAAAACAAAATATGAAAATTAAATTGAGATATAAAGACAACGAACCATTTCAAATCATAGAAAATAACAGCATTTTCTCACCTGTCCCCCATAATATCAAACCAAGCAAATAGTTTGATGACTGGAATTTCATTTGGTGGTTCGAATATTGAAAACTTATATTTGAAAGATTAAGTGGTTTTTACAGAAACAATGTGCTGCTCTATAATTCACAGACCTCACTTTAAACAGTTTTCGTAGCGACTATTTCTTGAGTAGATAAGCATATCTTTGGCAACAAAAAACATTTAGATGAGACATGTTTGCTACAGACCACCTTGACCTTTTCATAACATGTAGTTATGCCTAAATACTGTATGTGATTATTTTTGGTTCATATGATTTACTTTTTCAGCAACACACTGTACAACATACTGTCTAATATTTTCCCATGTATTGTCCCATATATGATACACACAGAGTCTCTCACACCCGCTCTTCCATTGCCAGACCTAATGAAGAATTCCAGTTGCCAGGCTAGGCGGGCGGCGCTCGGACAGTGGGGATTTTTCATCCTGTAATGTTGGCACGGGTCATTAATTGTGCCTTGCCATGAGACCAGTGGGCTTGTCATTTGGGTACAGCACCTCTATACATCTCCTAAACCCCACCCCACTCACACACACACACACTCTCACACACGCACACACACACACACACACTCTCACACACACACACAATCACTTCTCCCTGCTCATCCTCTGGGTGTGTCAGGGCCTGGGTGGTCTGGACGCCCACCCATGCGCCCTGCAGAATGGAGTGACCCACTTACTGTCACTAACTGATGACCCCTCCTCCAGGGTTTACACATTCATGCTAGCTGACGTTTTCATGGAGAGGACAGGGAAATATGTCATCTTTATACAACTTTGTGAGGACTTGTATTTGACCTCATGGATGAATCTTTGGTGTAGTTTACTTTCCTCTTTTTTACTTCTACAATTTCAAATACATGTGGTTTTTATACATCAGCCTCCATTTTGGTTCCCTTTCCTGAGTGGTTAGGCATAACGGTGATAGCAAGTTTATGACACCCGTAATTCAAACAGGTCTTTCAAATTGAGGTCCATCAATTGCTTGTTTTTTGCCGTCATTGTCATAAATGAAGACAGTCAGGGAGGACTGCAAAAAAGTTCCTGATCTAACATTTACAATTCCCATTTCCACAGACACAGCCATTGTATTCAGTGATTGTTTTTTGGCTTTATGCAAGTCTATTTTAAAAGACCCACTTGGACAGAATACAGCAGTTTGACAAAGCAATGTGTCTATACACAGCAAAGAGACAAAATTAGTCCATGACTGAATGTCTTACTAACTTGAACTAACTTATTTATTACAACCAATGAGTTAATGTTGGCAGAGCTCTGAGCTCTACAGCATCTACTACAACAGGCTTTGCAAGAGACAAGCACATATTGAATTGCAAAAGCAGATGTTGTTTAGCAGATTTTGCAGCTTGACAGATATATTTATTCATGAACAATATTTTCTCCTTATGTTGATAAAAAAAAAAAAAATCTGAGCTGCAATATGTTTCCACCAAAATCTATAAATATATAATTTGTTAATATAGACTGTTATGTATTTATGGATTTACTAAGTGTCAAATCATAGTTTGTTTATTTAATAAGCATTTACCTATATCCTTATTTATGTTTTTATATTTTTAGTTTCGGTCCTTAAAACCCTCCATCGTGTATTGGATAGAGCTCAGTGTTCAGGTACAAAATAATAAAACAGATTTTCAACACTTTAATTCAGTTTCTCTTTTTATGACTTTTGTTGTCATTTTGTCTCTCTGTCATGCTCTTCTTTTTCCTCAACTGACTAATATGAGATATTTGGATACAGATTCAAACTCTTTTTCAACATGCTAATTTCACTGTGCCCATACATAAGATAAGATAAGATAGACTTTATTTATTCCACAATGCGGGATATTCACATGTTACAGCAGCAACAAGACAGAGTGCAAGAAGTCAGAGGACAAGAAGACGAAAAAATATTGCACAAGTGTTATATACCCTATGGTAATTTACAATATATACAATACATACACACTTAGGTCATTTAAAAATGATGATTGCACATGAAAACAGAATGGCAAGAATATTCCAGCAGGTATGTGTGAATGACAGCACTGAGAAGACTTTTCACACACTATGGCATCAATACTGACAGCTTATCGCTACCTCGCAGTGCAACCTAAACAAAGCCTTTATGTGTCTCTGTTTTGAGGGCAGAAGGAATTCCTAAATAAAGGAAATGGGCTCTTAGTTTCTTCAGCATTAGGGAGGAGGACAAAGAAAGTGAACGAGACAATCAGCGGAGACCCTCCTGAATAATTTCAGTCTTATTTATTGGTTTTTGGGATTTCCACGGCTAATTTGCTGTGAAATGCAGCAATGGACATGGAGATAATTTCCTGAACAAAACCTCTAGTAATTAGTGTGTGGCAAGATTCTGGAAAGCATCCCCTGGTAGAACTCCACTAGCTTTGACTCAGGGCTGGCAGAGGAACAGGAGCATAAGCACCGGCTACTTTTATCCCATCCTTCTCTCCTTAAGATGCTGCTTCACCTCTGTATCATCCCCATCCCTCCTCCTCTTTGTCATTTCCTTTTGTCTCCTTTCTTCCCATTCACAGTGAAGGATGTCTGCCAACTTGCTGTTAAAAGATTTGTGTCAACCCATAGCTGACTCTCAACTTGTCACATACACATGGGCAGAATTTTTGTTTAAAATGTAAACAAACAAACAAAAAACCCTAATATGAAGAAGTAACGATATTTATGGTTGTTGCAGTCATATCTACTGAAGTTAGCATGCTAACCAGCTAGCTGCAGCCAGTCCTGTTTCATAATACCACTTTGTACCTCAAGAGGTGAAAGTCCGATAGTATAGGCCACTGTCGTTTCAGCTAATGATGAATGCACAGTTGTTATGTTTCACAAGCACTGTGAGCTTTTTTACTCTAATAACTAAACAAAATGAACTCACAGAATGTCAAGGATGGAAATACTTTTAAACCTGTTGTCCTTAATAAACAAAAAGACAAAGATATCAGAAATAAAATTCATACACCTTTTGAATTCAAGTTTCTCTCTTTTACCAAACTAAAACAAGCTTAGTTAACTCACTTAAAAAAAAAAAAAAAAAAAAAAAAAAACCCACTTCATTCAAACTCAACAGAAACAAAATAAAACTCACTAAAACTGTTGTGTCTATCCACTATTACGACAATCACCACCTCTGGTTTGGTTCTCTGAGTTACATGTGAAAATATTTTGGCTATAGACGTTGCTTTTCCATGCTGGTGATGTCGACCTTCCTCCCCCGCCTCTCATGATGTCAGTTCCCCTGTCCCGGCCTGCCGTGTGTTCATCATCCCTGGAATCCTGGCCAGTAAATCACCTCAGTGCCATTTTCCTTGTTGTCAAACTGTCCTCCTTCGGTCTTGGAGGCTGTGCTTGGAGCTGACCATGTTCACTGCAAGGCTACTGAGTCTTAAAGTCTAACTGGATGTTGCTAACTGAACGTTGCACATGTATTATCCCTAAATGGACTGTGGAGACCTGCATGTGTAAAACTGATGCTAAAGGGGTGCTCAGAGTGTCATAGTTTGGAATGAAGAGCCAATGAGTGTGGGATTGAGAATTCTCCGTGCCTGAAGACTGTCAGCACTGTTTCTCCTCAATGAAATTATGATGTCATGAAGACGGCTATATTTTTTTACATTTATTTATTTATTTATTTTACAGTGAAACAGTAGGATAGAAAGTAAGGTACTGTAGACCTCACTACAGACAGTTTTGTAATGGATCTACTTTTTTCATTGGAAAGTAGATCCTTTAAAAACTGACCAACTGTGAACTGAGCTTCAAAATACGTTTTTAAGTTGCACTAGGCTAACTAATATTTTGATATTAACACTGGTTAGCGACTAGCTGGTGAACACAGTGGAGCATTTAGCAGCTAAAGAGTCAGACATTTTCCTCAGGAGTTGATGGAGACTACACCAGAGCTTAAAGGAGGCCAAAAAGCATAATTATGCTTTAGAAGTAGTTGTTCCATAGAAAATGTCTCAGTGGTATTACTGCTGGATCAGATGGAGGTAGATGATAGGAGCTGTATATTTAAGGTTGGCTGTGTTTGGTTGGTTGGGGCGGGCAGTATAAATCAGGGCAGGGGGGTCTTGGTGAATATCTGCAAACTGCTTTGGCAGTGGCCAACTCTCCTCTTCCTACTCAAGCTTTCCATCCCTACTGTGGCCAATTAAATGAATTTCAGCAAAAGAGCATTTTATTAGTATTTGCCCACAGCTGCAGAACACAGCGATAAATTCTTACTTCGAGCACTCTGGAAAACAAATTGGCACATTAACTGGTGAATGGCTGGAAGAGGCTCTCCTGCCCATACCTCCAGGGCTGGCCGGGGGACCTGCAAGTGTGCCGATTCAGAGGCAATCTCTGCTCTATCATTCAGCATGACAGTATGGGGCTGGAGCACAGGACTCAGATGGGGGGACCGATGCCAGATGTCAGCCATTAGCTCTTTCTCTCTGTCTCCTCTCTCTCTACAGGCACAAATACATATGCACGCCCTCCAACATTGACTCCCTCTGTTCCCTTTGGCAAGCCCAAGCTGTTTGCTTTTGTGGCCTGATGAGCCCTCTCTATTTATCTGTTATTACATTGGAATTGTCATATCCAAAAACCAAGAGGGAGCCTGTGGTGTGTGCCAGCACTGTTGGCTGAAGGTCCGTGTCTACTGCCACCCTTCTTCTTTTTGACCCCTCCTTTCATTTTCACTCATTCCCTCTATCGATCAACTTCTATCCGACGTGAGGAAACCACACAACCTGTCTGGCTGCGTGTACACTGTGTGTGCGTGTGAATACATTCCAGATTCCAGCTCCATTTGCATTAGCAGCTAACTGACTTTTTGCCTCCCACCATCCTGCCTGGCTACATGCCCCCCCTTTTCCAACACTGCATCAGAGGGGCTTTCAGCAGTGCTAATGAGGATTAGCATGTTTGTGTTGTTTATATGTGTGTCACCCTAATCCTTTTAGCAATAAGCTGTTTTGCAGGAAGTAGAAGTAATTTATGCATGGCACATGTTTCATTGGATTGTACATTGGCAGGATGGACATTCCACACAGAGTGGTGCTAGTATGTTGTTTGACAATGAGAGATCCCATAAGTTAATAACTCACAGCATACAAATAAATATCCGATATCGTTAATTGATACCACAAGCATCACGTCTCTGAAGTAATTGTATCTACAGAGGTGAAGACTTGGCACAAAACGTGGAGACAATATTTAGGAAAAATTACTCATGTTTTTGCCACCATAATGTCTTTCAACGACTTTGATGCTAATCTCTGGTTTTGCCGCCCACACCACCCACTTGCTGGGACCTTTGTTGAGAATAGTGCCTTTAAGGAAGACTATTGTTTTTCACTATCTGGGTTGTTTTGTTTTAGCTCTGGCTGTTTTTCTGTTATAACAATTTACCAATTTCTACTCATAATTGCTGAAATGTTGAACGATGGCAACATCGCTACTAATAGGTCCAGTGGGGCAACAAGCTAAAACAGACGATTACCTACAGGTAAACAACAAACAATTAACAGTGTATCCAGATAATCTAAATCCCTTTGGTCCTTTGGACTAAGCTCAGGGTTTGTTTACAACATGTCTGGTCATCTGCTCAGCAATCACTTTGGTGTTATTAAAATGTTATCATAACTGATAGAATTGTCACTAGAGCTGTAGTTTTTCTCCTCCTGAGATGAGATTTTTTGAGTAATTTTGTTCACCAGTTGGCCTTGGGAAAATGTCTTAACTTAAAGACCAACATCATGTTGGTTAATAAAATATAGTAAAATACGACTTCCTGTCAGTTACTATCATAAAGAAAACAGTTAAAATTATTAAGCACAGTCATTTATATTTTAAGGAAAAGCTCTATGGTCCTTATAAATCTTGTTTCAATATGATTAATATGATATGCTTAGATTGCTGGGACAAACCCTTATTTTTGTTGATGATTACTTCATTTTTATTTATTTTATTTCAGTTTTGTTATAACTACTCTTCTTTTACACTATGCATACGCATATTTTATAACCGTTGCTTTGTTTTTATGGCGAAGAAATTTGTGACTTTGGTCCTGAATTGTGCTTTAAATAGACTCAAAATTGTATGCTAATGTGCATGGGTTGCTTTACATCAGTACATTCCAGTGTGAAAAACCTCCACAGTATCTCACCTCACAACCAATGTTTAAGCGTCTAGCAGGCTCAGCTTGCTAAATGAGTTTTAAAGCTAGTGTAGACTCAACTTTCAAAATCTCTGCTGTGCTGTCCATAACTGGCAAGGGTGTAACCGAATACAATATCTGAAAATGCACAGATAATGTACACTGAACAGATGAAAAATTTTTCCAATAGTATTTTCACACTCTTCTTGGACATGTTTTCCAATTTACCACAAAGCTAATACTACTTCCTCTCAGAATCATAACATAAAGTCATGGAAAACTGACAAACTCATGGAAAACTGACAAACTCAAGGGTTTAGTGTCAGGCCTTGAGAGTTTGGCAAGCAAAAGTCATGTAACTGCACTACACTTTAACCTGGAAAATGAGAATCAGTTAAGTCCAGCAGCTGAAAGTCACACCAATACCATGGAGTATATTCATTGTGTAAACAGATGGATACTGCTATGGGCCAGCAAACCTGCATACTGAGTGCTTCAGATTTACTTGAAAAACAAATTTTGAATGATAGTTTCAGAGAAAGTGGCCTTTGTTTCCAGATAAGAAATCTTATTTCCAGTCTGAAAATCAGAAGCCGAGAACAGAGCTAATCAGGTTCATGCTGATGACTAAAGGAGAGAAGTGTCAATTATCTAACGTACAGCCTTCAACAAATGATGTCTGTTCCTAAACAAATGTATTGACAGTCTACAATTACAGAAACAAAAACATCATGAGCCACCTGTAGAGGTTGCAGCATCTATTTTTGGTCATTTTGGTTGATAAGGATTCTGCAGTGTTACATTTAATCTTCCTCAGTGCATCTGTAACTGGACTGGGACATTGTTCATGAAAAAGGGCTCCTAACACGGAGGCCTGGAAGACACTGCGGTATGGGATTCAGCTCTGCAGGCCAGTCAGTGAGCCCTGGTGGTTTCTAGAGGAAAGGTGCCAGGCCTGGGCTGCGGGCCCTTCCAGTGTCAAGCCCTGTCAGTCAGTGCATGCTGCTCCTCCTGGGGCTTTCATCCTTTCCACAACCCTGGCCATCCCCTCCTCCAGTCCCCTCAGGCCCATCAAAGGCTGATTTTCCACGCCGGAGGGCCAGCCGTGGAGGCTTGCAGCCAGGGACAGGTGGGAGGCAAGGGAGGCAGGGTAAGGCTGGGGAGGCCAGTGAGCCAGCATCTGAGCCTGGGGAGGGTGCTGGGCTCCAGCCAGTAACTGAACTGAAAATAGTGCTGCCCTGACATGCAGGCTTGAAGGTGCATGTGGCTCCATCCACACACACACACACACACACACAGTTGGAGAATTTACCTTGCACCAACAAACACATACACAAGGCCATTAGATTTTAATGGGATCTATTCATTGACATTATGGCACTCCTGCATCAATAAAACATTAAAAAATGTTGAGGCGACACACTTCATAAATCAGTTTAACAACATGCTATTTCGGCATCTGCAGTGGACATAACTCTGTATGGATTTTATAGACATATACTGTACACAGTATACTGCAATAAAGTGAGAGCTACATCTGAACAGACAAAGGCACATAACTTGAACTCATAACATTCTGAATTTGAGTCTATCCTAGATTTGTTTTTGTTTCAGTCTCTCTGAGAAAAAAGGATAAGAATCAGTGTCCATCCTCCACAAAGGGTTAAATCACTATCACACCAGTGAGGCCACTCAAGCCATAGAACCTATTTTCCTACTGGTCTCCCAGTCCCCCATCCTTTTTAGAGTTTAAACTTCCCCTGCCACCTTCCATTTTATGCTGGTGTAAATGAGTTCCCCCACAAAATCTATAGTGCGTCTTTAAAAAGCGATAACTCTCATGGCGGTGTCGTGACATTGACCCCCCTCGCAGGGCAGTTCCGGTTCAATGCCCAGGCCTCACGCTCGCCGAACATGCAACAACACATACATGACACACACGTGCTCATATATCCCCACACACATACAGGGCCAGACCCCAGGTGCACCAAGAGGAGCAGTTAAATTTCATCATTACCCTTTCTTCCCCATGTTGGGGCTTTTTATAGGGCCTTTTTACGGGCCGCTCTGAAGGTGCCACTCTGGTCCCAATGGTGCACAGGAGAGAGATAGATGGAGAGGGATGTGGAGAGGGGAAGATGATAGGGGAGGGTGGGAGAGGAAGAGCAGGAGGTGGAGGAAGGAGATCTGTATGAGTGGGGGAAGAAGGAGGAGGAGGTGAGGAGGTGAGAAAGCGTGCATGAACGCCCACCAACATGCACAATGTCAGGCATACAAGCAAAGCAAGTAGGGCACTGGGGAGCGAGAAAAAAGAGAAATGGCACAAGAAAGACTTGTAGGGGAAGAAAAGAAAGGAAGGGAGCCGGGGAGAGGGAGAGAGAGGGCCATCAGTTGTCAGTGTGACTGCTGGCTGATATAAAAACAGTGGCGAGGGTGGCGGATAAGGCAGATGATGAATGGGCTAGAGACACTCATCCATCCCACTGAAGGATTTGCGGCCAGGGAGTCGTGTACAGGCACATTTAAGAAAGAAAGGACTGTATGTGTGTGTGCGTGTGTGTGTGTGTGTGTGTGTGTGTGTGTGTGTGTGTGTGGGGTGGGGGGTGTTGTGTGTTGTGTGTGTTTTAGGAAGGTGTGATGGACTGGTGATAGGAAGATGGGATAAGGCAGAAATAAGGTTTTCACTACAAAATTTTGTGTGTGTATCTGAATGTGCCATTGCAGTTAGCTGGCCAGTACACATCAGTGTTATGCAAAGATACTGGACATGCTCGTGTGCATACCTCTATGACAAACCCCTCTGTAGCTGCCTGGCGATGACAGGCCTCTACCCTGGAAGATATATGGCAATGCTGCTGTCTAACTCTGTATAGGCCCATCTATATCCCTCACTGCTATCAGCACTGTCCAACTCTGTTTTATAGCACCAAACAGTGGCCATAATGACACTAGGACTCTGAACATGTCAGGGTGGAGTAGATCGATTGGTAAACATACACACTTGCCTGAGATACACTTGTACATCATTGTCCTGATTTTCAGGGAGGAGCTGTAATAGAAGTTGAATTATTGTTGAAGCTGTGCCAAATGCTGGATTTTGACAGTGTTTTCTTAACACAGTGGGGAACATTGTGGAAAAATAAATGTAAATGACTCTTTTTGTTAAACGCAATCTTCATTTATGTATTGTTGAACTGAAATATGAGGATGGTACTCAAATACAGGCCAAGCCACAAATAATGGCTCAATAATTTACCAATAAAGGCTGTAAAAACTTGCCACTCACTCTTAGTTTCTTTTATTAACAAAGATGCTGTTTTCACTCATTAAATAATTCAAATCATTTCATTTTTTGCCATTTTTTGGGGGGTTCAGTGTTAAGCTACTGTTAATAAAACTCAACACTTTTTAACAGTGCTTCACATGAAAATCCTACTAGAAGTAGGGGTAAGAGAACTGCTTGGATTTTTTTGAAGTGAAAAATCTGAGCAAGGTTTATGTTAACAGCAAATAGCATCAACAGCAAATTAAAATGCAGATCAAAGCAGATCAGAAAACAGGGACACTTCTTGCTAAAATAGGATCATATACCTAACAAGGCAAATTAGGAATAAAGGCCATATTCCAAATAAAAGTCTGATACTCTCTGTAGTTATGGTAAATAAAGGCCAAGACTAGTATTTGAGAATTATGGTAACACACTGTCACAATTTACTCCAGCATTTTTTTTTAATTATTATTTTAGTCTGACACACCTTTATGTTGCAGCACCTCTGTGGCAGTCCTGTGGTCTTGAAAACATATGATGATGCTGCTGTCTAAGTCTGTACAGGTCCATCCATATCCCTCATTGCTATCACCACGCTCCAACTCTTTTATACAATGACCCACGACTGAATATGTTAATCAACAGTGAAAATGCTTGTAAGGAATCTTTATGCATCACAGGTGTGCCATAGTTAGCATGCATAGTCTTTTAGGTAGGTCTCAGATTTGACCTACTGGAAACATATACCTGAGTACCTGTCTGCTTGTATGTGAGTCCTTCTAAGTGCATTTACTTAATGATTTAAAGCTGCACACAAACAGTGTTGCACTGACAGCACCAATTAGCTGTGCAAGATAACTATTGGTCCTCACCAACAAATCCTGGAAGACATCAGTAAACTGAATGTCTTCTGTGTTTTGGGGGTGGTGAAACGTTTCAAACCTTGTACCCAGCTTCCTGTGGATGGAATTCTCCCTCATTAGAGATGATTTTACTGTGCTAAATGTGGATCTTAGGAATACTGTGTTGTTGTTGTTGTCAGTCCATTTATCCACTATTCAAGTCCAGAGCAACGTATATCAGCATCAACTGACCCTAATTTCTCGCCATGGGTATACATGATCAATCAAAGATGAATCCTTATCTTTTTATTGACCCCTTTGCTTTCCTCTAGCACCTCTGTTGGGGTAAATTTCTCTTGTGGACCAACCTTTTGGTCCATTTGCTGTAGGTTTTCATGGTGCCATGGGGGTGAATCCAAATGGTTTTTGTGCCCTCCTGATCTTTTGATTACTGCCAACATCATGCCAAAATTTCTACTTCTACACAAGAA
The DNA here is from genome assembly GCF_051107435.1 of Chaetodon auriga. NCBI lineage: Eukaryota > Metazoa > Chordata > Actinopteri > Chaetodontiformes > Chaetodontidae > Chaetodon > Chaetodon auriga. The sequence continues at coordinate 26,252,149 of NC_135080.1, read as the reverse complement.
ATATCAAAGTAGGCAGATTTGAACCATTTTTAGTTTGAATGGCTTCTCTGAATCTTTGGATTTTAAGCCTTATGACTGTATTTAATTGTGTCCAACACTGTCACATTGTGGGGTGTAAAATATGTAGAATTTCAAATATTCAGCCACTTGTTGGAACTATGGCTTTTGTTTGGCTTGTTTTTGATTTGCCATGTATGGTCTGTAAAATAAGTCCTGTAAGTTTACATAAACATGGTTAATTTACAACATCTCATTTATTGGCCACAGCATGTGCAGATATTCAGGTCAGAAGTACTGGAAATTGGAGATTTCCTGTAGGTGTAAATGTGAGTATGAATATGGTTGTATGCTTATGTATGTTAGCCTAGTGGTAGGACGGGCACCAAGAGTATGTTGGGATAAGATTCAGCCCCCTTGACCCTGGACAAGATAAAAGTGTCTGCATGCCTCAAACAAAGTAGTTTGCATGATGTGCTGTCTGACTATATCTAAAAGCAATAGCATTATACTGGTTCTGTATGGCCACACTCAAAGGTGGGCTGAAAGGCTCTGTAGGCACAGAGAAAGGAGAGATGCAACAAACCATAAAAAAGAGGAAAACAGCTCACACTTTCAGGCAGTCTCCTCTCAAGGTATTCATGGGGTTGCACTTGGTGGTACATACAAAAAGTAAAGGAGTAGTTTTTAAGCATGAAAAGAGAGCTTGAGAGAGAAGTCATAATTCTGCATACTTTCACCCCTCCACACACCTGCCCAGTTACTGTGTAAAGTGTGAGTGATTGCTGGATTGTCTTTTCAGAAAATTACATATAGTTGTTGGATACAGCCCCTCGATTTCCACCATTTGTGAGGACTATCAAACACTGTTAGACAATCTGGAATGCATTCGTTTGAAGCACATATTAAGCAGGTTGTGACATTGGATAGGACGTTTCTCTTTGCTGCGGGCCAAATTTGTTTTGAAGCATGAAAAAACAATGTAGAGTTCCACGTAAATTTTTGCCTGTAGTCATAAATATAACACAGTGTTCTGTCGTCTGGTTAGAAAACACAGCTCTCTACTTTTGGGGCCTTCCAGGAGAAGTTCAGGCGCACTGTTACCCCTCACCAGTGCCAATGTCAGTGCCTTGTGTCTTGTGCCAGCCTCAGCAGGCGCCGGTCCTCGGCTCGCACCCCATGCCCCGGGTCTTTGCAAACTCCCCCATGTGCATATGCTCCTTATGGTTCAAGCGCCGCCGCCAATTTTCCACCATCTGCCTGTGCCCTGTACTTACACACAGAGGCAAGGTCTCCGCTGGATAGCGCCCGCCACCCTTCACCTTGTCGGAGTAGAGAAATTTCTAGTGTTAACTTGCAGCCCGAGTAGAGTGAGACGCAACCGCCATGCTGAAGAAACAGCCGAATGTGCTCATGTTGAGGGGCGGAGCATGAATTCACCCCTACCATTTAATTTTGTTACCCTTTTTCTTTTCACTCTTTCCCTGTTTCCTCTCCTCAATGCTTCCCTGCTTCCCTCAACTCCTCCTTTTTTCTTTTTCTTCCCCTGTCTTCCCCAGACTCCCTCTCTTCATCTAGCCTTCTCTCTAGCTCTGTGCTCCCCCCTTGCTCGGTCTTGCAAATGGCTGCCCGCCAACGGTTTGTCTGAGGAGAAAACAGATTTGAATGAAGAACGGAGACAAAAGAGGGAACAAAGAGGCAGTAAAAGGCGTTACACACAAAGAGACGTACGCCTGTTGGAGACGCACAGTTTGTCTGTGAGTGTGTTTTTCTTATATGTGTGTGTTCAAGGGTCTTTACCATACAGTGGGCAGCAGTCCAAGACTAGAGGGTAATCCTTTACCTAGGCTTTACCACTGGGAATGTCATGAATAAGTCAATCATGATGATGCATGCACTCTGCTGACGACACATACGCATGTTCAAAGAATATCTAGGTCTTGCAGATGTGCCAGAACCCTGCTTCGGTGACATCAGGGTGCAGTTTATGATGATAGGCAGATACACACACATACTCGCGCACACACACATCCTCAGACACACATACACACACGTAAAGCCATGGAGGCAAGGCCAGATAAGCAGATTATTTGAAGGAGGCATTATTCACCGTATGAATGCAATAATTGGTTTCATTATTTGGTGGGAATTCCAGCAACACTAAATGAAGCATTAGATAGTGTTTGGTTCCCCAAAGCAGGCTGGAGTTGCACGCTCAGCTCGCCCACCATGGGCCTGTGTTTACATGATGTGTTTTCTGGCTCTTATCTCAAATCGCAGCAAGCATGCCTGCTTCTGCTGCTGCTTTTATTTGTTTAAAGGTGGTGTTTGAGTAAAAGAATTCAATATTTTGAGGATATTTGGTCCCTTTCTTCAGACAGCGTGAGTGTCTGTGTGTCCTCCTTTATGTGAGTGTATATTTTTTCTGTCAGGGAAACAGTGGTGGGCGGGCTGGGAGGTGGGGAGGCCTACTTTAACGGTCTTTTGAAGGAGATAAATGGCTTACAGATGGCCCAATCAATATATTCAAATGAGACACGGAGTCTAGCAATGAGCATTGAGCAGAGAGCTGGGGGGTGCTGCGGGGGCTAAAACACCTAAGGTCATGACTAGACCACACAGCAAAGATGCAACCTAAGACCTAGATGCAATTACATGTCAGTGCGGTTTACAATGTGAAACAGTTCAGATACTGAATAATTTGATGAATGAAATTTAAAAAAAAAAAAAAAATCATGAAGCACTGCATTTGTGCTTATAAGGCATTATATTTGGCTTACAAGCACATTTGAATCACTGATAATGAACTGCAGCATTATATGATAAACACATTGTGTCTCATGTTAAATGAACGCACACGTAGAGTTTGTTATAACCATCTACAGAATTATACAACTGAGTGTGCACGCAACTGTGGTAAATAATGTAGGCCAAAAGTGGACAAGCAAGGAGTTTACCAAAATGTTATTTTGGGGTTTAGAATAGATAGTGAATATCGTAAAATCATGAACAATAGAAATGATGATCAAAACTCTAAATTTGAGACTGTAAATAAGATACAATGTCATTTGTTATGTCAACAGTTACCACACAGCACTACAGAAAAAGTAATGAAAATATATGAGCAGTAATTCATATCACATTTTTAATGACACAGCAATGCAAAACCATATATTGTAAATGCAGAGTGAATGCAAAAGCAAAGCCAAATGCTCAAAAGGAATGAGGGTATAAATGTGTTTGGGGACATATATGTCATACATATGTATATAATTATCTTTTGAAGTCTTGGGTGTCAAGACCTCCATGTCTTATTTTCTACAGTGTGAAACTGATGTGTATCATTGCAGGCTGACAAATACAATGATGCTCCAGAAAATTCCCAGCATTTTTATCACATTTTTTTCCCAGATCAGAACATTCCATTTAGAACACCTTCTCCTGTCTTCATGGCAAATCCTGTAGGTCTGTGTGTTCTGGGGTTGAAATGATGTTGCACAATGCAATTGGTAGTAGATAGTCAGCCACCAGAAGTAAGAGTAGTGGTGGCACCAGGGCAGTATGCAATATCAACAGGAAGAATTTGAAGAAACAATCTGTTATCTTGGGAAACTTGTTCCCGGCTTCCTTTTGAACTTGTCGTCACTTTTATTTGTGTGTATCAGTGTGTTTAGCCTTGCTTATCACAATGACTGGATGAACTGCTTTCTTCGCTCAGTGAAAGCGAAAGGTTCTCCAAAATGTTTAACGCTGCCCCCCTCACATCTTAATTAATGAATATTCAAAATAAATATGAGATACAATGATTTTGGGATCACCCCTGTTGGGAATTGGTGGGAACAATGACTGCATGCAGCATCTCAGCGGTTCTGCCCTCACACCCTTTAGCCGGGAAGCCCTGGAGTAATGACATGCATGTTTTCACTTTCACTGAAGCTAGGTTTAAAAGTCCCCCCTCTGCTTCCAGTCTCGCTACAGTATGCTGAGCAGTGCTAAGGTCTGCTAAGCAAATCAAAGACCCCTTTCTGTGGGCTACTGGACACAGACATGAAATTGCTGTCAATCTTTTTATATGACTCTGGGTAAGATGGCAAACAAGCATATTTCCAAAAGTGTCTAAAGGGATAATGCACATGATGACATATGACATGTGAGTTGCCCTTAGCAGTTAAAACTTCAACCTTTTGCCATTTTCAATGTTACGTCAAAACCACAATTACTAGTTAGTATATGTGGCAAATATCGGGGTAACACATGAACTACAAGTAGTGCAAATATTAATCATATTACTTGATGAATCTACCTCAAGTTTTTCTTTACCATTTTGTAAGAAATAAGAGAATAACTCCTCCTTTGATACACATTCTGTCCAAGACAGAGAATTCTAGTTCCTAATACTTGCACAGGATCCACTATCATGTGCCATATGGTTTTGAGCCAAAAGATAATGAAAGGCGATAACATAATATAGATAATGCTAGAGAGAATAACCCATATCCCAAGAGATAAAGTTGTTTACTGACAAAAGCAGCTGGTTGAAAAATGGTTGGAGAGATTCAGCCAATACGAAGGAAAAAAAAAAAAAAGAAAAAAAAAAAGATAGTACAAATGTGAATGTTGTGGTGGTGTTGGGAGGTAGGGGGTGGGGGGCGTAGACATATGCCCAGTATAACCAGTGCTTGAGGATGGTGGTATTGGTGGGGGAGATTCCCTGGAGGGGGAAACATGGTTTCCCAGTCTGGAGATAACATCCTCACGCAGGCTCCTCGGGAGAAACATAAAAATCCACCTAGACATTACCCAGGTATTTTATCATGCCCTATCAGATCCAATTCTCCCTTATCACACTTAACACACACTTAAACACGGATACCCATTTCTGGACACATTGCTCACATTCAAATATAAGAGGTGGAAAGGAGGGACCACATTTTCTACAAGATGAAAGAGCTGTGGTACAAGCAGCAGGGAGCTTCATCATTAAACAGCAGCAATAAAGCAAGTGCTGGGATTATGGGTAATGTGGTTTTACTTTTTAAAAGCACTAACATTTGTATACTGAAAAAAAATAGCCACATTAAGAAGTCATTTTGTGAAAAATAATTGAGGAATTCAGCCTTAAATGATCAGTTCACCCTATCCGCTAAAGATATATATATATATATTCTCAAATACCTCGATCTGACCATGCAAACAGTTTCAGTTTTATGTGCTGAGGTTGTGATCAAATTCTGCTAGCATCACAACACATGGAGGTGAATGGAAGTCAGCGTCTGGTTACTCAGGATAGTTTGCAGATTATCAACAGTTATCCTAGAGACTTTTCTTTGGTAGTAAATCGTTCCACTGAAAACTGTTGACAGCACGCTCTGTGGATGAGCCAGAGGGACACAGTTTTCAGAAAAGCAGCTGGAAGTTTTTAAATATAATATTTCAATTCTTTGACCGCTAAACAAAGTTCCATTCAACTAAACTGCATTCAATGAACAAGTGTCAGCGACCACTTTCTCTAAACTAAAACTAAAGCACGCATATCTATCTGATGGTTGCATATACGGGGGTCTTAAAAGGGTGTTGTCACCTTTGCCCAGTGCGGGTTTCCCTGTTTCAGGAATTCTGTACATGGATGCAGATGATTGGTACACCAGAGAAAGTTCTTGAAAGGCAAGACTGAAGTAAACCAAACTTGTCACAACCCTGAAGCTTTACCATTCAAATTGACCTCTAGGCTGAATACAGCAGATCACTGTACAAGTACAAGATACTGAGACTTCATTCTAGAAAATTCTAAATGTAAAATGAAATCGATGAATAAGCGACAGCAAAATTTTTACACATCTAATGACATTCCCGGGTGAAATAGGGTTTTTTTTTTGTTGTTGTTGTTGTTTTTTGCCTTTGTTTTTGTAGTACATGCTGATGCACTGATGCAAGACAAAAAAATCAGTACCCAAAGGTTAACCTTTTTAATATGTTTTGGTTTACTGACAGCGTCATCTGTCTGTGCATTTACCAGTCTGTTTATTTTCTGTCTATGTAGATGGAAAACTTTGTTTTCATATAGCCAACAAAATAATTTCATTTTAAATAGCATTTGAATAAAGCAGTAGAGTCTCATCACAGTCTGATGGTCAGTTGGCAGCTAACATCAGTTTGCAAACTAGATATTAAGTATTATTAAGTTTGTCAGCTATTGCACATTCAGCAACTTAAAAACCTTCAAATGTCAACATCATTAAACTTAGCTACTAGATTGTGCTTATTCTTCAACAGCATTGTTAGCAAAGCACTGTCCTTAGCTTGTAAGGTGTAGTTTTGTAAGGTGCAATTTTGTTTATATTTTGCCTCAGTGCCCCTGCATGCTCAGCTGTCAATCAAATACACACCCATTCAGAGGCTTAGAACCTTAGAACGGAGCATTTTTTTTTTTTTTTAACAATATACTCCCATGACCTCTTTTTCTTTGTGTCGAAGACAAAAAATATGAAGTGAAATGTATTTTACTACATACATGATGAATGTACAGGCAGAACATGAAAGCAGAGGTCTTTTCGATTTAGAATGAGACTGAAATGGAATCACAGAGGTTGTATCTGAGGAACCCAGGAAATATCAAATTGTGTATGTGCATGTGCACATGACTCTGTGTGTGTGTGTGTGTGTGTGTGTGTGTGTGTGTCTGTGTGTGTGTGTCATTAGGTCATATGTCACAGACAGCATTAACAATAGTCCATTTTGGGGGATAATAAAGGCTGTTTCCCTCCTCACACCCTCCACACCTCCCCACTCATCACCCCACAATCTGCTTTAGGCTTCAGTCTCTCCTTGACCTTTGACCTCAGGTACAGCCAGGTGTTGACTGTTCCCCTCTCATATCTGCTTGCCCTCCCCTGCTTTACACACACACACACACACACACACACACACACACACACACACACACACAAACACACACAAAGGCTCAGGCATGCATATGTTTATGTCTTTAAGAAGATCAGAAACAAATCTGCTTATACACACACAAGCAGACATATTAATACACACATGCATATTTAAAAAGATAAAAACCTAAATACACATATGTACATATGTAGAAATACTTATTTACAGCACAAGGCCATTAATGCAAAAATAGTGATTCATGTTTTTCAAGATATAAAAAAAGAATACAACTGCACACAGGCATTCACCTACTGTAGACACATGAAATAAGCTCACACAAACACTTAAAAACGTGCACACACACATATACACACTGTCCACACACACCCTCAGAGGGGTTTTAAAAAATTAGAGAAGCTCAAGTGGGAAAACAGTGTCCATTTGTCTTTGGGCTAATATGAGCGTGGCTGCATTAGAGACAAATAGCATCCACTTCCATTTCCTTTATCACTGTCAGGCCAATTAATAGGCCAAGGATCCTGTTACTGAGCCACTAGATGGAGGCAACGAACACACACACACACACACACACACACACACCCACACACACACACATACACACACGCACGCAGACACACAAAGAGAGCTCTTTCAGCTGCTGACCTTGGCTGCTCTTCCCAACACAAAAGACCCCAGAGATGGATGCCTCTTTGAAGAGCACTGGCTCTCTGGAAAGGTAGTATTGCTGTCATCACCCAGACACACGTGTGCACACCCACATACATGCATGCAAGTACATATCCATATGCTCATTGATTGAGAAATATATGTGAATCCTCATTAATTGCAGTTCATTTTGAAGCACAGGAGCCAAATATTTGGAAACACAGGCATCATTTTGGTCTGAGAATAGAATATTCAAATAGAAAGATGGACAGGGTATTTTAAGCTTCAGTCCAAATATACCTGTCAGTCTTCAGAATAGCCCAGTTGTGGCATCCCCTCACGAGAATCACTGCTCTCTGATGTAGAGCTGCATTGAGAGCGATGGAGAGCCTCTCCTGCTTTTAATGACATGGAGCATTTATCAGTCATGTAGATTACAATGTCACTTGAGTGTCACCTGGAGGACAGATCCAGGCCGGGAGAGCCATGCATTCAACAAACATGGGCACACACATAGAAATATGCTCTCATGTCATTACTGTTATTATTATTATTATTAATCCAGCCAACTAAGCATACATGTAGCTCATAGAATGGTGTGTTCCCTCTACACAACCGCAATAAATGAGTGTTTTTGTGATTTCTGATTGTGATTTATTTAGAAACAGAATTCTACAGTTGTGCATTGACAAATGCAACGAAGATCTCTCTTTTACACATGTACTCAAAAACACTTGAGCATTATTGTACTAAGTACAGTATAACTCCCCTGTTTAACACTGAAGTATTTCAGAGCATTGATCTCTTTCCTTTCCCATTTTTGAAAATTGAATTATATTGTTCATGTCAACAGCAAGGCTATTCATAGCCAACAAATGTTGGGAAGGGAATCAACCTAGCTAACAAAGTTAATCAAGAAGCCATTGTGAAGTCGCTAAATTCTACCTAGTTTGTTGTTGTTGTCTGTCTTGTGGGGAAACACAACCTGGTTCCTTGACATAGAATAATCATCTTCGACAATTTGTTTTTTAATCTTTCTTCTAGAAAAAGCTGCAAAGATTACTCTGATTTTTAATATGTAAGTCCCCTTCCTCTGTCTGACCATCTCACTCTCAACTCCACAAATACCTGGTGGCACCAACTCACTGTCTGATTCACTTATTCGCATCCATTCGCAACCTACCTCTTTTCCTTGGATCTTCATCTTTTCACTGAAGACACATGGAGAGAAGTTAAAAGATGTGAATCAAGGAAACATGCTTTTAGAGGAATGTGTTGTTCTTCTCTGATGAAGATGACATAGCTGGATTATTCAACTTTAACAGCTCTGTAGCGATCTTCTGTGGTTTGGAGTTTGTACTGGCACATATTATATGCACTTTGGAAATAATACTGAGAGTCCACAGTTACCTCTGTTACCACAGCAGCAGTTGATTTATTTTCTTAGTCTGTATGTTTCCCCTTACAATTTACAGTTTGACTAACATCTGCACATTTATCTAAAACCTGCTGCATTCTGTGTTTATACTGTCTACAGATCAGTCCAACCACAGTTTGTAAATGGACTGCACTGCTCACATGCTGAATACACAAGAGACATAATGGAACGGCAACAACAATTTAGTTTAAGAAAAATTATTTAAATATTATTTGTGTCTGCATTTCTTGATATTTTGTTTGTAAATATGTTACTTAACAATCCAGATTATGATTAGAATGTTTTATAATTAGCAGAGATGATTTATTATCCTAAATATTTTCAGAAAAGTAGAAATGATGTGAGTATACTATATTTCACATCCATATTAGTTTCTAGTCGATGCATTGAGGATTTTCAGGCTCACATGTGACTAAATGGAACAATGAAAACTGACAATTAAAAATCTTTAGTAATTCCTGAATGGCAGCAGATAATATTATCCATGACAAAGAATAAAAGGACAAATAACATCATGAAGAGGAAAATCTTCCAAATGAGTGAAGCTAGTCGTTTTAGATTCTTCTGATAATCAGACCTACAGCTAACACAAATAAACTTTTCTAACCAGATGGTGAATAAGAACGCAAAGAAACTCTGAAATTTGGAAGTACTATACCTGACTTGGTTTTGTCATTTGACCTCGTATTAAACTTCATTGATGTTGTGATGTGGTGTCAGATCACTCTGATCAGTTGCAGCACCCAATCACCAACTGATTGACAATAAAACAGTGTGTCTGCCCAGTCAAACACGTAGGCTCTTGTTTTTCCTCGCCCATGAATCCTCCTAGAGGTCCTCTCGTACCTCACTCCGAACAGAGACAGAGGAATTGGAATATCCATGTCAAAGAATCAAATAATCTAAAATGGATTTGCTGTTGGCTTCTCCCTCCGACACTCCAAGTACAGTTACTCTGCCACATTGAAATAAAAGTTTTTGCAGAACAAAAAATTTTCATGGCTTGTAGAACCAATGGGTTTTGGGGCTGGTAGCCACAGGCAGGGAATGGAAGTCATCCAACCTTTATTTAACTCAAAAAAATCTGAAAACCGAGAAAAAAAAAAAAAGTCAGAAAGAATTAAAAAGTACATAGAATAACATCACCCTCTAAATCCTTTCAACTCGTCCTTACTGTTCCTATGGGATGCTTCACTGACCCATTAAGGTCCCCAAATTTGTATATATAGTGTACATCACAGTATACTGGGTACAGTATGTGAAAACATTTGTTATTAGTAACCAGTGCCTAGCCTTTATTTAATCAGCCAACTGATATCAAACATGCATGAATGCGTAGACTTTTCTTCCTCACACACTACATCCCACACACACACATTCTGTTAACACATTGATGAGCCTGATATTCAATCAATGAAGATTAACTTGCTTAACTTGCCTAAGGTAAGTCCCTTCTGTCCGCTGCTTTTTCTGAAGGAAGAAGCCCAAATACGATTATGCGGAAGGGGAAATTATGCCAAGATGAGTAGAGCTTAATATATGGTAATTATTTGACAGGATATACTTACACAGCGATTAGCATATCTCCAAGACGAGACAGAGATAGAGAGCGGAAGGAGAGGAGAGGGAGGGAGGAAGAGAATAGAGGGGAAGACGAGGGCTACGTGATAAGGATTTCTTTCTCTCTCTTTGACAGGGGGTGGTAGGAGACTCTGCATAGGCAAACTGTTCTTCCATATGTACCTTTACTGATAAGCCATCTCTATAGGGGCTGGGCCAATGCTAAGCAGGCTTGACGTGCCTGGCATACAGACAGACAGCACATGTCACACCTATCATTCATTACACAGGTCGAACATGTGCACAAATGTGGCCACACACACACACACACACACACACACACACACACACACTGTAGCAGTTGTAATGCTCAAAAAAGTATATGCAAAAGGTGTGGTGTGTTAGCAAGCAATGTATATCCATTCAGTGAATGTTTGTGATCTCTGTAAGGTCTTGCCAGAAACTTGTGTGAATACATGTTATCTGGTGGTTGCAATGGATCGCTGAAAGCACATAGCTTTCATGTTGCTTGAATCATTCATCTTTGCATTGTTGTACTTATCTGAACTGTTATGTTGTTTGTGTCATTTTATGTGACTGATGATGTTCTGTCAATAAAGGTATTTGAATGTCAAGTATCAAACTGGCTCCTTGCACTTCCTGGAATTCCCCATGGTGGTGTATTTCTTCTCCTGATTTCAAACAGACTTTACACATTGCTGCCACCACCCTCCAGAGCCACCCTGTTCTCCTCATGGTCACTGTGGACTCATTCACCTTCGGTTTTGGGTTGTCTGTGGTGCATGTGTGTCATTCAATTTCAAACCTTCAAACAGTTCAAAATCTTAAGCAGCTTGATATAAAATACAGTTTTGTAACAGGTAATGCAAAGCAAACTTCATCTGCATAGCAATGGTGGCTGAGGATCATGGGTAATATAGCCTTCTACTACATCCAAAGCTGATAGAACAAACCTTATTTCTAATAACCAAAGGACAAATAATTAAAACTGATGGCCATTACATTAACTTATCGTATTGTGTCTGTACATGACGACCTGGGAATCAGAATGCAGTGGCTCCAGAGGGTGGTGTCAGCAATGTGTCTAGTCTGTTGGAAATCCAATGAAGACCAAGAAAAAGAACAACAATAACAAGAACAAGAGAAAAAAAAGACATGATGTCTTTCACAAGGGTACTCTTTTTTTCTTCTTTTTAAAGAACATCAAACAGTTACAGAAAAAAATACAGTCGTTCAAACAACATGCAAGCTATGTAGTTTCAGTGATAGCAGAGTCCATAGCAACTACTACAGCAATAATAGAAAATGTTGTATGACAACAGTTTTGGAGAGACCTGAAAAAAATCTGAATAATAACTGACAAGGCAAAAATCATATACATTCACTGAACAAAGACCTTGAAAACACATTTCTCGCTAAAAATGTTATCAAAACTCATTTCAGTCTATTTTCCACTGAGAATAAAAGGAATATCCACCTTTTTTTGTTGTTGTCAGAGAAAGAAACTTGACAGTCATGTGACGGTGATGCAGGACAATACAGAAGAATAAGGAAAAAAGGCGCCATTATTAGGAAACATGTGTCACATTTTGATGTGATTATGAGTGACAGAGTTCAGGCACGGCCTTCACCTGCACCTGACAGGCAAAAACAAAGACACACACAGCTAATATCCCTCTCAATACATTACTGAACATTTGCTGCAACACGTGATACAGACACATTGCAATCCATTACCTTGTGTTTGTGTGGTGGTGTAGTACATACATCTTACTGTCTACCTCTGTGTCCTATCGGCTAGGCCCTGCCAATACTCCCACTGAGAAGAGTGTATGTGACTAATGCATCCCAGCAAAGAGCATATATCCTTCACACACACACACACACACACACACACACACACACACACACACACAAATTTGTATTTCTTGCCATGTGAGGACACTTATTGACAGAAGTCATTCCCTAGTCCTTGACTGTAACCTTAATCACCACAACTGCCTAACCTCAACCCTGTACATCTTTACCTTTACCTAATCTAAACCTCATTGTAACCCAACCCTTAAAACCCTCAAACAGCCCTTTGACAGTCTGTCTGGCAGTGAGGGCAGAATTTCCTCACTTGCCAATAATGTCCTTACTCGCATGTTCTGCCCAAGATGCACAAGTACACTCACACACCCACACAACTATACACAATGTATACACACACAGTGGAATAAGGAATACCCTCATACTCCTTTCTGTCGCTGCTTCTGCATCAGTTGCCTTATTGATTGTGAGACAGAGATGATTACATGTACATGAACATACATGAGTGCGACTGTGATAAGAAGGCAAGAAGGTTAGAGATGCTGGGGGGGGGGGGGGGGGGGGGGGGGGTGTCACATTGCTCAGCCTCCCCAGGAAAGTTAATGTCAGAGTGCTGGAAAGGAGCACATCCAAAAGAGCGATGTGTACAGTGCATTCGGAAAGTATTCACATCCCTTCACTTTCCACACATTTTGTTATGTTACAGCCAATTCCCATTTCAATTTCCAATTTCTCCCATTCTTCTCTGCAGATCATCTTAAGCTCTGTCAGGTCAGATGGAGAGTGTTGCTGCACAGCTATTTCCCGGTCTTTCCAGAGATATTCAATTGGGTTTGGGCTCTGGCTGGGCCACTAAAGGACATTCACAAACTTGTCCTGAAGCCACGTTGTTGTCTTGGCTGTGTGCTTAGGGTCATTGTCCTGTTGGAAGGTGAACCCTCACCCCAGTCTGAGGTCCTGAGCACTTTGGAGCAGGTTTTCATCAAGGATCTCTCGTTCATCTTTCTTTCAATCCTGACTAGTCTCCCAGTTCCTCCCAGTCCCAGTTCCAACATCCCCACAACATGATGCTGCCACCACCATGCTTCACCTTAGGAATAGTATTAGCCAGGTGATGAGAGGTGCCTGGTTTCCTCAAGACGTGATGCTTGGCATTCAGGCCCAAGAGTTCAATTTTGGTTTCATCAGACCAGAGAATCTTGTTTCTCATGGTCTGAGAGTCCTTTAGGTGCCTTTTGACAAACTCCAGGTGGGCTGTCATGTGCCTCTTATTTACTGAGTAGAGGCTTCCATCCGGCCACTCTACCATAAAGGCCTGATTGGTGGAGTGCTGCAGAGATGATTGTCCTTCTGGTAGATCCTCCCACAGAGGAATGCTGGAGCTCTGTCAGAGTGACCATTGGGTTCTTGGTCACCTTCCTGACCAATGCCCTTCTATCCCAGTTGCTCAGTTTGGCCGGGTGGCCAGCTTTAGGACGAGCCCTGGTGGTTCCAAACTTCTGCCATTTATGAATGATGGTGACCACTGTACTCTTCGGGACCTTCAGTGGTGTGGAAATTTTTTTGTACCCTTCCCCAAATGTGTGCCTCAGTACAATCCTGTCTCGGAGGTCTACAGACAACTCCTTTGACTTCATCACTTGTTTTCTGCTCTGACATGCACTGTCAACAGTGGGGCCTTATATAGGCAGGTGTGTGCCTTTCCAAATCACATCCAATCAATTGAATTTACTACAGGTGGACTCCAATCAAGTTGTAGAAACATCTCAAGGGTGATCAGTGGAAACAGGATGCACCTGAACTCAATTTTGAGTGTCATAGTGAAGAGTGTAAATACTTATGTACATGTGATATTTCAGTTTTTTATTTTCAATTAATTTGCCGAAATTTCTAAAAAACCTTTTTCACTTTGTTATTATGGGGTATTGTGTGTCGATTGATGAGACAAAAAAGGAATTTCATCCATTTTGGAAAAAGGCTGTAACATAACAAAATATGGGGAAAGTGAAGGGTTGTAAAAACTTTCTGAATGCACTGTATTCCCTCCTGGCCGTGGAACAGTGGACCTGCCCTTTACACTTGCTGGGTTACTAGTGAGGTCATGGGAGTTTGCCCATTCAGTCTGCCTTTGTTTTGCCAACTTGGAGAAGGCTTACAGCTGTGTTCCTTCAGGGAACCAAAGTGAGTTCTGTGTCTGTGTTCTCAGCACAAAGTCAAACACGTTTCTGGTAGGGGTTGGCCTCTGCCAATATTGTCTCTTGTCACCCATTCTGTCTGTGACACTCATGGACAGGATTTCAAGATGCAGGTAGGGTGAGGGGAGGGTCTGGTTGGGGACCTTTGATCTTTGCAGATGATGTGGTTCTGTTGCCTTCCTCAGACCATGTCCGTCAGCATGCATTAGGTGTTGGATGAGTGGAGATGAATAAGTGGAATGAATGAGTGGAGAAACAAGGGGTGTCCCCTAAAAGTCAATGATTCAAGTCATCATTTGAGAAGAGCCTGAATTGGCTTCAGCTGAATCAATGAACTTTTGCTTTTTAGCTGTGTCACTCTACACAAAGCAATGCAGGAGCAACAGCATGGCAGGCTATAAACTTTACAAACTGAGTCTTAAAATGACCACAAACCACACAACTGTGATTGAGGTGGTGAACTTTGAGAGAAACTGGGAGCACTGTGACTCCAGACAGCATGAGGCAAGGCAGCAGAACTCCAGTCTGCTGGCTGCTCCAACGCTCTCTGCAGTGATGTAACGCATAACACATGACAGTAATAAAATTACTTTCCCAATAATGATGATGGTAATCAAGTACTAATAAAATTAAGTAATCATGCATCCAGACATTCATTTGTGCCATGTGCATATTTGGGCAGGGACATCTGGACTACCTCGCTTAGCCTGCTATCACCTCCACCCAAGCCCAGATTCTCTTCTCCATTGACATTGACTCTCTATACTAACACTGACTCAAATTTAGGCTTGAAAGCGGTAGTTTCATCAACATCCAATACCTGACTGATCAGACTAAGCAATTCTACAATTACTCAATAACTTTCACAACAAGTTATTTTCAGTTTAATGGTAAACATTACTTGCAGACGAGCATTTATGCAAAAGGAAGAAAATACTCTCCTTCCTATGCAAACATAAATGTGGCAGAGTGGAAAAGAACACCCTTGTTATACATATGCTATTTGGGTGTCTTTGGGCTATGGGGAGACAAAATAGCTGCTTTTGAGAAATTTGCAGCAGTGTTAAAGGGGGTATTTTATGGAAAAACTCCCTTTTTCAGTGCTTGTGCACATACATTTGGGTATCTGGAATGTCTACCAACCCAAAAAATGTGAAATAAGACAACTCAATCAGCCTTTTGTTGGCTGGCCGGTCAGAAAAAATGGGACTCAACAAGCCATACAGACTTGGCTCTCCTTCCTACGTAAAGTACAGGTTCATTCTGCCCCCCATCTGAGTATCACCACCGACAGCTTGAGAACTGCCTTTGTGAAGGTGCGCCATTTTTTTTCTCACAAGCGCTGGAACTGCCAGCATTATGTCAAAGCTAAGAGCTAAGTATGGGAACTGCTCTGCTTTTGGCTGCACAGACTAGCACAAATCTCAACACTGGCCCACAGCCTCAGAGGACAGAAGAACTGAGTGGATTAACTTTTATTTATTTATTTATTTATTTATTTTTTGAAAAAAAAATTGTGAAAACTGATATGATTCCATGCATATAGATACAGCCTATGGAAATGTGAAAAAGATTTGCTAGTTATCCTTTACTACAGGTAGTGAATAATGACTCTGTAAGCAACAAGGCATTTCTCTGTTTCCAAGTCAGACTTAATTATTGTGTCAACAGATCACAATATACATTACAAAAACTTACAGAAGTGGATCCAACAGATAATGTACAGCTTTGACAAACATTAAAGCTTAAATCTGGTAATAACTGAAAAGATCACAGTTACTCTGTGACACATGGACACAGTACAGCCTTCATTGCATTTAATTTTTGCTATAATAGAGGAAAAGATTAACATAAACATTACGTGTTAAAATGTGTGTGTGTTTTTTTGAACTGGTCTGACTCAGTTAAAGCTGGTTTACAGCAGGTTCCTGTTCTGCATCATATAAAAGGCATGAATTAGATTATAGAACAAAATAAAAACAGAAACAAGACAAAACTAAAAAAGACAGACGCGACAAGGAGAGGCCTTAAGTGCCTGAGTAAGATGGTATATGAATGTGAGTTGAATCAGTGGTTGCAGGTGTGTTCTTCCATCATAAAGTCTATGCCTGTTGGAAATGTGTAATAGAGGGTATTGCTCTAATATAATGTGCAATCTTATTCCAGATTTTAGTGTTGTCTGAAAAATCATTTCAGACCATAGGTCCCAGTAGCTGCAGATACTTTGGTTACCAAGCAGTTTTTCAAAAGCATAAGCAAGTTACTTTATAAGATCAGTAAATCCAGACCAAGAACATCTTCAGCTATGTTGACAATGATGAAGGTAAAGTCTATTCCATGCACACCGCTGCCTCATTATGAGAAATATCAGTGGTCTTATATGACTAATGTACACATGGAGGATAACACATGGTTGGCTACAGTAGTGACTATGCTATAACTTTCATATGTTTATTAGGTGTGTTTTTACTGGAAATAATTAATGTTTCACATCTTCAATCTGTTTCATATTGTACATTCAGGTCACATGCCCTGACAATCACTATAAGTGTTTACATTACACAAGTTACTGTGCTACATGCTAAAATATTACCTCTGCATCTTTTCACAACAAATGCTGTCTACTTCACTGGTCTCTGAAGGTCACTTCTCACAAATGTTCCTGTGAAGACAAACATAGAAGAGATTGTATGTTTATTGGAACCTGTTATCTGGATTTCCACTGTTCATTTCTCCATGATTTTGGGTCAGATATGAACTTCAACATGTGCTGTTCTAAAGTTTTTGGTTTTGAAGTGGTTGTTGGTGTGATTTTCACAGTAGAAGAGCAGCTAAACAGTATTACACAAGAGTAGCTATCACCCAAAACACATGTTGTGTGGGGTAATTAAATCACAACTCATATGTTTTCACTGAATATGCACTTACCACATCACAGTAGACAAAGCTTCCAATATTCTTACCACTGCACTAAGACTGACAGGCTACGCATGATGATTCCTTGGTGAGATTAAAGGAGAGGTTAAGTGCATGTTCGACAGGCAGGGTGGTATATAGAAGGCAAAGGAAAAATCCCCCACTTATACCCTTGTGTGCATTTATTTTCAAACTAAAAATAAACTCACCTGAGAAATAAAATCACATTTTTGAAAGGCCCAGGTTCAATACAGCTCCTAGCAAGACACAGAAACTCAGAATTCCCTGATACATGCAGAGTTAAAAGACAATACAGTAAAATCAAACAACTGTCTTCTGAAGCACATTCTATATGTTATCAATAGGCATTTTGGATAAAGACTAAGCATGTTTGGCAAAAACTCACATCTAACACCATTAATGTGTTCTATCAGCTTGAAAGCTAACACTATCAGGGATTGGTGAAACTCATGGCATGCACAAAGCTAGAATAGTGCAACACATCAACCTCATTTAAAATCCACAACCCTTTTCAAACATTTCATAGAACACAGCATACAATGTTTTAATAGAGAGGCTTGGAATGACTTTGAAACACTGTGGTTAGTAATATATAATATATTGTGATCATATATATATTCTCTGTTTCATGTAGTATTTGGAATATATTTGGAACCTGGATCATATTGTTGCTTGAGAGCAGTATAGCAGAAACCCAGCACTCATTTCTATATTTTCTGATGGGCTGCATGAACTTTGCCCATAACTCAGAGGCTTTTCCATTCTTCCAAAATCCATTTTCTTTATTCTTGGTTTGATTTATAGCACTTTAATTTTACTTTCCGACCCTGTAGATGGTTCAGAAATGTTTGCCAAGCCCATGATCTAATCAGAAGTTAAATCATTTTTATTACAGACAGAGACATTATACAATGCAATTGGTTTGAGACATACAAATTAGAGAGTTTTATTGTGACTGAGTATCATTTTTGAACCAGAATCCTGCCATATGAATGGGAATACAAAATGAGCCTGCTTGGCAGCAGCCTTCCCAGCTTCTGGATCAGGTCAATTCTCATATTTCTCAGACTGCCCATTGAAAAAATGGAGTCAAAAATGCTTGCAGTGGGTTAAAGTCATATGACAAACTTCCCTACAGAGATCAATAAAGGAGATGATGGTTGAGGTATTCCTTCTCGGCTAGTACATTTCAAGATACTAATGTGTGTATATTGTGGTTTCTTGCTTTCGTTTGATTTGCCCTCGCCACTCATTATATTCTGCCACTGATATGGGGAGTATCAACCCTTTATTTTTCTTCTTATTATTTGTTTTATGTTCATAATGTCCAGGGACAAACCATGCATTCTTCTTCTTCATCAGTACCTTGATCGTACCTTAGACTACTAACCTGTGAGTCAGTTTAAACTACTGTTGGATCATCTACAGGAACCTGTCATAGGAGCCTACTCAAACCTTGGCCACTCCCTAACCAGAAAGGAATTTACTGGAGAATCAACCATACACCTAACTGCAATGGGCCCCCTTCCTGTTTTGTCCCATGTACTCACTGCCATTTTATTGACGCAACCTGTTGTTACCTGTTTTAATACTAAAATTCAGTCAGTGGTGAAAATCTGCGAATTCCCACTTATCACTTACTGTGTCAAGATCTGCCACCGCTAACTATATTAACAACATAATTTAATTTCAGCAATAAAGACAAAACTAACAAGTCTGTGAGTGAGAATGGAAATCTTTTAAAGCACTGTTTTATGACTAAAGCTGGTAAATGACTGTGTTTTTGCAAATGTATATTGCTTCTATTTCAGTGTGTATGTGTGAAGCTTTGTACAAGTGGGCTTGTATGCAAAAGAAAGATTGCATGCATGTGGTTCATTTGTTAAAGGTAATGTTTCCATTTGTTCTAAAAGGCTTTGAAAATGATCATATCTTTAATGCATTTTAGTGCTTGACTGAATCAATGTTTGTCTGTCATTCTTGCATCATTATGTAATGTATTATTATCAAATGAGGAAATCAAAAAGAGATTTGCTTATGTGATTTCTGTCTTCCACAGACTTCCCAGTGCTGGGAGGCTGTGATGAGGCTGACCTCGCCTCATCACAGCCTCGCAGTCCTTTCAATCATGCCTCTTTTTGTCCTGATTGAATATTTATTGGCTTATTTATTCTTAATCACAGGCAGCCGCTTGTCTCTCCCATGCACACACACTCACACACATTATTAAATGCACAGCTGAACCCCTAGTCCTGGTTGCCCCTGGCAATCTCTCACTGGGCGAGTCCGTAAGTTTGTACAGTAAGTGCCAGTCATTCAGTGAATGGGTGAGTCAGTCTATTGGTAAGTTAACTAGTCTGTCTGTCTGTCTGTCTGTCTGTCTGTCGGTCGGTCAGTGTGGTGGTTTGCCAATAGGCCAGTCAGTTGATCAGTCGGTCACTGAATCCATCTGTCAGTCAGTCCTGGATTTCATCTGTCATTCAATCAAGCACTTGGTCAGTTGTTTTATTCATAAATTCACTCAAAGGTGGGGTTAAAAGATTCATTTGTATTTCTGAGCACTGAGATGCACTGAGATGTCATGAAAGCAGGGACCCAAATCCAAATGTTATTTCCTCCCATACACTCACCCACACATTTACAAGGCAATTGGAAATTATTTTATACTTTATACTATACTTGATGTTATTGACAGTAATAACGATGAAAAACAGCAGTTGTTTGTTCAAAAAACTAAACAACTTAGAGAAAATTGATGATGTCAGACTGATGCCATAATGAATTTTTTAAAGACATTTTTATCAGGAAGGGAATGTCTAATGAAAATACTATCATATCGGCCCATATTTCGCAAGTAAAAGTTACAGTGTCTTTAGCATCTGCAGCTTTGACTTTGACCATTCTTTTTTTTAACCTGTCTTTTGTGTGTTCCTAATTTCATTGAGGTGTAGCATAAAACTGCTGGAGTACTGCATCGAAGCAATGTGTGATGATTGATTCCCCTAACTTGCAGACAGCAGGGGAAATGGCTGTCAATTTCTACACATAAGACCTTTGGCTTAGAATGTCAGGAAGATGTTTCATCACACAAAAATTCTACTTAAAGAGGCTCTAAAATGTTGGCAAAAAATCACGAGATCAAACTTTTTTTAAGGTTATGCCTTAAACATGTATAACTGTAAAGCTCTACACATCACATGTGTAGTCAGTCAGTCAGTCTGGGGGTCTCCAGTGAATGTTAAGATCGGCCTCCTTTGATTTATCCTTGACACAAGCCCAGAGCACACTATCCAGCCAAATATGAGTGTCTGGCTGTCTGGCCCCTGTTCTCCAAAACCAGAATAACACCAGGTAAATGACTTTCTAACTACCCACTCATTGTTTCTCTCTACGTCGCCCTGTCTTTTCCTCATGCTGTCCTGCTCTAATTGAATCACCATAGATTCAGTGCACCAATTCTAACTTTGCTATTGAGATTTAATCGGGTGTGCAGCAGACCAGCTTGGCGGGCTGAGGGGTCCTTTTGTGGGAGGCCCATCTGTTGGTGGCACAAGGGCCCCAGATCGGGCCTGGCCCAGAAACAGAGTGGGGGCGCAGGAGGGATGACCAGGACGCAGGATGGACTGCTTCCCTCAGCGCAACCCAAAACCTCCCACCCTTCACTTTTTGGGATGTCTGTCTAAGCTTCTGCTGTCACAACACACACAAACACACGTTGAATGTTATATTGTGTGTGAGGACATAATTTAATGGCATTGGAGGTGCATAATAACACAATACTCATCATTGCTATGTCCCTATATCTCAGCACTTTGGTGAGTGCAATGCTATCATAATTGATAGAAGAGATGGTGAAGACTTCAAAAATAAGGCCTTAGTTGTAAGAGCAGCAATTATCCTTAAATCCTTAATTCTAGATTTTTCTTTAACACAAGCAATTATAACAATGCAAAAGCTGACAATTGACAAAATACTTTTGGGGGGTTATGTTCATTTGTATTCAAAGAAAACATAGTCTTTGTAGAACTATAGAAACACACACACACATAGAGAGACAGTAGTAGAAACATATTGCACGAGTGCAGCATGAAACTGAGGCCGCACACACGTTTGAACACAAAACACAACAGGGCAGCACAAGGTGACTGAGAAAATCAGCTTTTCACCTCTCTAAAAGAAATTGATCATAACAGCATGCATACAAAGCACATGCACACACAGGTACACACAGTCTCTCTACATTTGTAAACCTCCATCGCTACTCACATATATACTGGAAGATTTGTGTGTGTGTGTGTGTGTGTGTGTGTGTGTGTGTGTGTGTGTGTGTGTGTGCGTGTGTGTGTGTGTGAAGGGTGCTCTTGGTCATATCGGCAGTGTTGATAGGTTCCAGCTCAGCATTCCCATCATTCACTGGGGTTATGACCTCTCTGTAAATGGCCTGACGACAGGGAGGAGGAGTGTGTGTGTGTGTGTGTGTGTGTGTGTGTGTGTGTGTGTGCAGTGTGTGTATGCACTGAGATGTTCATGTTGAGTAAGGAAAATGAAGAACCACAGGGTACAATACCAATGACCATGATAGAGAAATTGCCATGGTAATGGGAGGATGACAAAAGTAACAAGCAGGTAGAGGATGATGACAATTCTGATCATGACTGTGGTGATGATGAAGAGGGGGGATGAGAAGGATGACTGAGATTCAGACTGAATAGTCACTTTGTTATCGCTCCATTATTCAGTATGGCACTGCCTTCACACCAGCAGATTTTTACATGTCTTTTTTTTTTTTTTGCTGGGAGGACTTGATTTTACACTAACCAGTCAGCAGTGACTGATGAACCAGGTGCTCTGACATCATTTCCAGGTGCCCTGACCGTCATCTTCATTGTTATGATAACACTGCTCATAAAAGTATTGGTCATGTCTGGGAACATGGTGACACTGCTACAGCAAAGTCTGGGCAAAGAAACACACAGTTGATCATACAGATTGTAAACAAACCCCCGGGTTAGTCAAACTTAATCTGAAATATAAAACAAAGATGAATGGTTATCAGTCTATTTTAAACATCCATCACTATTTCCAGATCGACCTCCTGCTTCAAACTTGACCTGTGCACAACCTGCCTTTACTTTTCAAGAGGGATTTTTAATGAGATTTTAGCAAGATGGTTGCATTCACTTTCGATTGCTTCAGTTGTTTCTCAGAAAGCTTGGAATGCACATCATCTATCTGGAAAGCTGCAGGTTGGTGATTCAGACGTCTGGAATCAGGCTGACGAGGAGGAGGAAGGTAGGATGTTAGTCTCCATACAGGGAACAAGTGGATGAGGGTGGTTACAGTCATCGTGGTTATGCCGGTGTTCATGGTGAAGATAATGGTAATGAAAACAGTGATGATGATAATATGCACCAGATTTCAGTGGTCTAACTGAGCTGCTGTTTTTAATTTATTTATTTATTTTACATACCTGTTTAAAGAATCTTGTTGACCTGGAAGGAATTTCTTACATCACTAAAGCAGTTACACAATCACAGGAAATACACACACACACACACACACACACACACACACACCACAAATTAGCACAATGCACAGGCGGGGCACCTCAGCTGGCCTCCACACCCCAGTTGACACAGGCCTGACCTCTGTTTTGTGTGTGTGTTTGTGTGTATGTCTGGCTGGTTGGACATACTCGGGGTGGGCTGTCACTCTGCTCAGCTCTGGCTGCCAACAACAGAAGAAGGGAGGGGTGGGCATGTCTGGCATGGCTTGAAGGCAGAGAGGGAGGGTGGCTGGAGGGAGACATGAGGGTGTGCATGTGTGTGTGCTTCTACTTGTCTCCTGGAGTCACCTGGTCAATTAAATTCACATTGAGGGTAAGTGATTTGCAAACGATATACTGTAGCAGGCTCCAAATAAGAGAGTGTCTCGCCCTTGAGTGGCTGTCAAAGTTCAGGATTAAAACGAACAGACACGGGGTCAGAGAATGTTCACCAATCTGAATGTGACATTCAGAAAAAGAAAAGTAGTAGTTATATATATATATAGTTATATATAAGTAGTTATACAAAAAATTTTTTTTTTAATTTTCAGATTTGTTCAATGTTCTAAGCACTATGTAGTAAGTTGAAAATATTTTTTCTCTTGCTTTTGTTAAAATGTGATTTTTTTTCAACATGTTTTAGTAAAGTTAAGACTCACATATTTTGCATCATTGCTGATAATTTCCCAAAGCACACATTATTGCTCTATAGTGCTGAATATGCTTTTCTTGCATGCAAGGTGGAAAAAAAACTAAAATAGTAGACGAACACGCCTTTGCGGGTGGCCCCTGAATGCAACATGAACATATTATGTTGGTGTGACATCAATGCATCATGGTGGCAGTCAAGAAAAGAAACAAATGTGGAAGGTGGATGTGAAAACACCGGGGAATCAATAAAGTATTCTATCCATCTCTATCTATTTTTTGTTGAATTAAAAGGTGAGTCAGTGCGCTTAAGTTAGTTTGTGGAGACATGCTCGCAGTCATGAAGGCCAGTCTCAAGAGTCATTACAGCATGAAACATGCTGAATTAGATGAGCTGCAAGAAAAAACGCACTTGGATAAAGTTAATGCTCTTTGGTGGAGTTTGGGTGTCCAACAAGCAGCTTTCACAAGAACACATTCTGACAGCTCCAGCCAGCTTCTCACCGCTCTGCTTTCAAATGTGACATCATTTAAAGTGGCAAATGCAACTGGAAAGAGGAAACACTGTGCATTTTTCCACTCTGCAAAGCCTGCGGTGACATCTGAATACGCTGCTGAGTGTGAAAACTCCTTCAGGCATTTGAAGAGATGTTTCAGGACATGAATAGTAAAAATAAGGAACTGAACATATTTGCTGTGCCTGACCACCTACAACATGAAATCATTGAGTTGCAAAGCATGTGACTCGGCTCAAGTTCTATAAACTGTATGTACATCCTGAGGATTTTCTCATTCTGAGGAGACATGGATTGAAGTTTGCATCTCTCTTTGGGACAACATACTACTGTGAGCATCTCTTTTCAAGACTGACTCGTGGAAATACTCTGTTCACTCAAGGCTGTCTGACCGAGACCTGGAAATCATCATCACGGCTATCTGACATCTGACAATGTGCTACTTTTGAATGTGTTTGGTTTTGTGTTTGGTGTTTTTTGCTTTTGGTTGGAGATGGACAGATGATCTTACTCTGTTACAGTTTGCGACTACACAAACTAATTTTAAAAGTCCGAGATCAAACAGCGATGCATTTCTGTGCTGGTACTGTAGGAGGATATTGGAAAGTACTAGCAACAGGCGCACTGGACCTTTGTCGAGCCAAGCCTTTGTCATATGTCGTCACATGGTTAATGTTGTAAAAAGTGTTGCAGTTTTCTTCAGTTTAGGCAGCAAAACTACGTTAAGAGAAACTATTTAGGAAAAGCCTTTTAAACATGTGGCTAACATTGTGAAACTGTTGCAGTCTGGATGTTTTATCTAGTGGTCAAACACCAGTGACAATATCAGGTGGGGAAAGCATAAATTGACACAATTACTTTTTCTTAAAAGTAATGGAGTAACATATTACGGTAATATTAGCGTGTTCTGACACTATACAGTTCATGATATATCTGACAAAAACTGCTCCTTCGGCAGACATAAATAACACAGACACACACAGTGTAAATGGATAGCGCTGGACTAATAAAGGGCTGAAATGGGTTTAATTCTGCAAAAAACAAAACTTGGTGTTAATTTACTGATCTTACATACAAAACGACATTGAAACTGGCTGCATTTTTGTGTGTTTGGTTTCTGTGTATGTGTTCAGTGTGTGTATGAGACAGAACCAGAGAGAGAGCATCAGACATGGATGAGACCCCCTTCTGGCTATGCTCTGAGGGGTTGATGATACTAAAGACACTGGAGAGCGCCCCGGCTGTGACCCACCCACCCACCCACACACACACACACACACACACACACACACACACACACACACACACACACACACACACACACACCAACCCTCCAACCATTCTGTTCTCTTTACAACTTTACAAAATAGGCTTTTAATTTAGCTGGGCGGCTGGGGCGTGTGGGGCCCGCCAACATCAATCATCATGAGGAGGCTGAGGAGGCCAGGCCATCCCCTGGGCCCTCTCACTGACGAGGATGTCCCAGCCACATACACACACACGCACACGCTCACACACTTCTTCCTTCTGCTCTTTTATACAGACACTCATTCATGAGACCTCAAGACCTTATCATTCTCTCAAGCACACACACACACACACACACACACACACACACACACAAATGCACATGCTTGTGCATGTGTATACACACACACACTCGTTCCCCTCCAGGCTGTAGATGATGAAGCCAGATTGGACACAAATGGGAAATGGAGGGAAAATATAAGAATGAAGCGTCTTTGTTGCTCTGTACTTTGATTTTTTATCACATTTAATTATAAACAAACCAGACTTAACCACATGGAAAAACATGTACAAGTGTGTTCATTGCATATGCAACCAAACCTACGCAAGTCTACTTTATAGATCATTTTTTATTTTTCTTTCTCTTTTTGTCATCTTTTTGGAATCCTTTGTACAATCATGTTCTCCTCTAAGCCAATTTGTATTTGCCTTGCAAACATTCATTTCCATTTTGGGTTCATGTGCCTACCTTCTTTGTTAATTGGATTTGGATCATTTCCAAATGTTCAGAGTGTACCCAGCAATAATTATATTCCTGAAGAGATCTGTATGAATTTTGTCACAGACTTTGATGGCTTGTCGGCATGTCATCAACGTGACAGCAATATTTTATTGCATGTGAAAGACGCCTCACATGAAGCAAAATGTCAGCAGGACATCATGTCTGAAAGAGCACATTGTTGCCTTAAGATGGTAAGATATGAGTTTCCAGAGAATTATTTATTTATTTATTATTATTATTTATTTGTTGTTTACATTTAATCAAGTACTTCTGCTTGGCTACATTTCAGGATAAAATATTGTACTTTCTACTTTGTGTTTGAGAGCTGCGTATAGTAACAAGTAACCTTGGAGATTAGAGCGATGCTCCACAAACAAGAAATGGATTTTAAAAAAACAATGGTTAAAATTAAAGCTGCAGAGGGTGAGATATCCTTTCTTTTAGTCCCAGGCAGGGCATGTTCCAAAAACATAGGATCCTACATTTGCCATGATGCAACTCGAATGTCTTGTTAGACCACCCCTGCCTTATAAAAAACCTCATTTGTCAAACTCCAAAATTACACAACTTGTAACACAGGCTTTGGGTTTTTATGCAATGAAGGCTCTAAGTACCTCTTCTGCTCTTGTTTATAAATTACTACACCTCCCGATCTTGTTATATCCTAAGGTAGAATTGATGCCGGTGGAGATGTCTAATTGTGAGTTAGAAATGCAACAAATTGTTGGCAGTTCACCCCCGATCTAACAATTTCAGTGCCAAAAATAGTCCATCAAACTATACTTTTTCGTAATTCAGGAGAACCATATTTTGTCCTGAAAAGACTTTGATTGACACTTTCAATGACTCTTGTTACTACCAATCTTTGCTCTGAGGGTTACCCAAAACACTTTACAAAGCCCAATGTTTCAGCTCATGCTTCATCTGGGCAAATAGAAAAAAAATGGCATATGGACCGCCACATGCCACACACATGTAAACAATACCACACTGACCTATTCACATACACATTCACACACCAATGGGGCAGCCATTGGGAGCAATTTGGGGTTCAGTACCTTGCGCAAGGACTCTACGACATGCACACTGGAAGAGCTGGGGACTGAACCACTGACCTTATGATTAGTGGACAACCAGTTCTGTGGTTCAGGAGGTAGAAAAGTACAGAATGGTGCTGGACACGGAGCAAGACAAGTGATGACATAATTACTGAATGGCACAGTTATCATATAGGATGCCTTGTATGTGTTGAGTGGCAATCTATATATAGTTGTAACCCATTACCTCTGTTTACTCCTGATGAAGTTATGATCTGAAACACTGGGCTTTGATTCAGCCTGATGCTTTTTGTCTTTAAAGATAGATTGATAACTGAGGCACTTGTGTCTAAGCATACTTTCATCTTTAGTGTAGTTGACTACTGTAATGGTGTCTTTACAGGTGTCTCTGAAAGTAGATGCACTTCTCTTTTATTTTATTTTATTTTTTATTGCCTTTATATGTGTTTTTTATGTCAATGTTTATTTTTTGACGATTTACTTTTGATGCATTTTATGTATGTAAAGCAATTAGAACTGCCTTGTTGTATAAAGGTGTTACACAAGTGAAGTTACCTTGCCTAATTCAATGCATGAGAAGTACACAGACACATGATTTACTTTGTGGGTAGCCAATAAGAGTGAAACTTTGTGAATGTAGAGGACCAAAACACATATTAAAACAGTCAAATGCCAATTAAGAAACCAATCTATGTGTATGAGTAAAGTCCATATCAGCGTGTTTGCTATTTCCCCAAATATCTGATGTGATGCCAGTGCCTGTGGTTGAATGGTAGAGAAATTTGACCCAGTTTGACCATCACCACCAATCCTCAATACACTACATCACTCACCCTCTCCTTCTCTCTCTCTCTCTTCGACCACTGTCTCTCTCTGCCTCTCTCTACCTCTGTTTTCCTGTTCATGTCTAATCAGATAAACTGAGCCGAGAGGTGCGATAAGGAAGGGGCTCCCTAGGGTGCTATGTCACTCCCTCCTTTCCTCTCCTCCCTCCCACATCCCTCTCCCCACCACCCATACACCTCCCTCCTCCACCCCCCAGCTCTATCTTTGCTGCCGGTGGCAATGGTGGTTTTAGTATGCATAGAGCTGAGCTATCTGCTCCACTGCACCTTGACTCCTCCCAACACACACACACACACACACACACACACACATACAAACATACAGACACAGACACACACAACTACATCCACACAACTCACCACCACAATATTCACCCATGCACACACGTTGTCTCACTGCTACTTTACCACAGTACACACAGCAACACCACACACATGCACACACACACAAGCATTACAGATGCTGGGTAAAGGTTGTTCATAGCCATCATAACAACAAGTCAAAAACGCATACACATATACACACAATAGGTGTACCTCAGAAATCTTGTATTTTAAGTCAGAGGGTGTGATGTGTTTTTCAAAGGAATCTGAAAGGAAATGTCAGTAAAGGGGCAAAGGCCCTGTCACATCAGAGCGCTGTTCTGTTGATGTGTGAAACAAATAAAGGCAGCTTCCTAACAATTATTGTTTTAGTTGTCTCTAACCTCTCTGACTGTTTCAGTCTGTCTGCATTTCTCTCTCGTTCACCTTTGTGGGTGTAACCTTTCTAATAACAGATCCGCTTGAATCATTACTTTACTTTGGTTTGGGGGTGTATACTGTAGGTAATTTAATTAGGGCTGGGGTGGTATGCTTATCTCCCAATTCAATACTATAATGATACTTGAGTGGTGATTTGATATGTATTGAAATTTTTATCGCGATTCTATAAGAATTGTGATTCAAGATTATACTGTACAATTTATTGTGATTTTTGCTTCTTCTTTTCTATTAACACGAGACCATGGAGAAAGTTGAATCATTCACTTCTAGAGATGGTGTATCATGAGTGATCATGTGATCCAAAACCAATGCATATCACGTCAGTCAGTCTTTATGAGGTTTATTTCAGCAGCATCATTGCTATAATACATATGAAAGTGATGAAAATTGGATACAATTTGGAAGTAAACTTCAACTCAATAATAACAATAATAAATAAACTGAGATGTTCAGCCAAAATGAATAAAGCCTGTGAAAACACAGCAAAACTCTGAGCCTTTAAATTAACGTCCTTTACATATGAAATTGAGCTTTTTGGACTTCACTGCATGTGTGTGTGTCTGTATTCTTCATGTTGTGGGGACAAAATGCAAGTCCCCATAATGTAAATAATTCAATTTTAGGTTGAAGACTGGGGTTAAGGTTAAGTTAAGGGTTAGGGATAGGTTAAGGTTAGGGCAAAGGTTCAGGTTCAGCAAGTAGTGGTTATGGTTATGGTTAGGCTAAGTCTCCAGGAAAAGAATGTAAGTCTTTGTAATATCCCCAGAAATGATGGCAACACGACTGTGTGTGTGTGTATGTGTGTGTGTGCAGTCATGTATTACTTACTGTATGTTTTGGGAACAGTTTACACGGTCACATTGTGGGTACTCGCTTGCTATATGGGGACGAAACACAAGCATGAAGACTTGAGTGAGGGTAGTAGTGGTTATGGTGAGGGTACGTCTCCAGGAAATAAATGAAAGTCAATGTAATGTCCCCAAAAGTGATGGAAACACAACTGTGTGTGTGTGTGTGTGTGTGTGTGTGAGAGAGAGAGAGAGAGAGAGAGAGAGAGAGAGAGAGAGAGAGAGAGAGAGTGTGTGTGGGGGAGGGAAGCAGTTGTCTGGGCAGCTAGTGGCTGGTGATAAGACAAAAGCCGGTTGTTTGCTGTCTCTTTCTGTGCTGCCTGGTCATTAAAGGTAACCTGCTATCTGATGGAGGCCTGGCTGGACATGGCCCGCGTGACTAGCCAACTGGACACACTCAGGCTGTGAGTGTGCCTGTCTGTTCCCACCTCCAGTCCTTAAACCTGAAAATCCATAGTATTCTAAGTGTGTGTCTGTGTGCATTCAGACTTTATTACTGTCTGTAAACACGCTCAGCCAGTGGAGTGGAGCTCCAGCTATCCTCCCATAGAATTGCTTTGTTTTGTTCCTGGTGAGTGGGTGTGTGTGTTGTTTTGGCATTGACTGGTCAAGTGAACCAATGCAAAACATCAGCACCCCAGCCAGTAATTCAGCCATGCTCAGACTTGGTTATGGATGTATGTGTGCTGTAATTCATTGGGGTTTCAGATTTGTCTGTCCACTTTTCACTTATATACACTCATCTTTGCATGTCATTTGTAAAGTCTATGCAGCAAAGGAGGAGAGGGTTAACTTTGACCTGAAGCCAGTAATCACCATCACAACTTGTTTTTATGGCTTGCCTCAACTTTAAAAAACTATGCCAAGATCAGGTCAGTAGGAAAGTTTAATTTCTCTATATGTAAGATTGTGAGTTGTTTGTTTGCTCACTTGCTGGCGACCAGAGGCTGCATAAAAGACTGTGCAGATTTCATACTGAAAGATTTGAAAAGTACGTACACATAGAAATCTCCACATGTATAAAACTATTTACTATATACAGTACACCCCAATCAACTTGTAATTGAGTGCACATCCATGAGCCACTGACCCTGCCATGCCTCATCTGTCCATACATCTATGCAGATGACTCTAAATATGCTCCTCCTGTCACCTACAGTCCAGAGAACAATAGCCAGTCCTGCTGCAAAACACATGAAAAGGAAAAACTTCACTGGGTGTGAGATTGAAGTGCTGATTACTGATGTGGAGGCAAGAAAATAATTACTATTTGGTGGCTTGTCCTCTAAAATCAGTAAAATTGATGGAGGGACAGAGTGTCACAATGCAAAGCAGCCAGCTCAGAGACCTGTACAGTTGTCAAAATTAAAAAAGGCCAGATATGGATGTCAAATTACTCATTGCACATCAATTAATAATACATCATCCACGGGATAGACTATGCATCACATGTGACTTAGTCCAAGTGCTTTAGCCCAGCTGACACTGTGTTTTCCTCCCCGGGGAGAGGAATCTGTGCACCTCGCCTCCTGTGTGTCCTGGATTGTCTGTGCGGCTCAGCAGCTGTACAGTCCCTGAAGTGCATTAACATGTTCATGTCACCTGAATAAAGAAAACTGTCCAGTTAACTGCTGATCTTGGTTTTGGCACAGTGAGTAAGGCAATCATCTGTTGGAAATTAGTTTCAATAGGTTTTTATTGTGCTCAGTAAGTCAGACCTGCTTGGCGTGAGGCACAGGGCGCGTGGGGCATATCGCTGCGATATATAGGATCTAGGGAGGGTTGTCTGTATCTGCTTCCTACCTGGCTTTTTTGTTACTTTCTCCACTCATATTTAAGACAAGTTATGGTGGATACAAAATATTGCATTTCCCTCCAGTGTCTGGGGAAAATATAAATTGGAAATAACGATGCCACTTAAGTCTGGTTTTTCTGATGTTATGCATTTTTTTTTTTTTTTATTGACAACTTCATAGAGCACCGTAACTAGGATGGAAACATTATTTTGAAACATTTGGTGAGTTTCAGCACTTTATAGTTTAGTGTCGCCAACTGACAGAGCCAGACAAGGGTTTTTGGAACAAGCTGCCCATTCTCATGGCTGGTCTACAGTGTGCAGCACGGTCTGCACATACCCACGTCACAGTCATTTTTATACAGCCCATGCGTGCGTGAAAACCAACATAAACAACCTTTTAGTACATGCTCATTGTTTACACATGAGGCCCCTGGCTACTGTTTCCCTGCCTTCCACTGCATGTTTGGATAGGCTCAATTTCCCTTGGACCCTGAAGACGAAAGGGAAATTAATAAAAAAAATTGTTGAAATGGAAAACATACTGCATTAAAAACACGTATCTTTAGATTAGACTTCATATAATGACCTGTTCAGTAATACTTCCCTTAACCCCCAGCATCTGATTGACACAACTTGCACTGTCATGAATTAGCCAAACCAGAAGGCATGGACACCTTACACATACTGCTTGAAAACAGAGTTTTCAGGCAGCCATGTTGTCAGAAACAGGTAATCAATATATTTGGGGATGGGAGATCTGTTGCCTTTCAGTGTCTCGAGGACAGCCAACAATTTTCATTTTGCTGATTGTGTACTTGCAAAACTCAACAGACATTTTTTGAGACAGAGGCCATCTCAAGTAGGTCATACAATACACAAGACTGACAGGTCTATTCATGAGCCCTTCTGACTCCTGACGGGATGAAAACACCAGCTTTCAGTTTTCATTTTCAGACAAAAAAAAAAACAACTCAAATTTCTTCTAAATATCTCAAAATCCCAGTGCCTCCATAAAAGTCCTATCTACCATGTTTGACTCTCAGTGAATGCACTAAATACATGAATATCAAGGTGAACACGACACTCATGAAAATTTTTAAGTTGTTTGGCTGGTGAGATGAGGCATTTACTGAAGAAAGTTAGGTGCATACCAGTCTATATTTAACTAGATCAAAAGAGACTGGATTTCAGAAGGTAAAAAGCATCTCACACCTCTGTGCGCACCATTCCAAACATCACCCCAACCAAAGCTGAGCCTGCAGTGATGTGAGGGCATATAGAGTTCCTGCAGACAACAGGATACAGGTTTCTACTGACCCGAACTAAATTCTAAACCAAACACGCACGCACGCACGCACACACACACACACACACACACACACACACACACACACACACACAACAGAGAGCAGCTTGGCCATTGGCAGCAGCTTCTTTGTAGCCTGAGCGACTGCTACTGGCTGGGTCCAATGCAAAGCTGCTTAACAGGACTCATCTGGGATCAGTGACAGATGGACAACCTGTCCTGGAGGCCTGGGTACCACCAGAGCTCCAGGAGACAGGTAAACCTGGTCAGAGCCCCATGGCACCCTAGGAGGCTTACAGTGTAATCGCTAGATTTAACAGTGCAGGTGCATTTGCACAAATACTGAACATTCACACAAACACACACCTGCAAACATAATGTTGTCTGACTACTATTCACATACACCATGACAAATGAGTCTGGTTCTACGTTGGGACTAGGAACCTCTAGGGTGCCAAGAAGGGACTTTGAGGTGTACACATATGGTTGCAAGAGAACTTGGTTTCATTTCAACACAATTTAATTCACTGGAATGGAAGAAAGTACAAGAAAAAGTTTCATAGGTTTTATTTCTACTACTTTCATGATGTCAGTATATTATGTCAGTGCATTCCGACATTGTGTGTGCCCACAGATGTAATGTAGCACTTTAATTCATACAATGTCAGTATGATAATTGTGTGGTGTTACTATATCTAGCTAAGCGCCATAACATTTACTATGATTCTGATATCCAAATGCGAGTAGAAATCTATGTTGGTGAAAATAATAAATGAGGTCAGCCACTATTGGCGTCCTACTTCACTACAAGCTCATCATGACAGCACACATGTGGATTGACCATGTTTTGTTTTGTATGGACTGCACACTGGCGACGACATGCAATGTATGACCGTAACCGTCAGTAACTGTATCCTGCCCACTGTCGCTATGGTTACATTTACTTTATCTAGCCTGCTTCTCAGCTCAATTACCAGTACCACTAGTTCCACAATTTTGCACTGAATTTTGCACTGATCGCAAAGAGAGTCTGCACATACATGTCCAACCACTGTTTTTTTTTTTTTGTCAGACTTGCAGCATTGCTGTATTTGTTTGAGCTTTCTCTGTTTGCAGTGTATTTCTTTATATGTTTGTGTGTATGATTTGTCAAATTGGTGAATGTGTTTCTTAGTTTGCTAACATTTTATTTATCTGCATTTAACTGCTACTGATCGCAAGCTTTGTGCATTTGCTTAATCTGCCCTGCATTCAGCTCTCAGCCAGTACAGTTTTCTTGGGAAGATATTATCCTCTATTTACATACACTTTACATTTAAAGAAAAGAAAAATTGCATGATCAGCACCATCCACCATGGATGAAGAGACAAAAAAAAAAAAGAGCGCCACACACACAATAATTCAAACTCCATCTGCAGCAAATCTAAGCAAAAAAGATTTTAGAGTAATGGCTGTGATGTTGGATTGATTGATGTTGCAGGGATTTTTTGTAAGTGCCATGCAAAAAATACCATAGTGATAAGAACAATGAAGAGTGAAGAATGCAGGCAAAACCAAAAAAAATCAGAGGATGTCAGGCTACTTGTATGACAGTTTTCCCTCCATGCTGGCATATCACTGATGGCAGTATAGCAAGGATGGTCTCCTCATGTCACCATGCTGCCTTGCCCAGCACTGTATCCCGCATTGCATTTCACACTCGCTTTGCAGCCGCCAGTTGATTTGTCAGCAGCTAAAGGATGGAATTAGCTCCATTGCTGTCATCCTTGGCCTCTCATCAATGGCTCTTAACTCATTTGTCCTTATCTTGCTGTTGTTTTACGTCCAAAATGGTATGTGTGGCAATGTCAGGGTGGGGTTGGATGAGTAAGTAGGGGGGGCAATAATTAGCGTTGGTATTGAAAAGTAATAACAGTATGGATTAATGTGGGAGAAGTGGAGTGGAGCGCATCATCGAGTGAGACAAATCCAATGCTGGGAATTGGCAGACAAAGCAAGAGGCAGTCAATAGGGATTATGCGGGGGCTAAGCCGCCCCACTTTGGCTGGGGGGTGGCTGGGGGCCTTGATGGCGGTGGTGGCAGCTTTTAGACTGGCATCGATGCACCCTCATGCAGGTCGGCTTGCCATTGCCACCGCCTCAGCAGACGTTGCACATGGTCTCTGGTAAAGAGTGTGGGGAGAAGGGTGAAGATGGCGCAGAGGGGTGATGAGGGGGAGGAGGGGGGGAGGACAGGCTTCTTGCTTCAGCTCTAGCAACTCCTCCCACCCCCCAACCCCCCCGTGAGGCCCTAGATCCCTCCACCCCATAGGGGAGGTGGTGCATTGACGCTGCCAGAACCAGAGTCTTTGCCAGCTGGGCAAACACTCAAGTCGTTGACAGAATAAACAACTTGCAAATAGAAGCAGAGATTATACAGCCTCAGACACAGTGAGCAGCACGACTCCCAATACATCAGCATCAGGTCTATACTCGCTCCTCCAGTATATGAGGCAATGGACTGAGAGTTATACAGATATATATATATATATTTGTAGCTTCTGTTATTGTATGATCAAAATATCTTATTGTAGTATGTACACTGAATTTTACTTTTCTGCCTTGTTATCGCTCAAAAAATCCAACTATTTTTTTCATCCATATTTGATTGATCAAAGGATTGTATATGGGCATTTGGGAAAAAACAATGGGTAGAACTCAAACTCACCAACACTGCCAATGCCAATAATGCTGAGTTGCCAATTCTAATTTAATCACCTCTGTCTGCCTATCAGACCTTGTAATTCTTCACCTGTCCACCAGTTGCCATCAGCTTCCAGTCTTTACCAATCAGCTGATTATTTGCCTGCCAATAGGCCAGCTCCTGAATACCTTATTAGTTTAGTGTATATTAACTAGCCCACTATAGCCAAACTTCTCTCTCAGGTTGTCTAGGATGCCTTGTTGCTCCAGCTATTCACCTTTTTGCTGTTCTTCCTGCTTGTGCTTTTGACCCATTGCCTATAGTTTAATACCTTCCTGCTGTAGTCTTCTTTTTCTCTCCCTCATCCCCTTGCCAGTACCTGACTGAGTGCTAATTTAACTTTTGACACACTGGCAAACCAGAATTTAGATGCTCACAAGGGCCAAGTACATTCGTGCAAATTTTTCACATTGAGTACATGTAAATTTGTGCCGCTGCAGCAAACTGTCTTGACAGCGCTGACCTCTCAGGGACTGAGTCCAAAAAAGAAGAAGCTATCACAGTTGATTAGCTGTGTGGCACCATCCACAAAAAAAATATGACTTGTTGATTCCTGTCATAAAGCAGAAGTCAATGGTACAAACACATCTCTTAAATAAACACTTTATAGTTATTGTTCAGGACGAATGGTGACTTCCATGTGGAGTTTTCCATTTCTGAGAAATTCAAAACTGATTTTTGAAAAGCGAAATTGAACTTGGTGTTCATCTCCATACACTTTGTATTTGAAAGCATTGCATCAGATCCCTCCTTCGCCTAGCTGCTTCCTGCTGCACGGCATGAGGTCAGCATTTCCTTTGAGCTTTGCAATGGATCACATTTTTGGACCCAATATACAAAAAAAAAAGGACATTGCAAATAAGCTGCTGTGAAACCTTGAGGTCACTTGGGTCACACACCATTCATGCTCCCTCCCATTCTGTACAAAAAACTCACTACTTGTCTTCCTCCCTGTAATGACTTCCTGTAAGTCATTTGTAAGCATGTGTTCAGGCTCAAATATAAACAGATAATCCAATAAGATATCAACAGCATCATTCCATTACTGTCTTTCAGCAAAGAGAAGAGAAAAGAGAACCAGAAGATATCTGGTTGGACTTAGATTTATTGTATATATTTTTTTCATTTATTTATTCAATCATTTATTCACTGCCCATTTTCTCTGGATCTAATTTTTTAATTTTTATGCTAATGGCTGCATGGGGAGGTGGTCGGGTTTTGATGACATATCTCCAGTGGAGATCCTAGGACGGCTTAGCCCGTCCATCCAAAAATAGCTGTGAAATCAAACGAAATAATAGAAGGGTGGTGGTAGCGGTGGAGGGGGGCAGGAGGGGGTGGATTTGCGGCAGCTGAGGCTTTGCATTCGAATGGCAGGGTCTGTCTGGAGTGAAACCCCCCCAGCCCTCCACCACCACCACCACAACACCCAAGAGAGAGAGGGAGAGAGAGGGAGAGAGGAGGTGTTATCGGGTCCTTGCAGCCAGAGCCCCGACTTGTTCCTGAATACCAAATGTGGCAGAGGACCAGAAAAGTGAGTTGTCTTTGTTTTGTCAAGTGTGCCATGACAAAATGCTGGGGGAGCCCATGACCCCTTTGCCTCCCGACACCCCCATACACACACAAAGACACACACATGCAGGTGAACTAGTTCAGCAGAGGGACCTGCTTGTTTGACCTGCTAATCATCTTTGCATAAATACAAAGATCCACACACATGCAGAGGATGCGGTTGGGGGGGTGGCGGGTCCTCACAGGTAGGTGTCCACAGTACCTGAAGCACCACTGTTGCCATGGGAATAGCTGTCCCTATGACCACCACACACACACATGCATCCATACTAAAGCGCTGGATACACACATGCATAAATGCACAAATACAATCTTGAGAAATGTACACACACACACACACACACACACACACAGACAGACAAGGCAGACACACAAGTCACAACCTCCTGGGAAATGTGTTTGAACACGCAGACACAAACACACACACACACACACACACACACACACACACACACACACACACATGCACAGCAAACCTCTATCTTCACTCCAACAAGTCCTGCTAAATATTCATGAACCTTGACAACAACAGTGTCCTCTCTCTCTCTGTCTGCCTCGTGCTGTCCCTCGCTCTCTCTCTGGTGGTCTTTGTCTTAGTCTCTTGTCCATGTGGCTGCTGTGTGTGTGTGTGTGTGTGTGTGTGTGTGTGTGTGTGTGTGTGACATCAGACAGCCTTTGAAGGGTTTATTATTAAGCAACTGGCTGTTGTCCTCCTCTGATAGTCCCCGACTGATGACTTGATGCAGCCACATTCATACAGTATCTCACAAACACACACACAGATATAAAATACACACACACAGGCCACAAGGCGTGTACCCAAGCATGTTCGCACAAGTTGGAATTGACCACTTACGCCAACAAAACATTCGTGAATGCACCCTGTGTGGGTGTACTAACATGTATTTTGGAGGCTTAAAAGCCAAGGTGCTCGAAAAGAATTCATAAGACGTGTCATCTGACCATGTCGGACAGCAAAGTCGTTTACTTATTCTGAATGACCACACTGGAAGGCAGAATAGTAGTGTTGCAGTTAGTTGAGAGGAGTTCAAACCCAGCTTACTCTCTAACCCGCCCACAGCTGTCTGATCACTGCCTGAAGTGGTTGTGAATGGCGGTTTTGGAAAGGTAGAGAAATTGTTGGAGCCAACAAATAGTTAAGGGCAAACTGTTTTGCTGATTCCTTCAAGTAAGTGTCAAAATAAGCAGTTCTGCTAACTCACAAAAACTGGTATTTTCTGTTTTGTTTGTTGGTTTCTTGCCTAAGGCTAAGCCTGGCATGGTTTAAATTGTGGTAAAAGAGGGGATATTAGTAGTAAAATGTTGTCAAGACATGGAGCCTACACAAAAAAATGATGATACCGATATTGTTATGATATTGAAAACCTGGATCATACAACTGTATTATCCAAAGGCACATCAAAAGGCAAATGTGTTCAGGTGTGAATGGCCACACTTGAAGATGGGTTGAAAGTCTTGCTGTTTTAGCCTCATTGTGGCTGCATCCCATTGCCACCCTGATCTCTCGTGAGCAGCTCATTCTGTTGTGAGTCTTTGTGGTCTCAACGTGATGAATCATATAAAGGGGGAGGGCAGTGCACACTTTCAGTCTCTCCTTGAAGTCAGTTATAGTGTTGCACTCAGGTGTACGTATCATAAGTGATGACAACAGTAACTCTTCCACACTTGGCCAATCACCTGCACTAGGTTTACAAAATTGTTGGACTAGCTGTAACCTCTTCAGACTCATACGACCCACAGGGCCTGTGTTAAGTGGTCTGCCTGTCTACTGACACAAATGCTTTGTTATTTTGTTATTGCCAACATCATCACCACTAATGTTACTACATAAGGCAGAACAACATGTTTTAACAGCAGTTTGTTTTTTAATAATCAGCATATTTGCTTGCAGAATCACTTGCCCAGACAGAACAATGTTACTTGTGAGTTTACCAATTTCTTGTCCTTGAGTTGTCTTGCACACCTGTACTGCTTTCACTATTTTCTATGTTTGGAAGAATATAGTTCCCTGTCAAAACTGAGACTATCTATGTAGACTATTAAATAGCCAGAATATTTCTTGACTAAGACTTTACAGTGTAGGGTAGAGGTTCTTGTACTGCCAGAAATCTCAGCAGTGGATTTCTCAGTGATCTCAGTACATAGATCTGAACTATCTGAACTACTATACCGCTGGAGTTTATGGCTAGGGCTAGGTTTGCCAATAGCAGTGTAGCAAACATTGTTAATATCTATCAAACTGCTATATCGGTCTAACTCTCCACACACACACACACACACACTCAACACACACATGCTTACACAATCGCACACAGGGTAAGAGGCTGCCAGTGTTGTCTGCGTGTGCTCGTGGGCATGGTGGCTGAGGTGTGAATGTGTGTCAGATGGTTCGGTGGGCAGCCTGGCAACCGGCAATGTGGCGGTGCCCACACCTACAGGGAGCAACTCACACAAGCCTCTAACCCTCACACATGGGCTCCGGCTTGCTCGACCTACAAATTATTCTTGCATGAAAGCATAGACATACACACATACACACACAAAGGTTAGAGTGATACACCTGTTTGGCTGATAGGTGATTCTGATCTGTCCTCAGTGTCATTTGAAATTATTTGAAATGAGAATTTGAGCTGATCACGGGTGTATGGTAGAATTAATCAGTAATACGGAGAGTATCAATGGGAGGCGCTCAACCTGATTAGATGCTATTGAGATATTTTGTTCTGATTCACTAACACAGATATTTGTAAATATTAATAGCTCATTGCCACATAATAGACAGAATGTCTTACAGGATCTTTTTCACCCCGACAACATTCTCTGAATATGTGTTGATTATGTGTTGAAATATGTGTATCCTTTGGCATATAAAACTTATTTGATGTTACTCGACATAAGCACAAAATTAATTAACTGCTTCAGTCCAGAAGTAACCATATCAGCCTGGAATTCTCTTCTGTCTGATGCTCTGTCTCCACCAGTCTGCCTGTCCATATGCCCAGGGCCTGAATATGCTCCTGCCCCATGTGGCTCTTTGTTAGCTGTGTACTTGCTGTTTAAATGTGGCCAATCATGTACAGCCATATCAGCTTATAATGTTATATAATGTTATTGATCACTCCTATCAGCTATAATAAGTTAGTTGCTGGAATCTGGAGAAGAAGTTAGTCAAATGTTTGAGAGGAGAGCAGATTTAAGTAACACCCCCCCACCCCACCCCACCCCCCCCACCCCCCAACAAGTTTGAGTCATTTAGCTCAGTTTTTATGCTTGCATACCAATGTACAGTCTTTCATCTTTTAGCATCTTTCTCTTAGAGAAGTTATAGCTGTAATTTAGAAGGATTTTCTTTCTACTCTGGGCTACAGCAAATTTTGAGGCCACAGAGTTCGTACTGTCAGTAAAGCCTACCTTTTCTGAAATTTCGGGGTTTAATAGAGGAAGTTTATAGAGAAGAAGTTTAAATTTGTAGTTATACAAAGAGAGAAAAGAAAGTACAATTGTGAATTGTCAGAAAGTTTTACAAAGTTATTTTATTCTCTTGACAGATATTTCCTGGTGGAGTGTTGGTGAATTTGGACTCATGACCTTAGTATTTACTCAAATCCTGCTTCTACAGCCCTGTTTCAACTGATTTTTAAAAGAAAATAAATAAATAAAAAGATATTTTAAGCTGCAATTAAGGATTGTTTTCATTATCAATCGATCTAATGACCATTTTCTCTATTAATTGTTGTAATTATTAGTTAACATATTCAAACATGTTTCTTTTGTTTGAGCAATGGTGCAAAATGTAGAAGCTTTCAGTTTGCAAGACTAAAAATACCAGCAT
Organism: Chaetodon auriga; assembly: GCF_051107435.1. Classification (NCBI taxonomy): domain Eukaryota; kingdom Metazoa; phylum Chordata; class Actinopteri; order Chaetodontiformes; family Chaetodontidae; genus Chaetodon; species Chaetodon auriga. The sequence goes on along the minus strand of NC_135080.1, from coordinate 26,211,116 downwards.
GCATTCACATTTGAAGACCTAGAAACAGTATATTTTTGATACTTTTACTTATTTAAATGATTATTCAATAATCAAAATTTGGTGCCAATTAATTTTCCGTCACACAACTGATTAATCACTGTCATCAATCAGCTCTTCTACCTATATTAAGTTTCAACATTTCTCTGTGACATTTTTTCTTCAAGCAGTCACAATATTTAGGTATATAGTCATAATCACATTCGGACCTCCTGTACTGTCTCCACATAATGTTAGTGTATGTTCCTTGCTTATACTGTATGTTACTCCATTCTCTGATTATCATTCTTCTCTAGCCCTTACTGTCACTGTCTCCCTCTGTCTGTCTCACTCCATCTTTCACTGGCTCTCTCTCTCTCTCTGTGTCCCCCTCCTCCCCCTCTGTCTCTCCACTCCCTCTCTCAGCAGTAAGCCCTCTAATCTCTCCTGTTCAATCGCCTGGCAGACACATGCCCTCTGTCTGCAGAGCCAGCGGGGATGTTTCCTGTGCAGGTGTACCACAGAGCATGCACAATAGGTACAGTGAGCGTGGTGAGCGTGGCAGCTTTGGTGCGGCAAGCAGGGCAGGTTGGGTTTGGCACGATAAGTATGCTGAGTAAATTGAGGTATGAGAAGTGGACTAAACATGGCAGGTATGTTGGATACAGCAGGTATGGAGACACTGGGTACAGCAAGAATGGTGATCGTGGGGGGTTTGGTGTTTATGAGTACACTGGGCAGGGTGTGCATGGAAACCATGGAGGGTACGGCAGGCCTGGTGGGAGCAGTGGGACTGGCAGATGGTGGGCACAGTGAGTATGATACATGGCAGACACTTTGGGTACAGTGAGCATGGAGGGAATGGTAGCCATGGTAGTGGTCACAGTATGACCCCATGCAGGGTGGCGGGACCAGGGGCCAAGGCTGCCAGTCGTGCCTGGACTCACGCCCACACTCCCTGACATCCAACATGACGTTTCCTCTCTCCCCTCTTGCTGAGTCATTAGTAATTTTTGATAGTTGGTAGCTTTTCCCCCCTTGTTGCTGGCATCTCTTAATCAATGTTAATTGGCTTGGAATTAGCATATGTTAATTAATGATATTTACTTCAAATTAAAGGTATGAGTGGTCCCAGAGGGTTTCCTGTTCATCTAATTAGAACCAATTAGCTGCAATTAACACGTGTAAATGAGACGGCACTGAGTCCAAAACAAACAGTGTGTATATGCAGGCTGCTGCCCAGCTTCCCTTGTGTTGCCGAACATGCACTGGGTCTGTGTTTTCTTTTCTATGTATCTGTTCTAGTGTGTATATGTGCAGTCTCATTACATCCATGGTGGTTATGTGTGTTACAACAAACCCAATGAAACAAAAAGTCATTCCAGCTCGAACAACTAACCATTCAGGACCTCTTCTCTTTGCTCCTGGTTTTCCCACTCACAACCTTAGCGTCTATCCTATTTTTAGAGCAGGCTACCAAACTAATTTGTTTTACAGACCTTCCTATCAAGTGAAGAAAATCCCGGAGGTGTATTAATTGAAATTCAGTCGACAGCACATCTTGTTTTGGTCTAAGAAACCACCAGCCGTGCTGAGTGTGGAGAGTAATCTCACACAGGGAAAATTGCCAGGAAATGAGAAGATGTAAACAAGGGAGAAGGTAGAAAATAAACAGAAGTCATTCAAGCATCTATGGCATCTCACCATACTCTATTAAAAGTATGCTACCTGTTTTAGTTTTGATTTTGGCAGATACTGTTTGGCATAAAATGGCTATGTTTAAAAACTGAAGTCACAGAAATCATTCCTATTTACTGACAACAAGAGGTTTTTAAGTCTATTGTAATTTTGTTATTGTTGTAAAGAAGACAGAAGGCTTTTCGGGATTTTGTTCAAAAACGCCCCTGTATCCTCCATGCCTCTGAGTGGGTGGGTCATATGTTTGATTGACAGCTGAGCTGGCAGGGGCACTGAAACTAAATATATAAACAGATTTGCAAGATATGCACTGGTAACTTATTTACAAACTGGTGACAGACATCATTTTGTTGGCAGTGGTTTTCAAGAATCAGCATCATACCACTGATCATTGAGTGTGCTGCTGATGGATACTTTGTTGGAGGTGAAAAACCTCCAGGAACGCCTCAAAATAACCATTACAGTGCATATAAATAGTTAGCAGGTCGTACGGAATTGGGACACCGCAAGTGATTTCTATTGCTTCCATCAAGTAGGAATCCATGAGACAGTTACTGTTATCATTGGCTGAAGGTAACTCTAACTATTGGCTTATTGAGCATTTTGAACAACACCTGCAGGATATTTTGGGAGGCTCGGAATAGAAGGCCTGAGGATATCTAACCCATTCCCAGGTCATTAAATACCCATAACATTTTGTCACACCCCTCGCATTTCACACGCATCAGAAAGCCTCTCTAGCATGTGGTTAACTTTGTGAAACAGTGTTGTGTTGTTTGGTTAGGGTTAGGCACCAAAACTACTTGGTTAGGTTTAGGAAAAAATTCATGGTTTGGGTTAAAATGCCTTTACATACTTGACAGAAGTAAAATAAGATATATAAGTTAAACTAAGCTTTCTCTAAAATCACATATAGAATCTACAAAATATAAATAAAAGAGTTTCTGTACCAGAAATATACGCATGTTATGTTGAAGATTTCAGGTCTGGTTGATTTAGCGATGGCTGTGGTTATTGGTGGTGAATTGGTAAAGCGAAGAACTTCATAATAATAGAAGTGCCAGATTTCTGTCCAAAATTATACACTTGGCACAATGCAAACTACTATTATGGAGGTAACTAAGGTATGTAAATACATGTAATGGCAATAACAATAAATGGCAGGTATAAATGGCATTAGCAAATAGCAAATGCAAATGTGCTTAAGTACATATTTGGCAACATACTGTATTCATGTTGCTCTACAAACCAAGTTGACCCTGTTCTGCAGATGTGATACATTCTAGCCAATGTCTGGATGAGTGAGGTCTACAAAGAACTGCAAAATAGCATTGTCTGCTCTCTGTGCTCAGCTCCTAAAGAGACCTAAAGCACTGGCTAGAGGGTTTTGGCAGACATAACACACATCCTTTCATTCCACCTGGGTATTATAACTTCCCCCCATGCGCATCCCTTTTGAAAAACCTCAGACTTCATTATCCATCCAGCATTGGCAAGGTATAAATGAAGAACCCAGCGGTGACATCCGCAACTTTCCACACTGTTCTTTAATGATGAATAGATGCAGATTATATTTCTTTTTGTGTTATTTCTTCTCTGCCGTCACCCTCACCTAAACCCCCACCACCACCCATCAAGGTAAAAGAAGGTGTCTTGTTGAAATCCCTCCCAGCTCAGAGCGGTGCCTAATCTTGAGTTAGTAGTTGTGAGAATGCAGCATTGACAGGCGTCTCTCTCTCTCTCTCTCTCTCTCTCTGTCTCTCTGTCTCTCTCTCTCTCCCTCTTTCTCTATGTATGTAGCTTTTGGCAGACTCCCCTCCGTGTACTTACCACTATAACAATCAGGAGGTGGTGGAGGTGGGGGTAACGTTGCAGGAGGTTTTGCAGCTGAAAATACAGCATCCGCTGCCTTTGTTGGGCGATAAGGGAAAGGTGGGGGATTGGGGGGTGGAGGGATACGTGCACACAAGGAGCGATCTTGGGAGCTGAACAAATCTGAGAACGGCATTATGGGTTGGTAAACACGGATGCCATAAGAGGCTGCAGGATTTGCCGTTTTCCCATTTTCTTTTTTTGAGGAGGGCTGGAGTGCAAGGCACAATGACGAGATGGAGGTGGTGTGGAGTGAAGAGATGGAATGAGACAGACAAAATGAAAGGCGGGAAGGAAAGAAACGGAGAAGGGAGACTAGAAAGTGAAGGGGGTGCAATGGAAGAGGACAGTGACAGCAAAAGGTGAGAGAAAGGGCATGAGAGAGGATATGAAGAAAGACCAAAGAGGTATCCAAGCTCATAATAAAAGTTAAATTCAGCGCTCCTCATTACCCTTTCACTCACCTCCAGACTCGCATTATGTCACTCCTTTGTGGCTTTGAGTCCTCCAGCTCAAAGGTTTGACCTCTGGTTGCAGCTAATTGTCACAAAGCTGCTTTAATAATGCTGAATTTACACCTTAACTAAAATGTCTACATGCATGTACAATGACAAAATACACCCCATTCAGCTTTCAGCAGGTAAAAAATAAGGTGTAACATACTGAACAGCTGAACTCTGTACCAGTCTTGATGCCACTATATAATGTACAATAGAGAATACAATAACAGTTATCTTGCAGGGTCATTGCATGCAGCATTTGCCAGATGTAAAATGCAATCAACAAAAATCAGATCCACCTTTTTTTTTTTTTAATGCCAAATTAGCCATGGATAATTATATTAAAATTGTTTTTGGGTATGTTTTTGGTAATTCACCTGAAGTGGCCTCCCCCTGCCCCTTCTATGGTATTATCAGGGGTGGGGCTTGCGGACAGGCAAGCCAGGCAGTTGCTTGGAGCCCCTGGCCACTAGGAGGGCCCCGGTCACCTATTTATAACAATGATTATTAATAGGTCTGGGCTTTCAGGGCCCTCTGTTGGTCCCTGGACCTCACTTTGAGAACCACTAATCTATTTTTTCAGTATTCATCTCAAATGTCCCTGGAATTGTGCATTTATGTGTGCAAAAACCAAATTTTTGCGGCGTGCACAGGTGGGGTGGGGGCCGCAGGGATTTCTTGCTTGGAGCCCCAAGAGACCCCAGCAACACCACTGGGTATTATTTATATATTTTTTGTTTTTTATCCATGGATTGTTGGTCGCCTGGTGCCCATGACTGGATGTTTTTCCTTGTGATTATGTATATATTTATACATGTATACAGGCTTGCAGTCATTTAAAGTAACATATGCATATGAAATGTGAAATGCTGGAGAAGGTCACTTGACCAAAACTTAGATATTCAATACATTTAGTATTAAGTGTTGACAGTGTGACAACTTATTTTTTTTGACTCATCACTTATTCGCTCATGTATCTGTTTGATTATAGGAACATGAATACATGCCATGTTTAAATTTGAACAAGTTTATAAACCGTGTGCACGCATTTGTAAACTGAGAGTACAGATGACTCTTACAAACACTTAATTTATTGGGGGGGATGTTCACCATCAATATATTTAATTTGTTTCCCCACAATATCCACTCCTGGCAACTAAAGGTCTCTTTGTAGCTTTACCCAGAACTTTCCTGAATAAGATTGACTGTCTCTGAACACAAATGTATTGCCTTTGATGCACCTTTATGACCTACAACAATAACCCATAAAATTCACTCTTGCTTCTTTAATGATCACATTTCCCAGCTGCTGTTCTAATCTTGCCAATTGCCTTACTCACCTCACTAATATTAATGACCAAGTTAGTTGGTTTAATGATTTGTGTACTTCAACTCTTGATGCGTCTGCTCCATACATTTCCTGGGCTGTCCCAGTTATTAATATAACCCCTTGGATCAACAACGATAATTCAGACAACAAAGAAGAGAATACAGAAGGTTAAACACAAATGGAAAACTTGAATTTCATCACCTCCATATGAAGGAGTTATTACTTAAACTGAATGAGACTATTAAAGCCTGCCTACTTATTCTGGCTTAATTAATAGTAATAAATACAACCCAAGGTTGACGTTTAACACTATTAACCATCTTGTAAATCCCCCTCCTCCTGTCATTCCCACCTCATCATCTTCTGACTGTGAAAATTTGTTGTCTTTTTTGTAGGCAACATCGATGGTCTGAGGTACCGTTGTCCACTGTCTGTTTTACCATCCACACCATTCAGCCACCCTACTTTACTGATCTTACTCCTGTCGCCCTGCAAATCTTTACAGACACTGTACCTCATATGCATCCTTCCCCGAGTCCATGTGATAAATTCCTACAAAATTCCTAAAATCCATCTTTGCTTTCTTTTGTCCCAGTTTGCTCTCTATGTTCAACCATTCTCTTACATGCGGCCCATCTCTGACTATGTTAAAATTGACAATTTTTAGTCACTTCTTAAAAATCCTCTCTAGACCCAGTCTGGTTAAAAAATTGCAAACCAAAAGCCAAAATCTGACCAATTCCTGAAGTTGGTTGAGGGTCATAAAATCTTTGACAAATTTCAATCCGACTTTTGTTACAAGCATAGCACTGAGACTGTTAATGATACTCTTATGCATGCAGATAAAGGTGAGAACTCCATTCTCATCCTACTAGACCACTCCAATCCTCTAATCTCTGCCCAGCTGCGTAACTGTGTTAGCATTTCTAGTACAGCTTTAAAATGGTTTCATTCCTAATCCACAAAAAGATTTTTTAATGTTTGTATTGACAATCATGTGTCCTCCTCAGCTCCCCTGCTGTGTGGTGTCCCTCAGGGGTTAATCCTTAGACCAGTCCTTTTGTCTGTGTACATGCTTCATCTGAGTCATTTGTTTAGGTGTTTTCAAGATGTGTACTTTCACCCTTATGCCGATGATACACAGATCTATTTCTCTGCTACTGCTGCTGCAATAACCTGAATCAACTGTTCTCCCTCCATGATTGCTTAGCTGGTACAAAAGAATGGATGCAGAATGCAGCTGCCAGGTGAACTAGAACTAGTCAGGGGTATTAGTCCCACAATACCCCTGCCCTTGCTTGTCTCCATTAGCTTCCTGTAAAATTCAGAATGCTCCCAGTTACAGTTTTGATGTCCTTGTACCCTTGTTCCACTTCTTGACCTCTCCGATTCTCTAATGTCTAACTTTTATCCATCCCTGGCTCCAACGGAAAAAGGCAATTGCACCATTGCTGTTTTAGCCTCAGCCCTCTGGATTAATTTTGCCCTTCTATCATTTGCTTCTAAAAATGCAATTTTTTTAGGCTCTCTAGAGCTCCAGTCTGGGCTTTTTTATTTATTTGTTTGTTTGTTTGTTTTTAATTTATTTTTAATTTATTTTTATTTTATTTATTTATTTATTTATTGGGGGGGGGGGGGGTCTCTCACTGTGCTGTCTTATATTGTTTTGTTTGTTTGTTTTGGTTTGTTTGTTTTTTACCTTATATTTATTCTTTTTGATGTTTAAAGGTACTGTATACGTAGTGGATTTGGGAGAGGTACATCTGGGTGCACTCAGAAGTCTTTAATCAGCAGTGTTTGTGTGTGTTGTGATCTTGATTTGTTCTGGTCTCTGTCTTGAATTGGATCGCCTTTGAAGCTGGTCTTAGAATTGCCTTGATATTCTTCTCTGCAGATGTGCATCCACAACAACAAATGACTGAGTTTAAAGCATGTATTTGGACTAGTAGGAAGAAGTACATAACAGCTGCATCCCTGCCAGTATTCAGTGCTTTGGCTTGAGGGAAAGAAGAACTCTCACCCTGCCGTCGGCTGCTTGGTGGAGATAAAAGATTCAGAGTGTTTCTACCTGCGTTTGTCTCTGCTCCTCTGTATCTGGGAATTACACCAGGGAGCTGGTCGATAACACCACTACAATCAGGCTCGCCACAGTGAGTAGCATGTTCTCCTTTCAGGGCTGTCACACAGGAAAGACAATGCAACACACCTGTAGGCTCCACCGAGAGCTTCCTCTGTTTTATTGTCAGCTCAGCACGCTGGGACTGAGGCGTGAGCTGTTGTTCACCCCTCTGGATACTCTCTTACATCACATAGAAAAGACTATCGACGGTCTCTCTGTAAGACGTCCTGCATGTTTCCTCATGTGTTTGATGCAATCACTCAAAATGGAAGTCCTACTGCTGTAGTGAAGGAATGTTTCCAAAAAAAAAATTATGTCATTCAGCAAAATAATAATGGTGATTGTAAAAAAAATCATTTTTCATCTGGGAAACAGTTGTTAACTTAGCAGCTTTTTCTGTTGCTTTCAACAACATCATTTTGCCATTATTGGAAACACAGATAATAGAGAGGTGACATGAAATGCAAGAGAGATGGGTTCTTAAACCCTCAGGGCACCAAGTCAGCCTCAAATCAACCTCACTAGCATTGTCATCACTTGACAATGAAATGCCTTATTGTCTTATTGTGAAAAACATGCAGGAAGTGATGAGCTAATCAACAGTATCTTTATTCCAATCTTATCTTGTGAAAAGACAATGAACAGAGCAGAAAACAAAACAAGGCTCCTGCTCAGAAAATGTCATCTGAGTGACAGAATGACTGATGCCAAACACTGATCAATAGTGATCATTAAGTCAATGTTATGCACAGGGGATTGTTGACACCAAGCTTGGATGAATGAATTGTGGAAACGCTGTCTAAATCTGTTGATGCTTGCTAAAATCATATTAACCATCATCAGCTATTAACTAGTAAGACAGCTATTAAGGGCTGACTCGTGGCTTTAGTGCCAAATCCATGCCGCCTAACATAAAAGAATAGTGTTGCTGATTGTTTTCCAGGACATTTGTCTCATTTTGGTCCATAGAAATGAACTTGAGATTAGTCATCCCGTTCAGAAAATGCGTCTTGATTCATTCTTTTCTGTTGCATTATAATGCAGTTTGGAAAGTCTCCTGGTGACTTTTGAGGCATCCATGTGGGGGTGAGAGGCTCAGACATCTGAAAGATGTGAGCTGGCTGCTTAACATCACATTGACAAGCTGGGCTGTGTGAAAATTAAACCCAGAAGACATGAGCATGGTGAAATGGAGAACTTGTTGTTCTTGTTTCTCCATGATGGTGGGAGATGGTAGAATAATTACTTTCATGCATCAATACCCCAACAATACAAGTGGTGATTACAGTGGGGGCAATGGTGACTTGCAGTATCGCTTAGAGGATTGGGCTGTTGACCAGAAGCTCTGTGGTTAGATCCATGATCTGGTAAAATAAATCTGGATAGGGACGAGAAAGAGCAATGCTTGCCTCTCCCTGATTACCACCACTGAGGTGCCCTTGAGCAAGGTACTTAGCCCCCAACTGGTCAGTGGAGCTGCCCAGTGGCCAGCAGATCTGACTGAGTGTGTGTCTATGTGAAGCTGGTTAAATTTGTACATGTATCTTTTTCTCTCTGTTTCAGCCCTACGTCTAGGCTAAAATGGCTTTTTGTTTCTCCCCCCAAAATTGAGCTTTTACAAAATGCTGGTTTCCAATGAACAAATCATCTAAACGGGATTGCAGACATTCGTATCACGTGTTGCTGCTCTCAGCTGTGTTGCTCTCAACTTGTTGAGTGCTGTATGTTAGAGTAATATTGGCTTTTTGATTAAATATCAAATGATCTCCTATGATTTCAGGCAGAATTTCACTGTTCACACACATTTTTTAAGTTTGATTTGCTTAGTGAAATTGATAAAACTGTAAATGCTTAGCTGGGTCACCTTCAGTTGTTCCTGTGTGCTCACAGCAATAAGCTGAGCAGCAGCCAGTGCTTTGTGGACTTTTTTGCCCTGAGATTCTCCTGTCATGCGTCAACTAAATAGGGGTTAACAAAATCAACCACTACTTCCTCTGCATGTTTTTGGAAAAATTAATTAAAAGTATATTTCTCTAAAAAAGACATCTTGTGGCACGTCAGTCGCCATCAGTATTTATTTGCTTATTTATTGCTCTCCACTGTAGTTTGCAATTGCTCAGAGGGGATTAATAAAGTTGTGTTGTGTCTCATGGTATCACCCAAGTGAATGATGGAGCTTCTTCCTTGATCATAAATTCTGTGTTCCTGAATTTCCCCTTTACCCCAAAGAGCTGCTGAGCCTAAAACAATTTTTATTGTCCTCAGCAGACATGCAGAATGCATACATTGCAGCTGAAATGCAGAACATGGTCAGTGTGAAACAGCATGGGATATATTTTATACTGCTACATCATTCATTGACCATCATAACACACAATTTTTCAGAGGTGAAACTAATGCAACACCTGACTTTACCGTTTCAGGCTTCACATCTGCACTGTGTGTATAATAGCATGGCATACCAACAACCAAAATGGAAAATCCTCCTTCGCTCCTTTGCTGCTTATAAACGATTGGAGATTGGATGTAAAAGATAAAAGTTCTCTGCTTAAATGAGTTCTCATGTGCTCATTTTGTCTGCAGATTCATTCTGTTTTCCCTTTCTGTGCTGTCTTCAAAACTTAACTTTATTCCCTTCTGCCCAATCTTTTTATTCAACTTTCAATGGATTCCATCTTTTCTTTACACCACTATAATCATCCCAAAAAAGCTTGCAACTTGTGAACTTGAGGAACACTAAATCCCCACCCCCACCCCACTTCCTCCATACACACACACACACATTTGCACACACGCACACAAACACTGGCAGGGATCTTAGGCATTCACAGGCTGATGATTCCGATAATCTGAGTTCAAATACAATTCCTGGATCACAGGATTTAAATGACATTATATAGAAATTTGATTTCACATCTCAAGCAACTGAACCTCCCCCGATCCCATCTCTTTCTAATTACGCTACTTTCCCCTGAATCTGCACCAGAGTCTTTCTTCTGCTTCCCTTTTTGTTCATTCTGCTTGAATACAGGCAGGGATATTCTTTAGCAGCACAATGCATGTATTACAATACAAAGTAACCTAGGAGCTGCTGTATATTACCAATGATGGCTCCCCCATGAATTGGCTGTGTGTTTGATTCATGGTGGGTCGCAGTGTTACAGAAAGCAGGCGGTGAGCCTATCCAGTCATCTACCTGTAACTGACACAGTGAATATTTACAGCAGAAGACCCAGTTCAACTGAATTCATTTAAATCACCTTTAGAAAGCGTTTGAACCATAAAGGTCATATCAGCAATATGAGTTCCTCTGATTTCTTAGTGATACAGATGTTCATGACTACTGAGATCATCTGTCACTGTTGGTGGTACGTTTACACCAACCATGTCTGCATATACTATCAACATCTACTCTACATCAAAGTTGACAGAATGCTGCTCTGTATGTCTGTTTGTACAGTTTATCTGCCTCTATGACATGAAAACACTGAGAAGTGAGATGAGATGAGACTGCTCATTGAACCAGTGCATGAGGTTAATATTGAATCAGTTTCACTGCAGATAAACAAGGATGTGGATTCTATGATATCGGCCAAAGGTTTCTGAAGGAACTGTTTTAAACAATTATTGTGATTTGTACCATATCTGTCAGTTATCCCATTTCACAGAAGAGATGTGCGTGACACAGTTCCACTATTGTTTGACTGTTGACTGTTGCCTCTTGTGGTACAAAATGGTATCACAAGGATGGGCTTGAGATAGCTGGTTAGCATGCTAACTTCAGTATATATCTTTGCACTGAGACTGTTTAATTTTTTGAACATTTTAGACAAAAATTCTGTCCATATCTTATATATTGCACCATTAACAAAGTGTGAGTGCCTTGACATAAGAAGTGAAGAGGCTCAATCATGCTTTAGTATACTGGAGGAAAACAAAAGAAATATGTTGTCAGGGAAGGTTTCACTGATTAGTTTCAACATTTTGTGACTGTGTTGATTGACAATTTTCCTCATAATCTCAGTGGAATTACGCTTCCCTCAAAAACGATTTGCTGTTGAAAATTAGTGGTAGTAAAAGACCTATATAAATGTCATTTTTAAGAAACAAGGTTGGTCTACTTTGTAGTTCCGTATCTCTGATAAAACAATTGTGCTTGATAACATTACAAAATCTTAATTTTCTTTATTACCCCTTTATTTCTGTCTCTAGCCACATGTACACAAGTTTGTTTCTGTCTATTAATTGTAATTTGTTTAAATGTCATTATCATTAAATGAATTTGCATCCCAAATAGAGACGCCCGGTCACCAAATCCAGGCAGTATCCACCCTGGTTTGACCCAGCAGGGTTGGAAGGCGGGTCAGTTATTTCATGATGTAGGAAATTGATGTAGCCAGAAAAGGGAGCTGGGACGCTGACTGTGATAGGTGTTTCAAGGATAAAGCTGTAAGATTCTGTTTTTGTTTTATATGTCATGTCTATGTCTCCTAAAAAGACCCAAACCAACAATGTCTTCGTTTATCTCTTAATACTTTTTGACTTTCCTGACTGTGGCACTCCCCAAGCAAATTGGGTGCTTCTGAAAATTTAAATCTTTAAATAGAGCTCACAAATATATGATTTCATATATTTTTTTAAAGGCTCGGTAATTTCCTAAAACAACTGGGCACTGTCCAGCAAATGTTACTGAAACAGCATGAAATAGTGCATTTGGTCATGTTCATCTCCAGATTATTTGGTGCTCGAGGGAGTATTTGGGGCAGCAGCGTGGGATGTGTGGGATTGAGACACTGATGTTTTTTTTGTTGGGGCTGTGTAACATAGAGGAATAAGATATATCAGGCTATGGATACACATACAATGTTTGTTAATTGGATATAGTCACTGTTGGTTTTAATTTGAGATTTGTATATGGGATTTGTTGACGACGGAAAAATGTTGAGAGACACCATATGTACTGCACCAATTTTCACTGGAATCATCTTATTCTTTTCCAAACTTTATTCAGTTTGAGAAAATCATATTAATCCAGCAGATATGCATCCTAATATGACTTACTGTATTTATATTTTTCCAACAATACTGACTGTAGGTCTATAGGTAGGTCTATAGGTATACTGTAGGACTATAGGTATTTTTGGTAAGTCACCTGCCCTAGACTGCCACCTAAAAAAGTCTAATTATTCTGGGTTGCAGTGGAAGGTTTTACTATCCAGTGACACTGACAATTGGCAACGTATTTGGTATGTAAATGGACAGATTTAAATGTATGTAAATGTGAATGTGAATATCATCCTTAAACCATCAGTATTGGGCTTGGATCCCCACTCATGCCCCAACCCCCAGTTCCTATTCATCAGTGGCTATCAACCAGTCCAGTGTTTGTCATAAGAGGAGCACGGGACTGTGTAGTGTGTGTGACCAGGCAGAGATGGGCCCAGATAAAAGGATTCTGCCAAGTCCTGATTAGGTCTGCTTCGATGTTTGTCTTCCAGTATCAGGGATTACATGATTTATTAGAGTGTGTTGGGGCTGTGTGTTGCAGGGTGCTAACTCTCCTACCTACGCTCCATAGGGGAGCGCATTCCAGCAAACCCCAAGCAAATGAAGCCACTGTTCTCTTTCTGGTGTTCCCCTGTAGCTTGTTTAACTCTCGCCTCACCAGCTGAAGCACCTCGGGGTGACTCCTATAATTTTCTCTATTAATGAGCTCCATGATTGCAAATGAGAAACAAAGAAAGAGCAGATCAATGAAGTGCCAAGAGTGAGATGAATTTGTTTAATATAGGCCAATTTTTTGTGCAAGGTTGAGAGCGTTGCATGCTTTTTAAAACAGACTATTTTATCATTTTTGCCAACCACTTGCTGGGTGGAGGGAAATAATAACCTGGTTGTGTTGATACTATCAAGGAAAAGATTTCTCACAGATAAATGAATGCGGCCATATTTGACATCCTTACATAAAACACTGCAGTAAAGAGATGCCAGAGGCATGTTTTGAAAGGGTGTTTTTGAGATCAGAGTTCAGTCTGTTGAGATGACTAATGTTTGCAAAAAATATATAAGTGAAAAAAACCCTTACCCAAATCTTACAGAGAATGGACAGAAACAAAGAGAATCAGTAAATGAAAGATAAATGAGTAAACAGAGTCACTGGTGACAGGGTTTTTCACCATCAAAAATGGATTTAATGTTGAGATAAATAAACTCATATATGAAACAAATGCTGGCTTTCTAGTGCATGTCAGTTAGTCAGTTTAGTGTTGTCCACCTTCATGCAAAAATATATGTAACTTATTTGGATACATATTTATGACATAATCGTAGAGGCAGTTTCTCACCCTTAGGTCCCATATTGGATCAGTTGAAAAATCTTCCAGTCTAATAAAATATTTACTGTTATGTTATTTATATACAAGATTGCCATTACTACAGAGTCTTTCCCATGCACAAAAGAATTGAATTGTCAAGGAATCATTTAATATTTATCCATTTGTGTATATTTTTGTCATATTAGTGGTTGAATTAAACTTGAGAAGTGATACCAGAAAGGAACAGCCACTGGCAGCTGAACCACTTCATATACCTGCCAGCAGTTCTGTGGCAGTGGAAATCCACAGAGCCGTATTTTGAATTCTTGTGGGGACCCATAAGTTTCAAGGACACCAAGGAATTTTGAAGAAAAGTATATAAAATGGTGCACAGGACATTCACAGTATTTCCTTTTGATGGATCCATAAAGTCATGGTGTCATGGGTTTTAATATTTTAGTCAGCATTAACATTGTATTCAGTATTGTTGGAAAAATATAAATACAGTAAGATGCTGCCAGACAGGGTGGAATGAGATGATTCTAACAACCTTAAGGGCAAACAACAAGGGGGAATCTGTATGTTAATGAGTTTAACACCATATTTGGTGTTATTATGAGCTTTTACCCAGCATTAACATGTCAAAAAAGTCAAAGGTTTGTTGAAATATTCCCTGCAAGTATGACTTGAATGGGTGTTCAATGACCAGAATCTGTCTGTGTTTACTACATAGAGATAAAAGTAAACCTACATGGTCACATCTGAGGTCCAATAGCTTGCAGTTCTCTTACTTGTCCTCCTCCCCCTCCTCCTCCTGCTCCTCCTCCTCCCTCAGGCTCAGCTGGACGTCCTAAACGGGGGGTCAAGGTGGATGCTGTTCTCTGAAACCGTTGCTGACCATCAGTCTGCCAACCCAGGTAATTTACAGCCCACCCTCCTCCACCCTGCCACGTCCAAACCTCCAACAAACAACCCCCCGAACCATCACCGACACTCTTCCTCTGTGCACACACTCTCTCTTTCTCTCTGTCCTCTCTCTATTTATCTCTATCTCTCTCTCTTTCTCTCTGGCTGGGTGTGAAGATGCCAGCAGCACGCTCCAGTGGAGACAAATCAGACCTTACCGGCCGTGTCATCGTAAAACATCCCCCAGGAAGGTTGCGACCTCCTCACCTTTTCAACTCATCTGCAGGCATAGCAAGTCAGTAGAGGAGGAGGGTTCTCCATGCAGCAGCATAACTATCTTAGTCACATTATCACAAGAGAAAATTCAGGCAATTATATGAATGGAGAGAGAGTTCAGTAAGTATCAGCGTGGATGGAAATGTAACGAAATACCCTCCAATAAATGCACTGAAAATCAGTGTAGAGGAAATGCCAGTAAATACAAGGCAACTGTTAGCAGTCACCTTGCTCCTGTGTACAGCATTTATGTCCTGCTTGAAGGATCACAGTGCTTCACATACAGAGACCATATAGGACTACCTAAGATCCCACAGCCCCATAAGCCTTACAGTTTATTTATGTATATGTTTCAGATAACCTTGTCTCATAAAAATCACATTCATATATGACCAGTTGCATTAGCACATAATACGTTGATCATGCGTTAAACCTTCAGTGTGGGACTTTTCCATAGAAATTAACATTTGTTACATTCAAGCTTTTGCCGAATAAGTTCACATAATGCTGATTAAGCCTATCCCCACCTGGTAGATCTCTCTGTAATTTGCAGTATACCAGAGTTTTTGAATCTGGAGTCTGTGGTAGCTCTCTCTGACGCACTGGTAGTAATGCATCATTTCAACCAGCAGTGATTGGTTTGCCAGAGCTTAAGGAGGAAGCAACCACAGCGACATAGTATGGTTTTGGAGGGAGGTACATACTGGACCTATTTGAGCTGGGTGCAGTGAATGTATGCAGTTTCCTGGAGTCTTCTGGCATAATAGCTGGAGATGCTGCAAAACAATTTCTTCTTCATCAAGGAATAGTTCCACTTGTAACTCCCCTTAAAACCACAAACAAACAAGAAACAATGTTTGTTTAATCTTTGCTTCGTTTTCCTCCTGGCTCCAGTCTTCATGTTAAGACAGGCTAGCCACATCTTGACTCCAGCTATGTATCTATTTTTGTCATCCTGATTTCGAAAAGAACACAAAGAAACATATTTCCCAAAATGTTGAACTATTATATCTTAAATGTTTTTACAAGCAGCAGCCTCTGGGGCTGAAAAATGAAGCCTGTGTGGAAGTGCCAAAGACTGCAGTTCCCTGAATGGCCACTCGAGGCTGGCTCCAAAAGTGAGTTATGCATAATTATAGGCATGGTTGCTTTGAGTGACAGCTAGCCACTAGGTTTCAGCAACTAGGCGTCATTCAGTTCACCTCAGCTCCATCCATGCTTCACCTCTTTGCCCATTTTGGACTAGCTGGAAGTTTGGCAGAGTCAGGCACAGCTCTTCAAAATGGCTCTGCAAATCTATGGATGATGTCACAGAGAGACATGCATCCATGTCATACACAGTCTATGTTTAAGCAACTAAAAATCCTTTGTCAGACTCGGTTAAGATTAGGGAACATTGAAAGCTGATTTCAAACCCAAAATGTGATGTGTTGACTTCATTATTTAGCTAGTATTTAACGGTAAGTCCTCCGACCTAAATGACCAAATGGACTAATTTGTCATTGCCTTCCAAAATGAAGAATTTTCTGATCTTGCACCCCAATCAGCAAGCTAACATCCTTTGTCAGTGCCTTCCATATTCCTGTGATGTGGATAAGATTAGTGTAAAGTCAATGAAATGATAAAAATTGGCTCATTGTCAAGAACAGAAGGATCAAGAGTATCACCATCTGCATCCATTCCCACTTCCCCTGGCCTCTTCAATGCCATTCTCTACCTGGCCACCAGATGCCGTCAGACTTTTCCACCTGTCCCAGTCACCTGACTCTCCCAATCACCAGCACACCTGTTTCCATTTTCCCTCATCAGCCCTGTCGGCACATATACAAGCCCTTGTCCCCACTCAGTTGCCAGATTCTCCTTGTAAAATAGACCCTGCAGATGAAGAATTTTCTGTGGATCAAATTAATAAGCTGACTTGTGCTGTTCAGTGCCCACTGTACTACAGCAAAAATACTTCCAGTATTGAGGAAAAGGATGCAGCCTTGACACTGACACACCACCTCTTCTAAGCCTTCATTGGTGGAGTTGCTACCATTATTTTCAGTGTTCTTTGACTTCACTCCTCCCTCCTCTGTATCTGGCCAATCTCCACCTTGTCGCTTGGTGCCATTGCTTTCCAGCCCTTGATACCGGCACCCTGTCATCTGAACCCTGTTACCTGGATCCAGACTTTGAACCTGCGAACTGAACCCTTCACCCTGAAATCTGGAACCTGTGCATGCCTGCCTGCATTCCTGCCTATAAACTCATGTACCTTCAATTAATCAATAAATTCCTGAACTCTTCCTGTCTGGTCTGTCTGCATCTGGGTCAATCCCCTACTGCCTGGTACTCAGCCGTGTGACAAAGAGGTCTTTGCACAAGACACATCAAGAAAACACCTTATGAAAGAGAGAGTTGCCTGTGGTCTTTGTTTTGTAATTTGCCACCATTTTTGATGCCAATAGGATTTTTTTTCTCTTTCTTTTGTTGCATCTCTGGGGCTAACAATTCTGATATTTCAGTTCACTTTTCAACAATTGCTTTTCAAGCTCCCCTTTAACTGCTCACTTTGTTTGTCCACAGCATCACTCTTCACTCCTGCAAAGATAACCTTACCTCGCCTCGAATGCATATACTCACACTCACACACATACACACATACATTCAACCTCATCCAGCGTTAGACTCCCTGTTGCTCTAACCTGATGGAGCCATCAGCCAGAAGCCAGACAGAGAGCAGTTGTTCTCATGGTCTCATCCCCGCTGCAGAGCCTTGACACAGGGAGAGACAAACAATTTGGCCTCCCTCCCACAGTCACAGAGCCAGCAGGGGAGGCAACTAGGGGTTGGTGTGTGTGTGTGTGTGTGTGTGTGTGTGTGTGTGTGTGTGTGTGTGTGTGTGTGGAGTAAGAGAGGGAGACAGAGAGAGAGAGATCACTTGGTGTAGGTGTCTTTCATTCAGTGAAGAAAAGAAGAAAAGTCATATTTCTGAGAGTGAGTGTGTGTTCCAATATGGAAAATGTCAGATACAGGGATAGGGGATCTATTTGCAGCCAAATAGTTTGTTCCATGAATGTTAAGGGGGTTTGCTTTCAACAAGTGGGATATATTTTCACTGTACTCTTTGCATATAGACAGCCTCTCTTTTGTCCTTCCCAGGAATAGACATTGTGCACATGCAGGTTGTTTGGCCAGCTTTGAATATTACCGCAGACATGGTAAGACTGCAAGGCTTTTGACACGGGGGCTAGGACAAAGAGAAATAGGGTCGTGTGGTGAAATGGTTAATGTGAATCTTAATAGAGGCGGCAATGTCATTATCTCCAAATCCGCTGAGCCCTCTCGACCGGGGGTCGCTGCATAGACGGCCACTTTACATCCTGAGCGTGTCAGGCCGAGAGACCGGGGGCATGACTGCCAATCCCATCCGGAGGATTTGTGTCCTCCTCCACCAAATTCAGTAAGCACATGCAGACTCATAAAGGTGTTGAGAATTGAGGAATTTGTCTGGGAGACATGGCCAAAGTCAATGAGCTAGTTTTGCCTTTCAGCCGCAGGAAGAGGAAAGGGGGTCGAGGCCTTGCAAGGCACCTGAATCCTCCTCCTCCGTCCACTGAAAGAGGCCTGAAAGGGGGGCTGTCTGCCTTTAAATGAGATGAACACTGTCAGATTTACACACTGCCATGGTTTCAACCAACCCCTGATAATCCTTTCCCAGAAATAAATTGTCCCATTAAAATGAAATCTTGCCCATATAGGTTTAATAAATTGAAAACGCTTGTTTGAATCCTCTGTAATTTGGACAGAATCCCAAGCATGTAGCAAAGGCTCCAGCAAAATAAGATTATTTGCTGTGTATTATAATGTATGCAGCAGTTTTTATACGACCAAACAGTGTCAGTGAACCCCCCGATGAAATGTGTTCTTATTTATATGCAGTTATTCAGGTATGCAGTAAATTCCAATTACTTCTTAAGATTTCTATTTAGCATGAGGGGGAAATATGACAGGGAAGCACTGTGTTTTGAGCGGCATTGTAAATCTTGTTAACTCTTAGCAGCATATTGCAAGAAATCTGCATTCGTGTCAGGGAGTGAGCAGTGCATAAGATTTTAGCAACTAGCTAATAGTTCTGTATGGAAATATCTAAGAGGGGTCTGAAGTAGATTCAGCTAATGTGAAGATTTCAAGGCTGATTCCGAGAGATTTGTTTGTGTGATGCTGCTTACATTTTGTAATGCTATTCGAAATCTTTAAATTTGACTATTGGCATGAATAAATATGACATAAATGTGCTCTTGTTGGACAAAAAAGCCATCACAGGACAAACAGATGTGTGGAGCTAACTGAGGTGTGTATCTTTGACTGCATGCTTGCATTCTACTGTGTCGTGAGGCAGGTCCACTTACTAGTTTCTGTTCTGAGCTTCAGTTGATGACAACATGAGATTGATTCAGTTGTCGTCACTGGTTGAATGCCCCTGAAAAATAAATAATTACATTTATTCAGTATTTGTAATGATAGGTTATCGTTGTTCTGTACATTTGTATACTGTACAGTTCATCTTAAAACTGTTATTGGGTTGAATTTTCTTTATGGATTGAATTGTCTTTTCTTTCTTTCTTTCTTTTTTTTTTGGGGGGGGGGGGGGTTCTTGTGTTACTGTTTAGCACATGACATGCCATTTTTTGTGGCACTAATTTGTAGAAGGATGCATAGTAAAATAAAGAAACAATGGGGAGGGGTGACAGGTTTGGGGTCTCTGCTTAGGGCCAGATCAAGACTGGGAGCAGATGTGGATTTTTAGCAGAATGCTTCTTGTCATCATTCAGCACATCACATTTCTAATACCACTAATTTGACCTTACAGTCTGAGCTCTAATAATATAAAGGAACTTTTGAGTAAGGGTGACAGGGTGCCTGGGTGATTTGGGGCTGGGCTTTTGCTCCCATAAATACTGGGACTGGCTCTGGATTATTAACAAAAGGCCAATACTGACAAACACATGCATCGCTCTAAATGAGATGTGTGTCTTTGACTGTGTGCGTATGTGTTCAACTGTGTTATGAGCTACAGTGTGAGTGGAGGCCGGTGTTCAGTCCCCCGTGTTGGGCCCCCAGGGCCCCTAAATCCCCACTGCTCTTCCTTGCAGCCTCCCTCTGATGTGCAGCATGCCGAGGCGAGCAGCGCTTTGCCTATGCATTAGCAATCCATTTCCCCCGGCTGACACCTCTCCAACATAAAACCGTAAGGCAGAGGTAAAATATCTCTCTCCTGGCGAAAATAAAGCTTTGTCTGCCTGCTGATCTATTGGATATAAAAATAAAGCCGCGGCTTTGATGCGGGCTTTACCTTATGCGCGCCTTTGCTTTTTTGCGCACACAAAAGCTCCAATGAAGATAGATAGCGGGGGACTGGCCGCGGTGTGTCCAGCACAGCAGCATCACTCACTCCACTTCTTCTTCCTCCTCCTCCTCCCTTTCCCAACAGCCTTTTTTACTCCGATGTTGTTGAGGACTGCGCTGTTTGTTATTGATCAGTGAATGTCGATAATTATGCACGGATTTCCAGACTAATCGGCTTTGCAAACGTTGCGGCGTTCACATTAAAGAATAATCAGTTTCTTCTTGATTCTTGTTTGGTTTATTTTCCATGCAGCGTGAGAACATTTCCAGGTATATGTGGACATCTGTGATTCCTCACTGTATACTGTTTTTGGCTCCTGGTTTTGTGTGGTACCCTCGTTGCACAGGCCTACAGCTGCGTGTGGATGATGTGTCTGCAAGAGTTTTCATCGTCATGACATCTAGAGATTATTCAGTTCGAGCTCCCCTCCCATATATGCGTAAAATATAGTAAAGTAGTGGCTACAACAAAGATGCCTTTATAAAAGGCTGAATTGTAGCTTCAATTCTTTGATTTTCTTTCAAAGACCGTAAAAAAAGCATTTGTAGGCCTGTGTTTCCAATCATAGACTTTGAATATAATCATCCACTTAGGAGCATAAATCATTAGAGGCCACGTGCAACCCTGCAACTCTTGAGTGGTTGGTTCACGATTTCTTTTTTAAAATATAATTTAGCTATATTAAATAACATTTTAAGAGTCACACGTGCCGTTTTACTGTATTTGTTGCATCTGGTTTTCTTTTTTATTATTGTAATTCAGGATTTATGTATACCTGCTACTTTGACCTTTAATACCGTGTTCTTCTGGGGTAACCCCTACCCAATTAGGTTTTCCACAGGGCTTCTTTGGTGCTGTATAAAGGCGTTTTAGAAAGCACTAAATGTTTCAAGTAATTAAGTTACTTAAAATTGTTGCTGTTGAAAAAGGTTTTTTTTTTTTCGGATTTATCACTTAAATTTGAAAATTGGAGGTTGCCTGTTCCTCATCACTCATCGTTAATAAAGGAAGAAAAAAAACAGCAGCTGTATGGTTAATCAGCCTTCATGGGCCGCTCTGCTGTATATTTTAATGCAGGTATCAGCAGCGGCCAGCCTCCCTCTCTCCATGCTTGCGGGCTTTTTTATTTCAGAGCGCAGAAATCCGCTGCGGTGGCTGCAGCAGCAGCAGAGGTAGCAGCAGCTATCTGCCGCTCTGCAGCCATACAGCCCGTCCCCAGAGCGGCAGATAATATCTCAAAGGGAGTGGTTATCGCCACACATTATATTATAATCATTAGTGATCCTAGCCCTTTCACCCCGACTACAGAACAGGCGCGGAGTACCATTAATCTGAACTAGGGGGGCGGCTTCAGACGCTGCTTCCCAGCGACTTCATGTATGTTCATTTCCCGGAGACTCTGTTTAGAGCATTTTCATATGACAAAAGACTTTTTAAAGTTTGTATTCACACTAAAGGTGGAGGTCTGTGCTGAAGAATCCCTCCTGGCTCAGTCAGTCAGTGGCCTCACCTGGTACAGTATGATATCAGGTGTGATGCCGTTTTTGTGATTTGCTCAGTTGATTTAAAAGGGTATCTAATCTCCTATCCCATTGTCTGTATTAGAATATTATTTTTGATGGTTTCCAGTGGTAGATGGCTTTCTAGCATCGAAACAATACAATTTTGGAGAAAACACGAAATATTTTGACTGCTTTTTTGAAAATTGTCTATAAAGTATCTAGAGTACTACATAGATATATGTTGAAAAATAAGAAAAAATAGTGGCGATAGGCTCAATCATTTCCATCAGCGAGAGAGAGAGAGAGAGAGAGAGAGAGAGAGAGAGAGAGAGAGAGAGAGAGAGAGTGAGTGAGTGACTTAAGCATTCGTCCAGTTTTATTTTTATTCATAAATAGGTATCATTGGAAGAAAGCTGACTGGGAATGTACGGCGACCGTTCTGACCTTCTAGAGCTTTACTCTGACATAATGCTGCTAATAAATTGGAATTAAGGATATCCTAATAGTAATAACAACAGTATCGTTTCCTAAGCCCTCCTTTTGCCCGGACTGAATTCGCCCCCTAGAGGAGTGAGCGGGACTCGAGCGGTGGTTGCGGTGCTGTGGTGGTGGTGGTGGTGGTGGTGGTGGTGCACTTGTTTTGGGTGACATCGGAGTCTTCTCATGCAGGCTTGCTGCTCTGCACCCTAAAGCCCGCAGTTCACTGAATCATATGATCTCCTTGAGAAAACACACGGACAGTGAAGGCATTAGTGGTTGTAGCTGTGGATGCTTGTGGAGGTCGTATCATAGCATCCTGTGAATATCGGCTAGTGTGTGTGTGTGTGTGTGTGTGTGTGTGTGTGTGTGTGTGTGTGTGTGTGTGTGTGTGTGTGTGTGTGGAGTGGGGGTTGACTGACAGAGAAGGGACAGCTGTAGGGAGATGATCTATAAATCCCATTGGATTTCTCTCAGCACAGGCCGGGACCGGGGTTGGAAAGTCTGGAAAATGTTTGCGTAGAGTTGCTGTTGGCTCAATAATCCACGTTGAGTTCACATCGGCATATGTTTGGCTGCTGATGGTCAGGAGGAGGCGGAGGGAGGACACAGCTCAGTCAGTCGATTGTGGGACTCTGCGTGCTTTGCGTTAGCTGCCACAGCCTCCTCAGTCATGTGGGTTGTGCGACAATCTCCCCAAATATGTCATGTATGAGGCCTTTTCTGCTGCGTGAGCAGCGCGCGGCGGGATGGATGGACGGAGGCATGGATGGATGGAAGGAGGAGGGGCTGGGATTTCGGTTCTGGGAGTCCGTGATAATGCTTTGATTGACCGACTGGGCAGGGCAGGGGCAGGAAAACGCAACCCACCCTCCCCCACCTCCAACATCTCCTCCTTTACAAACTCACTCAATTTATGAATATGACTTGTGCGCGTTTTCCATGCGGTTTGTGGAACCAGTGATACATCTTCACGGACAGCGCAGTTTACGCATTGTTAAAACAGCGCTGTGAGTCCACGCATTGCGTAAAAATACTACATTTTCATCTTATATTGTAACTTTTAAATAGGTCTAACAGATACATTCTGATGCCAGTTTTCTTTTCTTTTCTTTCTTCTTTTTTTTCCAAATAAAAACGTTTTTCCTCTCGGAAGAAAAAATGCAATTATATCCGTTTTTCGTTTCAATTCCATGCAAATTGCATTTAACACTTTTTTCGAAAGCGAATTGCAATAAGTGCAACGAAATAACATGAAATAATTTTGTACTATTTCTCATGAGCTTTTAACGTCGTTCCTTTCAAACTATGCGCATTTTGACACAATTTTTTTTTCCCCATTTCCACCTGGTGACGTTTTCCAAGTAGGAATAGAGATGAAAAATTATACAAATGATATTAACTGAGCCAGTTTCACAAAAATGGGGCTGTTTATTCCTGAAATAAACGCATTAAGCAGTCAGAATGATCAATGCGTCGTAATATGAATTATGAATGTCAGCGCCTGTTTGCAATATTCCTTTGTAAAAAGAGAAAAAAAAAAAATCCTGCAGAGAGACTGCAAACAGCAGGGCTGAGCAGCGGACCCGTACCCCACCCTCCACGTCCACCCGTCCACCCCCTCCTCCTCCTCCTCCTCCTGCCCGGTACACTCAGTTGATCAAAGCTCCAGTCGGGGGTGATATTTCTCTCTGTATTACCGGAGTCACGGTTTGTCCCCCCGGCAGCCTACCCAGCCTCACCGGCCCCGCTGTAATGTCACAAAGGCCGGCGTTCCAACTTCACAGTCCGGCAATCCCGGGGAACTACACGTAGAGGAAGAAATAGCTTTTAGTATCTCTTTCTGATATTTTAAACACATTTTCACTACCCATCTAATCACCTGCTCGAGTCATCTTTATTCCAAAGTCTTCTCCTCCGTTTAGCCGAGCCCCTCATACATTGTTGTGGTGACATTGTGTCTCTTAACTGAGCCTGGAGGAGAGAGGGAAGACAAATAAACGTGTCATGATTAGAATTAATGATTGCATGCATCTTCACAGCCTCATTCATTATCTCAGATTAATTATCTCGCAGTGTACTAGTTCACTTGTCTGCACTTCATAAACCCCAAATCTCCTGGGCTGTTTTATAACACTATGGCCCTGGTGGAAGAATATCCTTTCCTATCTTGTCTTAACTGTGGCAGCATGGCCTGTAGTGTCAAAATTCAGACTTTGGAGGTAGTAAAAGAAATGCTTAAAATATGAAATATGAATAAAGTAAAAGTCCCTTCAGCGGGTACCAGTACAAGATCAATTTCAGATGAATTTGGGTATTTAGATATGCATTTTCAGTTGGTGTCACTTTGATTTCCATTTTGTTAACAGGCCTGCTGAAAGGCCTCCTGCCATCAAATCCGCCTCCGATCATTCTGAGATGAAAGTAGGACAAAAAGAATAAGTTTTGTTTTCTTTAACTTGAGCACAGACGCTGTCCCACAAATTCCAATTTACAACTTCTGCTTGCATCGGAATGAAAATATGCGTAAGAATGAAATCTATCGCGAGTAAGGGATTACATTGGTAAGGTTAAAACCATTTTTGCATTTAATAGTGTCTTTGCCTGGAGGGGAGTTGAGATATTTTTAAGCCTATAGCCTATATTTTGATTTCCTTCTATTCGTGGATTAATCTGCTTCTGTGAGCTGTCTTTTTTTCCCTCTCTGGTTTATTCTAAATCAGTCAGAGATTATCCCCACTGACAGACTATCACGGTATCTTCTACACATAGAAATAACAACAACTTTTGCTGTTTACATGCTGCATTTACAAGTTTGTGTGGTGGGCGGGAGTGTAGCCTGCAGACTGCAGGATTTCTGAGGTTATATCCAGGTTCTGCAGATTTTAGTACAGAAAAAAAAAAAAGAAAGAAAAAAGAAACGAGAGTTTCGCAGTCCAACAGAAACGCGACATTTCCATTGCTGACTGCCTTTTTATGCACAACTATGGACCGCCCAGTTGTCATGGAGCTCAATGACCCCTCTCTGCCTGTCTCTCTGATGGAAACGTAACCAGATGCTCAGCAGAATGCGCTCAGACGCACCGTCCACACACAAAAACAGAAAAGTAGGGAAAGGAAGGAAAAGAGAAGAAGAAGAAGACTGGAGTAGCTGTGGAGGACGCCGGGCTGAAGAGACGGTAAAAGCGAAAACAAACAAAAAAGAGATGGAGTCTGTGTGTTTTGAAGCCTTATCTCTCTTTTTCTTCAAGCCAGTAACACATGTCCTGTTGAAGGGGCGCTCCCCAGACGCCGGGAGGCAGCTGGACGGGGACGGGCGGGCGTTTTGCATGAGAAGCATCCCATATGCAAGAGGATGCTGGCGGGCTATTGGAAGAGAATAAATGGGTGTCCCTGGGTCAATTTTTCTGCTTAAAGTGCGCAGCTATTGAGCTTGATTACATTTTAAGACGAGCAAATAAACTCACCATTCTGACTGTTTTTGCAACAAAGACAAATACATTTTCGTGCAGTAACTGCATTGACTGAACTACTGCCAGGCCACAATACAAAAGTTTGCGTAAACAAACAAACGTTTCAAAGATTAATTACTCCAAACTACTTTCCTGGCGAATACAAATCTTCGAATATGTTCAACTTTCCCCTCCATATTAAACAATTTATTTTCATTTAGCGAAACGAAAAAAAAAAAAACCTTAGTAGTGTTAAAGTCTTTAGGCCTGTAAATCACCGACACAAAACCCTTGACTAATCTCTTTGATGGGAAATGATTTATAATCCCGCAGACTGTTAGGCTCATGGTGTTATTTACGTACTTAAGGTGAACTTGAAGTGGATTGGACCTCCCTAATGAATCGTCCGTGGTGTCTGGGCCGCGAGCTCCTGACGGGCTGAGCTGCACGAGCTGTCAACTTTAGAGCCTTTCTGTCTTTCACTTGGACGCTTCCTCTCCATCACACCAAAAGAGAAGAGTGTGCTGCTGCTAATGCTCGAGGAGACACAGATAAAAGTAAATGATCACATGGCATTCTGTGATGTTGCACGGCAGAGGAAAAGAGGACAGCGGTAACACCATATCTCGAGAAGCCAGTCATCATCTAAATACGGCAGAGAAGTTCTGCAGCTTTCTGCTGCGTAATCAAACATTTAGCTCTATGGATGATGCGTTCAAGTGCAAAGCAGGCAGCTGACATTTGATATTTCTACATAGGCCTACAGCTGGTTTGCTGATGATAAAAGCCCTCAGTTATACTACAATAACAAAACAAACATGCCCAACTTGTGCGTAATTTTCTGGCGCAAAGTAACTTTACATGAATAAACAGGGAGCACGCCATGCAATATGCGCCTCCAGCTTCTTTATCCTGAAGACGCCACTGTATCTACCTGCTCAGATTCCTCCTTCATGCCCCCCTCATGCCCAGAAGACAATTTGTTCAGCAGTTGAGAAGTGGAGTCTCTCCCTCCGCGCTGCTCGCCCTCCGCCGCGGCTGCTTTCTCCAAACACATTCACTAACATATGACAGTTTGCAGGGAAATTCTTGACAATTGGTGTCTTGAGTGTGTGGCATAAATAGCAGGCAGAGCCCTCGCTGGGTTATGATGGGGCGGCTTGATGGTTGCTGGCATGGCGCAGAGCTGATTGGTCCGGCCGCGGCCTGACGTCAGGAGGCTGGGAATAAGGCTGGGCTGGAGCTTTAGGAGCAAGACAGTGTACTGGAGACACAGCGCATCCCAGCATACACACGGTACTGGAGACTGAGGGCATCCCAGCATACACACTGAGTACTACCGGAGCCGCCAGCGCATCCCAGCATCCCCCGCCACCACAAGCTAAACGTCCAGGATCGTCGGACTGAGCGAGAGGGAAAAACATTTCTTTTTTCCCCATCTTTTGGGTGTGTGATTTTGTTTCTCGCCGGGTTTTGAAGAGTGGATACGCTGCCATGTCAAAGTACATTGAATTATTTATAGGCGTGCGT
Source organism: Chaetodon auriga (assembly GCF_051107435.1). Classification (NCBI taxonomy): domain Eukaryota; kingdom Metazoa; phylum Chordata; class Actinopteri; order Chaetodontiformes; family Chaetodontidae; genus Chaetodon; species Chaetodon auriga. The sequence goes on along the minus strand of NC_135080.1, from coordinate 26,183,751 downwards.
GTCTTATTGTGTGACAGCTCTGCCCTTAAAGCATTTTATTAGACGTCTTTTCCAGCACTGACTGGCACACGACGCTCTTCTCAGCCGATGCGTCACTTCTAAGAGCGCCGGGACAACCAAACTGGCTCCGGTCTTCTCGCCTGAGCCGATCCGCAGCTTCCTGTGTTGAAACCTACATTTTTTTTCTTAAATTGCGTGTCTCTCCCCGGATCCAATAACGGACTGATTTATTTATTTTACTCATTGTGGCTTTTTCACCTGAGAGAGAGGACGCGGTCGCCATCCCTTCCTGTCTGTTTTTTGGACGCTGAGCCTTTTTACGCATGCAGGGAGAAATCTGTGGTGACACTTGATCGACTGACTTCTCCGCGCACATTGACCCGGGAGCTCCAGGCGAATCAGGGAGGGAGAAAGCAGATACTCGGTCAATGCTCGGCCTGTGCTGTTGATTTTGTTTGTGTGTGCTTCATTTGCGGGGTTGTTGCCCAGCCAAAGCCATGGTCCACTGCGCCGGCTGCGAGAGGCCTATTCTGGACCGTTTTCTGCTCAACGTGCTGGACAGAGCCTGGCACGTCAAGTGCGTGCAGTGCTGCGAGTGCAAATGTAATTTGACAGAGAAATGTTTTTCTCGAGAGGGCAGACTGTACTGCAAAAATGATTTCTTTAGGTAAGCTCGGGGAAGGTGTTTGTATATTAATGTTTTTTATAGTTATTATTGTTTTTGAATGTGTGCGGTTTTATGTCAGGAGCTGGACTGTACAGACAGCAGGTACACAGGCTCATGTGCCTTTAGGAAATTGTGTAGCTGAAAGAAGTTTAAAGAAAAGCATACAATAAGAGCAAAGATGGCAGATGGCATGTCATAGAAAAACACATGGAAAACACTCATATTTTAAGCCAAATAATTTGAATGCTTATTCAAAAAAAAGTGCACTCAAATTGTTTTTAATCCTTTGCAGATTTAGTGCAGATCAAACTTTGCTATTTTCTATTTCATTTACAACTTCAAAATTAGTTCTGTGCTGTTCACTATCAATCACTAGAAAAATGTCAAGTATCTCAAAAACCCTGCTTTTTCAGACTAATACTTAAAACCAAATAAATGATTAATTTTTTTTTTTTTAACTTAAGTTAGCACATATGTTGTATTTACAGTAAACGTTAAATAAATAAATGAATAAACCGACCTGTCCGTGCCTGCAGGCGTGAATGAGGACTTGGGGGCGATAAGCTTTGATTAGGAGCGAGTAATTAAAAGCTTGTTAATTTGGATTCTTATGCAAAACAGCAACAAAAGAGGTGCAGCAACATTAAACGCGTGTGCACTCGCTCTCAGCGGGAAGAGGAGGCGGTTTGTTAGGAAATCGAGGAAATCACACTTGGGGTGTATATTTCCAGCGTGCAGGCAGCCGGGGGAGCGCACAGGATCAAACCCCGGCCAGAGGAGCCGCGGCCCGGTGTGTTTACTCTGTCCGACTGAGAAGGACGTGATAAGTGGATTTGAATAGTAAACTAGCCGAAAAGATAAAGTCCGCAGACAATGCAATCACAGACGTGCTGTCAACAAGTAGTGCACACCACTCAATACACATTGTTTAATGGTAAAGTCATTGGCAGGGCTATGATTTATTATTCCAAGCAGCCTGCTGTGTACGAGCATTCATCTAAATATTTACTGGATCTCTCCGTGTAAAATGTATTATATAGTCTTAGTTTGGAAATGTAGAGCTAAAATAAAATAATAAAAAAAATCATTCCATAACAACTAGTGACTTCAGCTGTATAGTGGCTTTTGGAGGAAGGAAATCACGTCATGATTTCAGACAACGATTTGGAAAAAATAAGATGGAGCTGATGCAAACATCTCTAAATTTCCGTTTACAGTTAAATTTTTCCTCCCAAAATTTTCTTTTGTATAAATTTCAGCTGCACATTAAATAACATAATACTTCCTCCTCCTCCTCCTCCTCTTCTTCTTCTTCTTCTTCTTCTTCTTATTATTATTATTATTATTACATCTAACATAACAGTGTGGGCTGAGCATAAAGGCTTATCGTTGGAAATAGCACAAGGTCCAAAAAGCTCCTGGAATGCGTCTTTTAAAGTGTAAGTCCACCATGAAGCTCTTATCTTTTCTCCATATTTTGAGTGTCTGGAGTTTATCCATATTTTTATTTTTTGTAATTAAATGTTCTTTTTATGAATGGTTTGTCATTCGACGTTGGTCCCCAAATTGCGCGTTGAAGTGCCCACTAAGGATTTTAAAATGAGTGCGACTTCAAGCCTGGAACCTGCTATAAATTCTTTATTTTTTCTTATATAAAAATGTAACTTCAAGCCTTACTGAGTGAACCGCGTTTCAAAAGCTGCTAATCGATGTCTAGATTTAGTAAAATAAGGCTTCGTCCCAAACGTGGCTGGACGTTGTTATTATTAGTTAAAGCTCAGGAATGCTTTCTGTGAAATGTGTCTGATAATAACAATCATCCCGCTCCTTTCCCTCCTGCAGGCGTTTCGGCACCAAGTGTGGCGGTTGTTCGCAGGGCATCTCTCCTAACGACCTGGTCCGGAGAGCCAGGAGCAAAGTGTTTCACCTCAACTGCTTCACCTGCATGATGTGCAATAAGCAGCTCTCCACCGGCGAGGAGCTCTACATCATAGACGAGAACAAATTCGTTTGCAAAGACGATTACCTAAACAACGCCAGTGTAAAAGACACGAACCTCCTCTCAGGTACGGAGGGAGCCCCGCGAGTGCGTGTGTGCGTGTGTGCGTGTGAGTGTGTGAGTGCAAGGCGGGATAAATTGTGATGGATGTGATGTGTTCAGCCCCGCAGTGGCTTCATCATTTCCATGACCAGGACTTAGACGGCATTCAGAGAATGGAATTCAACAAAAAAAAACACAGTCTATTGTCTATTGATCATTCTGTCCCCAAATGTGGAATAGCTTCAGTTTTAGCCTTTTCTTTTCTCTTATAGCGGTTAAAATTATGATCTGCATTCAGGCCTGTAATGTAACTAGGTGACTATTTGTTCCATAATCTGTCATCTAAGGTTTTTATTGTGTTTGTTACTTAATATTCAAGCAACTCTGTAGATAGAAAAGAAAAAAAAACAAAACAAAAAAACAAAACAAAACACATCAGCTGCCGCTTATTGGTCCAATGCATGTTCCCGTCTTTATGGATTTATATGAATCTTAATGGTGTATCGCGTAAAACACCACCAGATTGATTGTTTTCAAGTGGAAAAACTCAGAAAATGTCGTTTATTGATGATGGTGATAGTTTGCATCACCGACTTCAGGTCATAGTTCAGCCACCTTGAACTGACCGCTGCATCACTGCTGACACGTGGCACAGTGATAAATATAATTAATTTTCTATTCTGATTTAGAACGGGATTGATTTTGTCCTATTCTGTTGTAGTTTAGCGCTGCAATAATTCAGTGCAATGTTTTTTTGGAGAATGGTTGTGGTTATTCTAATGTTCACATGTCATTTCTCTAGTAACGGCATGCAGCGACCCCAGTTTATCGCCGGATTCTCAAGACCCGCTGCAAGATGACGTTGTCCTGAAGGACACGGAGATAGCCACCCTGTCCGACAAAGAAACGGTTAATAACGAGAACGACGACCAGAACCTCGGAGGGAAGCGGCGCGGCCCGCGGACCACCATCAAGGCCAAGCAACTGGAGACCCTGAAGGCGGCGTTCGCTGCAACCCCCAAACCCACCAGACACATCAGGGAGCAGCTGGCCCAGGAGACCGGCCTCAACATGAGGGTCATCCAGGTAAAGGGACATCTACCTAAAATCCAAGATGGGCTTGGGTCTGCCTCTCAGAGATCCCGCGGGAGTTCCAGGCCGTTCAAGTGGATTATCCGTTTTATTTCACCCCGAATTCATTCATAAACCACCAAATAAAGAGATACAGGCTTATAACAGCCCATCCTATTTAATATAAAATGGGGGTGTTTCTAAAACTGGTGTCCGTTTGCCCCCCCCCCCCAAAAAAAAAAAAAAAAAAAAAAAAATCACTGGGCTGTTGTAATTATCGGTTCCACCAGCCCCTGTAATTTATATATGGTTCAATAGGAAGTCATCTAAACGTGGATCTTGTGTTTCTGTCTGAGATGGGCTGAAATATTATGAAATGAATATTCAGGGAACACCCACAGGTTGAGGAGGTGAGCTCGCGCCTTTTCTGTTTTATAGGGTGTTACGAACCCATTAAAAGGTGTGATGTAACAGCTTATATTTTATGTTAAAACGTCCCTGCCAGGCAGCCAGACTGCCATGACCGCGCAGGCCTCATCCCATCAGAGAGGCTCCACCTCCCCCAGCATCAACTTTCCCCTCACCTCCCCCTCTCACATCCTTCACCCCTCTTGAAAGGAGGCCTCGTCCCTTCAAACTGCGTGGTCACATTGAATTCATTAAGCCACAGATTGGCCGACGGACGAGGTTGATTTGGAAACGGGTAATTTATATGGGTATTTTTGATTCTTGGCGCTCGCACGGGGCAAAGTCGCCAACTGGCGCTGGGCTGCTGGGAGCGCTGGGAGTCCTGGCAAAGCGCTGCCATCACGTTTTGCGACCACATTTAGCCATGCTGTGAGCATTTCCAGCCAAGTGGAAAGACAGAAATCTGTTTCAAGGGTCTTCAGATTGTCTCTTCAGAACTCTGAATTACAGCAGGGCCGCATTAAGTAAAACAAAGAGCGACACAGACAACTGGCAGCACATTATTATTATTATTATCATTATTAATGATATAATATTTTATCATTAATATCGATGATGAGGGACTATTTAATTTTCTTTGGTGATTCGTACATTTTTTCGAAAGTGATTGTTTTATGTGGCGCACCAAACTATTGCTAGAGATGCCCGTAAATTATAGAGTTGTGAGCCAAAATATTATTGCGCATCAGGAATCATAACAGACGCTGCCAGAAAAGGTAGGCGCTTTTCTGCATTTTAAGTTTACGAACAGGTTTCCATAAATGTGATCTTTTCTTTCTCGAGGAAAGTTTCTCAGTGTGGATAAAGGCTGCGGGGCAGATCAAAGGTAAAAAGGTTTAGCACAGCAGATTAATGGCGATAAAGTGAAAGTGGTAGAGTAGAGGTATCTAATATGTATGAGCACGAGGGAAAAGGGAAGAGCGTAATTAAAGGAAGCTGGCCTATAGATTAGGAAATGATAACCTCCAAGAGCCCCGTAATATATTGGTAACAACCCTCCTATTAACTATTAATTGGAGATTTTAAGCCCCCGCTGCTGCAGCCTTCAGTCGGAGTAAATGGAGGGTTAAAAGATCATTAGGGAGGTTAGATGTGACTCTCGCTCCTGTAACGATAATTGGGCGCCGTCCTCTCCACCGCACAGCCTCACGGCTTTAACGCACCGGCTCATCACGTCCGCCGCAAAACATCCACAGAGCTCAGTTATTTACTCTAATAAGAAACCCGTGCGGTGCAGGCGCCAAGGTAAATATGACACCTCATTACACCTTCTTTTGTATGGGGGAGAATTTGCACAGAGGTTTATTTGCATATTCCAAAAAAAAAAAAAAAAATCCACAATGCGCCATTTTTGGTTTGTTTACGTATTTATTCACACATTTCTGCCGCCTTAAATTCTCAGCACAGCAGCCCTCAGGCCCCCTCTCAATCACCTCTGCTCTCTTCTCATCTCCCACACATAATATTGACATGCAATCAAAATGGCGTCAGCAGCTTGCTGCATGTTTGCTGAGCGATACGAAGTGACCTGTATACGTGTGGTATGTGTGTGCGTGTGTCCAGGTCTGGTTCCAGAACCGACGTTCCAAAGAGAGGCGCATGAAGCAGCTGAGCGCACTGGGCGCCCGGAGGCACGCGTTTTTCCGGAGCCCGAGGCGGATGAGGACGCTGGTGGACCGGCTGGAGCCCGGGGAGCTGATCCCCAACGGGCCCTTCTCTTACTATGGAGGTATGCTTACAATTTAGGTCACTGTAACAACATTTTTTTAAGCGTATTTTTTGTAACGTTGTCCTAAGTCTTTTCATCCTTTTTTTATGGCATGTGTAATGGACGCTTCTGGCTTGATTCTAGCTTTCTACACCTTTTTCTTCTCCTCGAGTCGCTGCTATGTGTTTCACACATTTCACTTCACATATTCAAAATTCTAACTTGCATGTTTCCTTATTTCTTCTATTAATCTGTCATTTATTTCTGTTTCCTGCTGACATGAAACAATGCTTAGGCGTTAAAAAACAATTAAAGCAGTTTTATTTCGGTCTATGTTGACTTTGTAAAGGCGCTGCCACTTCCAGGAAATAGAAACCATGTCAGGCCTGGTTTCCTGAGCTCTTTTCCTAAATGCACAGAATTAGTATCATCTATATAAACAAATACAATGCAATGATTTTCTGCGCTTGCTTGACATTATGGCAAGATTGGATATTCAGCATTAAGGCTCTTACTTAAAAAATAAATAAATAAATAAATCAACTGTGATATATTGTTCAGTTTGGGTCACCTTGTCCTGGCATTTGGAAATCATTGAGATGAGTTGCAGTGAAATTAGTTTACATCGCTGTGATTTGATACTGCACTCTTCTTTGGAATGCTTTGAAATATCTGATAATTTTCAGAGAATTTCATTTGTGCTTGGGCCTTTGTCCGTTCTGCTGAAGCAAAAAGTCTAATAATATTCTGCTGAATTGAAAAAAAAAATCGGTCTCAGTAGGTAGAATCGCTGATGAAATGGCCCCCATTTTAATTAATTTTGTGGCCACGTTGTTCTCCCCACCCAATTGCAGTTTTGATTTAAGTGTAACGTGCTCTGTGACTAATGTTGTACGGCGAGGGTCTCTCTCCCTCTCTTATACAAATCAAGCTATGTATATTCAATGAATTCCTCAATGTCTCCAGGATTATTTCTGCACACCATTGTTCTCAGCTAACGTTGATTTTTTTTTCTTCTTTTGAATCTGCAGATTATCAAAGCGAGTACTATGGCCCTGGAGGGAACTATGACTTCTTCCCCCAGGGGCCTCCGTCTTCACAGGCCCAGACCCCGGTTGATCTCCCTTTCGTGCCCTCCTCAGGCCCCACGGGCACCCCCCTTGGAGGTATGGACCACCCCCTGCCGGGCCACCACCCCTCCAGCGACGTGCAGCGCTTCTCAGATATCATGTCCCACCACCCGGGGGAATCTCCCAGCCCGGAGCCTGGCATTCCGGGGCCCCTGCACAGCATCTCCTCCGAGGTGTTCGGCCCTAGTCCGCCCTTTACCTCACTGTCGCTGAACGGCAGCGGATACAACAACCACCTGTCCCACCCGCCCTCGGAAATGAACGAGGGCACTGTGTGGTAGCTTTATGAGAGAGCGGACTTTACTGGCAAGAGATTCGGTACCAGAGGGTGGTGAGGTTTGGTGGTGTTGGGGTCTGGGGTCGAGAACAGGGACATGGATATCGACAGGGTTAGGGCAACGCCATTGAATCACAGTTTTTTTTTGTTTGTTTGTTTGTTTGTTTTTTGGAGTTTTCATATTTATTTATTTATTTATTTTCCCATTTGATTTGACGATCTTTTTGGTGGGGAAAAGCATATTTTGCATAAAAAATTATGCTCAAAAACATTGTCCAGTATGGTGTTTAGGTGTTTCAAATGCTTCTTTCGCCCCCCACCGCCCCACCCCGCATCCAAAACTGGACTTCAAAAAAAAAAAAAAAAATAGCTGGGCAAGACTGCTGAACTGCCCTCCATTCACCCCCCTTTCTTTGGGCCCCTGGGGCACCCTGTCACTCCTCCTGACTCCTGTCAGTGGTCGGGCATCATGACCAAACCCTCAAACACTCACCAGTGGGGTAAAAAACAACCCTTTCGAAATCTCCTATAGTATGTCCCGAACACAAAAACGTCATTAGCTACTGTCAAAGACTTCAATAGCTTTACAGAGAGAGAATAAAGGGGCCGATGGTTGGTTGTGTGCTGACCTGGCACTGTAGGATGGCTGAGCGGCATTCAGACTATGTTCGAGGCACTAGACTTGTCCCTTGTATTTATTCAGAAGCTCCTCAGACCTCTTTGCCTCTCAAGGCTCTGCCATATTGACACTTAACCTTTTTGACACTATTTTTCGAAGGCCAGAGGAAATGACAATTTTTCCTCCGTCTGGACTATTTGTTTCTCTTTTTTTCTTGGTTTCAGAATTTCCACCAAATCTGATGAAGGCCGCCTTCAAAAGGCAAACAGTAAAAACCCTCTACAGATTGCAAACCCTTTATTTAAAATGGAAGTGAACTTGAAATGTTGAAATGAAGTCTACCTTCTAAAAATCTTCTACTGGGGTTCTAAATGGGACTTAGAACAGTCAACTGTTTACGTAATCTATTTAATTCAGGAGTCCAGAAGTCTCGAAAACCATGTTTTAGAACCTCTCGATCCATATAAAAATGTTCCAAGCAACCAACCAAACTTTTGTATTGATTTCATTTATATTGTATGAAGATAAAAACAAATTTGCTGGGGTTGTGGTTCACTGTGCTAGTTTGTACAAGATGTTGTTTACAAAAAAGGTTAAAAAAAAAACAAAAAACAAAAAAACCTAAGTTAAGTAGACATTTACCAAATTAAAAAAAAAAAAAAAAATAGCACAAATACTGTTAAAGTGCTTTGCACCATCATCTGCAGAACGTGTTGAGACAAAATGTAAGTGTTAAAAGGAGTAATTGACTTCTTAATTTTTTAGTCTGCTGACGATACATTCATAAAATTGTTAATATAACATACTTAGACAGGTTTTATTTTTGTGTCTTTGAAGGAGAAAAATCCAAACTATTAAAAATTGATGGTCAAATATGCAGCTAGTAGCTGCTACATCTCTTTGAATATCAAGCCCTCATGGTATGTCTTTTACTGTTCCAATAAACCTAAGCTTATGTGACCTCCAGTGCATATTAGACCATTCACTGTATAAATACAACATGTTGACAAAAATGTGTTTCTAATAAAACTAGAAAATATACATATGAACATATTTTCTTTGGAGCAGCTATCTTACAGTATACCTGTACGTCACAGTGTGTTACATATCGCACGGTGTCAGTGCAGCCACACATCACAGGGTTCTCTGTAAGGTACTTATCAGGCCAGTGTCACTCATTTCATAATGAATGGTTTTTGTCTACATGTCTAATTTTCCATTCACTTGGAGTGTGAAATAATTGGCCTTTGCAGACATGATGACAGGTAAACATTTGTTAATTATGATGAGTGTATTTCAAAAACACGGAGTGAAACTGAAACGGCAGTTAGTGAAAAGTGCTGAAAAGACGCAACGAGAAAGGGAGTCTGAATGACAACTTCAGTTGTAGAAACAAGCAAGTCATGCTTTGCAGTATGATTTTTGTGACGCTAATCATAAGCTGTCAGGAAAGAATTTTCTCTTTTCCTGGGTGCTACAGCTTTGCACCAGATCACGATGGCTTGAGGAGCAATTCACAGACAAACAGAACAAGGGTTTGAACAAGAGAAAACTTTTCTCCTGGTGGACTGGCTTGCTGCAGCCGACACAAGGGGGAGTGAATTCACAACTTATGCTGATGCCACTTCTTTCCCCAACCACTCTCGCTCCAGCCTCAGAATCTTCCGTTCAGTCACTCGAGGTCGTCAACTAATCATAAGCAGTTAGCTGTGCAACTGTGAAGGACAATGGTGAAATTTCCGTGACCGCAGCTCTCCTGCTTGTTATGCTTTTATTAGCTCGCCCCTACATTATTATTCTGTGCAGCTTACTGTTCGTGGTGCGGTCTGACGGCTGGGAGGGACCTCTCCTAACTTATTTGAACTAACATCATCGTAGTAATGATCAAGAAGCCCAAACACTGAGGCTTTTGCAGGAAGGATGAAAAAATTATTCATACTTGTAGGGAAATGAGTCAGGCCTTGGGATTGTGGCATGAATCCGGGGGAACCTTTATCTCCCAAACCTTGCATGTGCAGTTAGGACCATATGCAATCCCAGTTTTCTCCCCTGCCTCCAGACTGTAATCCACCATGAATTAATCATGGTCTTGAGAGTTAACCAAGCTTGGGGAGGTGGGGTGGAAGGTGGGGGTGGAGGCCCTGTGGAAGGATATAGGTCTCTGGTGAGCCCCTGGGCTTAGCCCCCCCTGTGGTAACACCATGCACCGGCAACTGACCGCCCCCGAGGCGACGGTTCTTTGAATTCAAATTTCCTATTGATTGCTCATCAGCTGTTGGTGCAAACTGACCTTGTAGTGTAAAAAATAAAACAAGCCTTAAGAGCATTGAATGGGTTTAAAATGACATTTTAAATCTCTCAGTCAGGACGTTTGAATAGCCCACACACCCACTGGGAGCCGAAATAAGTGTACTGTATGTGCAAGTGTGTGATGAGAGGGGTGACGGGGGGATAAATGCTTAGAGGAAGGAGGGGGGTTGTACAAAATGGTTTACTTTAGGGTACAACAGGGGCAAAAATATTGAGCCAATAGGAGGATCAGGCCCAGCAGGCAAACACTGAGATACTTGCGTTCAAAATGAGAAGGGTTTTTTTTTAGAGCCCCTCTCCATATAAGAAGCATTTGGCTGCTAGCTTTAAATGCAGAGTGGCTCAGCTGGAAGTGTACCCTCTCCTCAGAGCGAGTGTAAGCACACACACATGGCACCAGTCCTCGTTTCTTCTCAAACAAACGACACATGTAGGGGGAAGCCAATTTCTTGGCCAGGAATGAGAAAGCGCTGTTAATCAATGGAGCGGGCTGGTTGATCGCTGAGCCACATTTCCCTGGCTCAATACTCAGCGAGTGGGTGATACACAGTCATGTAGCAGCCTGATAAGCAGACCTCTGCTGACGAGCTGTTTGTTTTGCCACCTCACTACTCTTTACACTTCCTCCTCCCCCTCTCAGACTACATCCACACTAACATGTTTTCATTTTGAGACTGTTTTAAAATGATAAAGATCTCCATCCTGGCAAGTGTTTTAGCACCGTTTCAGAAACAATCTCTGTCCATACTAACACACCTGAAAACGCATATCACATGACCATCCACGTACACTGTGGAGAAGTAGATCATCTACTCTGCAGTTGGTTGCTTAGTTGCAGAAAATGCTGCAAAAGAACAGCAATGTCTAAAAGTGAGACCAGAGATTTCTTTGCTTGGACCGACTACAAGGTGAGTGATGCTTGTAATTCATTATCTGTGTTGAATTAACCGCTGTTAGTCAAGCCTGATGTTTGTTTTCTTCTGGAAAAGGGTCATGTGATAGATGCGTGATGAATCAGGGAAGGACACAAAAATGGGTGTCTGCGTCATCATTTTCAAAAGTCTCCATTTCCAGCCATCCAGACTGAAATGCAATCCTGGACTTTTCAAACTAAAACGGGGTCAGCAGCATTTTCAGAAGTCTCCATTTCAGGGGTTCAAAAAGGAAAATAGCAAAAGTGATGCATGTTTAAATAAAAATGTATTAGTGTAGATGTAGCCTCAAAGACTAAAGACAGAAAGGGATGTTTTATTAATACGACCATTTCTTTCACTGTTATATTCACGGGCATTGTTGTCTTACAAATAATGCCAGATTTCCCCATAGATATAAATTAAGAGGGATTCAACCTATAGCCAGACAAGGAAACATTTTTTTCCTCTGAACATCTGGACTGTAATACTACAGCTCTTTAAAAAAAAAAAAAAAAAATCCTTTCCTGCACAGAAATTGATGTATTTTTCACTTTCGTTTTTGCTGAATAAATATGATCAGCTATGGGCACCATGGATGAAAAGACAAACAATAGAATACCACCATCAGAAAGTCAGACATAATCATCAGAACATCCGAGAAAAAGACAAAAAACAACGAAAAATTGCAGACAGGACCAATAATGGACATGGAAGAACTAAAAAAGAATCTTCTGATGCAGATAACGTTGTGATGAAAGTGATTTCTGCATAGATAGAATTTGTTTTTCAGTCTAACGGTCTCCATACACTGGAGTGACCAGGTAATAAAAGAAATGAAGTCAAATATGATATGGTCCTGTGACTTTGGATGTAAATAGTTTATGTACACTTTGTACAGAATTGCTTTGCATTTATTTTATTTTTTCCACGGCTGATGCCAGGATTTGAGAAATACTGAGGTCCACGTTTTCACATGCATCCCCTACCACATCAGAAAATTTTGACCACACAACAAAACAAAGCTCTGTCTGATAGTTCAATTTGTTGTATTGGAATATTCAGCTAACTGTTTAAAGTAAAATTTGAATTTAAAAAATGTTTACATTAAATGCTGCTATATTTATTGACCTAAACGTAATACAATTTTCACATGTTGGCTCCACAAATGTTGGAATCAGCTTGTAATATACCTATATTGTGTAAGTTTTTAATTGTGGTCCTAACTCCAATAAGCTTTGAAATTGAAAAAATTACCCAGAAAATGATCTCATTGTCCTTAGTGGTATGGCCCTGATTGGAGTGTAAACAGGGAAGAAGTCGAATGTTTAGATCTGTTCACAGTCAAGGCTAAGATCTGGCCTACAGAATCTGCAGTTGCTCCATTAAGTTAAAATAAAATTACATTTGTGCACACTTGGAAGGTATCCAAGGTGATTTCCTCACACGTTATCTGGCACTGTACCTTTAGCCTTGTGAAGTAAAAAAAATTATAGCTCATAATATCAGCCACGATCAGCTCATTTACACTAGTTGGTAGTTTATTAGGTACACCTAGCTTAAACCTATGCAAACTTATACAACAGTCCTGCAATAATTGCTACAATCATGAAGGTTGTAATGTTCAGTTTTTATTGCACCTATTTTACAGAGGTGTTGATTCTGATGTGTATTTGAATTGTGTTGTAGTATTCTGACAGGTGTTTCTATTATTTTATCTGCCCCATTTATATCAGTTAGGCTGCTGGATGAGGTCCTCAAAAGCCAAATCTCCACCTCCAAAATAAACAAAACCATGTACAGTATGTTCATCTAAACCATTTCAGTTTGATGAGACTTACTGTGGTATATAATTGACTATAAGAAATCAAAACACATCAATCCTAAATGGTGGGTTAGCACTTATGATAATAAAAATCTGCAATACTTTTATACATTCTGACTAATCACTGAACTTTGACCCCAGTGTCACAGCCAGAGCTTCATCCAGCTCTTAACCCTGATCTTGACCCGGTGCTTCTTCAAGGTCGACCCCTAACCAGGGTCATGTCAATCACAATCTCTAACCCACGTTCTCCTGTTTTGGGTCAGGAGTTCAGAGTGAAAGCCCTGTTAGGAGTTTGCTGTCGTAGTATTCTGTTCAGCTGCTAAAATATTTTTGTGACAATATACATGTTTTTGATACATTATACCGGAATTGATTCTACTTTGACTTGAACAGAGATTTCACTCAAGGCTGGAGCCAGTTTGTGATTTTCACTGGAAGAGCTGAACCACAGCAGAGCAAGAAATAAAAAGGAAAAAAGGTGCTGGGGGAGACCAATTGAAATAAACAATGCATGTAGGGAACACTAACTAACTGAGTGACTATGCATACAATCGCTGCGCAAAGGTCAGATTGAATGCCAATTGACAGTAAGTGACTGCCTAATTGCAGTATTTACAATTCTTGTACAGTAATTGATTGTGTTGCTTTTGGTGTTTACTATCCCACTTTGACTGCAGGTGGTCTGACTGTACTTTCAGAATTTTTGAGACTTTCTCCATTTAAGTATCAAACAATGCCACATTTTTCAATTGTTGCGATTCAGGAAACACCTCTTTGTTGCTATATTATTTTAAACCCACATCTCAAAGTATTTTTGCCAGATTTCCACCATAGATGAAAAATGCTAAGAATTGACATGCAACAAAAAAATAACCAACCATTATAACACTTTTTGTAGTTACCATTTGTTGCTTTCCATTATGTGTTTTGGGCTGCTAATGTTAGCCCTATACTAATACAGTGAAAAGGTAGCTAACTTGCACTCAGTTTTACCTTTAACTGATGAATAAATCATGGTATAGATTGCGCTCATTTTCTGCCTTCAGTGTAGCTTGCCCCTGAGAAAATGTGCATAAATGTACCTCTAATTTGCTACTCAGAACCACTATAAAAGTGAATGTTTTACTTATAATTGGTATGTAACCCATTGTGGTACAATTTACATAAAGAAATTGCCCATGTAACAAACAATGCACACACACAGGGAGGAAAGTATACTCGTTTAGCAAAGTGGAAAGCACTAATTTCCCCCTGCAGGATGTCCTGATGGTATGTGAGGTCTGTAGGTTGGCCTGATTAGCACAGAGCAAGGAGTGTGTCTACACCATCTGACCCACCGAGTGATATTCATTTGTCATTCACATATTGGAGACCAACTGCTGTGTTTTTTGCTCAGGGCAAGGGTTTTCTCAATGAGTTGTTTGTGTATGATTGCACTGGCAATTTCCCATCGTGATATTACATGGAATACACACTTAAGTGCAATATCTGTTTACAATTCACACAAGCTGGTTGCTGAGTTGCTGTATTTCCTTTCATGAATAGGTTGTTTCATTGTTGTTTGGAAATGCATTTTGTCTGAAATAGCTTTAATGAGTGTGTCCATTATTGTGCACAGTACTCATGCAATTTAAAACAATAGGAAACGCAGACTATATTCAGACTATATATGGACATGCTGTGTTGAGCTCCTCTTTGGATTTCCTCAGCAAAACAGTTTCTTATCTCACACAAAACTTTTCCGGCCAATTTCAAGATACAAGGTTTATTTATTTATCATTCCACAACACAAGGTTGTACAGTGAAATGCTAGTTGTAGTTCCTTCATGCTACTCACAAACAAAAACATTATATAAATAGATGAAAAAATAATAAGTCATAAAAATAAACTCTTATTTATGGTGGAGTGTGGACAATGAATTGAGGAGTCTTACAGCCTGAGGAAAGAAGCTGCACTGTAGTCTGGTGGTACGGCCACAGGTACTTCTGTATCGTTTGCCAGACAACAGCAGGTTGAACAGGCTGTTGCTGGGGTGGGTATCGTATTTTAGTATCCTTTGGACTCTGCGCAGACACTTCTCCTCACCTCAGTGATATCGCTGATGCTTAGTATGCTTGGCCATGCATATCCCATGCCAATTTGTGATTCTTCCAGTCAGGATGCCTTAACTTTAAAAGTTAACAAGAACTGGACATGGGAATTTTGCCATCTAAGGTTTTCTTTTGAAATACAGTTGTTTCTTAGCTTTCTTTACCACGGTGGAGATGTGTGATGTCCATAATACATTCTCTGTTTCCTATGCCTTCTCCTTTTTCTAATATTTCTCATCACTTCAGACCCTGTCATTCCCTGCTTGTCCAGCCGGTCAACTTGCAAGAATAAATTGTTGACATTGTACTTTTTTGCAAACCACAGATACATAGATTGGAGAGTTACATTTAAAATGAGGCAATATAAATGGACAGCTACTATAACCATTAGTGTCTTAATTGTCATCGTTAGGAGACAACCTCTTACTTTATGATACTAACCATGATGTGACTAACCATGCTACATTGGCAGTATTCTGATTACAACTCTATGTAATCAGAGGACTCTAAAATGCTAGCTCACTGTTGTGACTGAAAGAAGTCAAACCCATCTCAGCAAACTCTGCCTTTTCTTTGTGCACCAACATATGTATGGAGAAACACAAGGTTGCCCACACCTTTTGCAAGCCTACACTGGAGCTAGCCAAAGACGAAAGGAGAAGTTCATCAGGAGCTGGACCTTTTTCAATTGATAAAAAGTTTGGAAAAACAAGATAATGACTGGTACATGCACATCATTCTTAGTGTGGAATATGTTTTTAGCTATTAGTTGTGTATACTACAGATGTTTGTTTCCTTTTACAATAATTTATATGGCATTGCCACTGACAGCCCTTTTCCACTGCAGAAACTTAATGACCTGTAACCGGGAGCTTCCCCAAACCTACACCTCTAAGAAGTTGTGAGGCTTTGGAACCAGATTCTCCCTTGTGCTTTCATTGCATTTTTGAACCACCTGCCATACCATTTTATTGTTTATCAGTTTTCCCCTCTGTGCATATTGCTTTCCTAGAGTTTTGTCAAGCCAGTCGCTGATGCCAGAGGTGATCGTGGTTAACTTGGTTTCAAAACTCTAACTCTAGCTCTGTCCGAACAGCCCTCATCTAATCTGGTCATCTTGGTTTGTCGAACAAATGTTCTCTATTCTCCTTTTTTATGCTGTAGTATAGTTGCCTTGGTTGATACAGATACAGCAGTAAAATGGTTGATGTTTGTTGTAGTTGTCCTTGTTGTGATGTGACGACACTTTGCTGATCACAATCAACACCACTGCCAGCAACCTCTGAAAGCATCTGAAAGTTGCATTTAGCCATACCCATGTTTAGAGATCTACAATTAGAAGCTACATATCTTACTTTTAGACACAACAAATACGCATTGGAACAAGGAAACCCCAAAGCCCAAACACCAAAGCTGTAACACTCTCATTTTTAGAATTGTTCAGTGCTTAAAGTGTCTCCTGGGCAAATTGATTTTTGTTATTTCCTGCCAGCTTAGCATTTTCTACTTTGGCATTATCTGAGTGTATTTGCACAAGTGGCTAAATGTACCACCATAGAAAGCCCTTATCACCCAAACACACTGTAGCTAACTTCAGCTCCAGGTGTTCATTGCCATGTTACTGTACCCAACACACATGAATGACCATGTTGCTAATTAAAGCAATCCCATGCTTATCCTGAGAGGGAAATACCTGGATTAGAGGGAGATTTGCAACTAAAACTCGAGACATGCCTAATCAATTTAAAGCCAATAGACAATTAGTTCACATTGGTGGAGGGTGGATATTACACATGCACTAATCTGGCCCCTAAGTTGTCATTGTGTGTACTGAAGAGTATTGAGTGCTCTGTGTACATATGCAGTTATGAGAATGGGCAAGCAACCCATGCAGAGGGAAGCAATAAACAAATTATATTTCCCGTTTGAGCATCAGGTCAATAGCTTCAGTGGATTACGTCAGTTATGAAAGCAACACCCTGATTTTCTGTAAGAAGCAAAAAACACCATATGCCTTCTAAGTTCCACTGCATTCTGCTGATTAATTCCTATAAATACTTGTAAACCTCTGCATCATTTCGCAGCCCTGAGGTTTCTAGAAAGCAGTTTTCAGATGCTACACCAGCAATGTCATACATGATCACTATTAAGTCAGTATTAAAGTATACTTACTTAATTAGTAGAAAGTGTTTGAGGGCCAAGTAAATTGTCTGGAGAACCAAATATTAAGAATATTTTCTGGTTGGTTTCGTATCTTGGGTCGGTGGTGCTTGCACCCGTGCCTCACCTGGTGCATCTTCTCGTGCCGCAGTCTCGTGCCACCCGCCTGGGTGGGTCGGACTATGACCCCCCAGTCAGTCATCCACCAGAGTCATGGGTTTCTCACTCTCTCTCTCTTCAGTTTAATAATTTTTTTTTTTTTTTTTTAATGATCTACTGTGCTATACTCTCCTTTAGTTCTCTTTCTTTCAGCCATCCGCCTCATAGAACGACTATTCAGAATGCAGACACACACACATACAAACCTGTTAATACTAACATCAAACCAACACAACACACAACAGCTAACATAAATTAAAAAAAGAAAGAACATACATTAAGACACCTTGATTGGGGATACAATAAGGTCATATTTGACTTCCATGTGGAATTGTGTACAACATGAAGCATAATATAATGAGTAACAACAAGAATACTTTCAAGTATCTTGCATATTCCTTTGTTCACTTTTTGTTCACGTACATTGTTCTGAATTTTTTTGTTTGTCATTTGTTTTGTATTTGTATTTGTTTGTCATATGTAATGTATGTGCTTAATGTCCAGTCAGTCTGGTCTGGTCTGGTCAGTCACAAAAATTGATGATTCAGTTGTTGGCCAAGATAGTATCCCCCTATCTCTGTTCAAAGATGGTCAGTGGTCAGCTGTGAATGTCCTCCTGGATATTCATCCAGTCATCCACTGACTGAATACTGATGACCTTTGACCTCTTCGCAGTGGATGCTGTGAGTGGTTTTGCTCTGGTGTTCACAGCTGATGTCTGTTTCTGCTCTTCATTCAGTCTCTTGTCTTGCTGTTTCACTCATGTAGTGCTCCCCACAGCTGTTACATGTGATGTCATCATGATGATGTCATACATTACTAAAGTTTTCCTCTCAGCAGGACTTCCTGCCTTTAGGGTGTATCAGCTTAACATGTTGAAAGGTTTGCGATAAGTGCTGACGCCTTATGATTTGACATTCCTGGCTAAAGTGACCTACTGTGGACTTGGTTTGGCCTGGAGAGTGACTGTCTGTGTTTGAATGAGTAGACAGAGACTGCAAGCGTTCAGCTCCATCAGCTCAGTCAGCAACTGAATCAACCCACTGTGATTGGCCGAGGCAGGTCTCAGCCTACTGGATTTCCTTTCAAACCTCAGCCTGTAGCAAGTTATGATAAAGAGTCTACATTTGTGGGAAGTGAAGAATTAGATCATTTAGAAGCAATATTTGGGCTTGAGTATGTTAATTCTTGCTCAGAGGAAATGAGCTTGACTGCAAAACAGTTATATCAATAACTTTTGTAATAAACTGTTTTTTTTGGGGGGGGAATTCATTAGAGATTGGAAAACACCAAAGGGCAAAGACATATTTTGGGGGGTTATTATTTAAACCAAGCAACTAAACCAAACAGAATTTACATTCACTATTATTTTGATTTGTAGCACAATCTGTGTGAGATAAGTAACAGGTTTCTAAAGACCCTCAGTGTGTGGAATGTTTGGCAAAAGACACAAGCATTAAAGCTTAAAATATAGGTAGCGGTCACTTGAACCAAGCAAAGAAAATCAGTAAACATTTTAACAACATTTTATGCAGAGAGCTGCGAAAAGTGAATAATAATAAAACCGAACAAAGAAGCAGGGTCAGTTTCAGGTCAGGTACATGTGACTGCAGTGTCCGACCCATCCCACAATGGATTGAATGTGCAGGCTTGTTTTTATAGTATCAACTGATTCTTGAATTCATTCTCTCCAGACACATCATTTAGAAGAAATAAATGAATAAACTAAATGAAAAATCTGTGACATTTCATTTTCTACTCAAAACACAAGGTGTTGTCTGGGTGTGAAGGCCCACCCCGCCAGACATAGTATACAAACATAACTTAACTCCAGGTGATGTGGATAGTTCCCCTAATTTGATTCTTCATCCAGAATGCAGAGAACCATTGTTACATATGTAACATATTTTAAACTGAATGTATTACTTTAATTTGCATACACAAAATAAAATACAATCAGCAGCCACACTCCTCATTTCCAATAAATACTAAGCTGTCAGGGAACAGTTGTCTATATATACACATACTGTCTATATTTTACATAGCTACAGAGCAGGGAAACTGACTAGTATTTGAGCCAGACATTGTCTTTAAGCTGAGAAAAATTGGCCTGAATATTTCTGTTAAAAAAACATTGATTCCAATTAAAGCAGGCCTATGCAAGTGCAGCCAAGCAGCTCTGTTATTCAATTCCATTAGAATGAATGATGCAGTGGCATGCAACCATGCAGTTAACAGGAATTAAAACCATAGGCAAGATGACGGATTACATGAGAATAGAGGTGTGTGTCTCTGAGCATGTGTATGTGTGTCTATGCATCCATGCACACATGTACGTTTTTTTCTTGCTTTCTATTTTGCCAAAATTGGACATATTGAATATTTTTCCAACACATGTACTTGAATATTAAATCAAAATAGCTTGAACATTGAAATGTGCTGTTAGGTCTATGCTGTGGCATGGCTTCAGTGTGCTTGTCAGTATTTGCCAGCTGTAGTTATTGCATGATGTATGGCTGTGTTCTTGATGCATGTGTGACAGTTGGCAGTCATTAATCATAGTTAGAAGATAGGACATGGCTTAGGGTCTCTTTTCTCGCTCATGGTAAGTCTCATATAAGTTTAGTGTGGTGTTCTGTGGGTCCAAGCTGCTGCATGGATGTTTACATACACAAACACATTTCATATCAAATGAGAATGCTTCTTTGAAAAGAGATGACTTGTAAACACACCCAAGCAGGCAAATACTGGGCCTCCATCCCTGCACTGTACACTGATCATCCACAGTGTTGATTTTAGTGCATAAGAACTTTACTTTTCCTTTCCAAATATACCATTCTTTTACTACTCAGCATCACGTTTCTTGTAGATGTGTGGGTGTGACAGTTGGAACTGGGCTCACTGAGTGTGTCTCCACTGGTAAAACAGCATTGTTGCGACACACCCACCTTTGCAAAGTAGACTAACCATGCATTTAATTAGAAACAAAAGCTGGAAATAATTAATTAGATGGCAATTCCCTTTTTTTTAACCCTTGCCAAAGTTTAGAATGGAGTAGATAGGCTGCTTCACAGAAAGTAATTCTTTGAAATTAAAAACAAGGGGAAGCCACCAAGACAAATGGTCACTGCTCCTTTTCACTGTCCCGGTCTCCACGGTCTTGCTTGCATGTTTTTGGTGTTCTTTTGGTGCATGTATTGATGTGGTCAAAGGTTCAGTTTACGCATACCTCAAACCATTGGATTGTGCTTCAGGTTACAAATTTGCTGCCAACAATGTGTGTGCTAACATTTTGAACAACTTTACCTCATCAAAGCCATATAAGCCAGCCTGTGAGATCACCTACTCACTCAGGCTGGGACATAAATTATCTACAATCTGCAAACACCTCACTTGAGTTGAGATTATATTTGATTGAAGGCTAGTCTGTTTTGCAGGTGTGTGTTTGATCATTTTTTAGTACAATTATAGCCATTATACATGGAGCGCACCACTTCAATGTGATCAGTCTGAATCAGAGATGTCACCTTCATTTCGTGGTTCATAGTAGAGGAATCAATCAGGTGGGCCATGCAGCAACCCAGGATGCGTGTGAGTGGTCACTGGATGTGTGCCCTTTGCATGCCTTTGGAGCCTCATCATGGTGAATTGTAGAAATGGGGACAGTGGCACACACCTTCAGACAGCCTCTCCTTGAAGGTGTTCATAGAGTTGTGATCATTTTTACACAGGAGGGGTGACGGAGGTAGCTGAGTGAAGAAAGAAAAAGTTCAAACACTTCGTTATGCCATGTTCACACAGAAAGCAAAACAAATTTTCCATGGGGTATGATTATATAAAAACTCAATTTGTGAATTGTGAGGAAATTTGCAAATAAACATGAATTTGCACCTAGTGGTGTCAATGACACAAATTATGCTACATGTATACATGAAATTCAAGTTATTAATGTATTCGCATGAGTTGAAAATATTGAACTGGAGTGAAAAATTTGTCTGTATCTCCCCACACAATTTGAGTGTTGTGTAGGGAGGGTTGGCCGCTGCTCGCTGACAGACAACTGCTGAGCACCAGGGAGCTCTGGACGAGAGAGCCGGGGGCAGAGCCTGAGCTTCTGGAGGAAGAAACACCTGGAGTCACACCAGATTCTGCTCTGATCTGGAACCTTGATCGGCGGTAGGAGAGCTGTTTATTTATTTATTTATTTTTGGATTGAAAAGTGGATTTATCTTAACTGTCACTTCTCAACCTGTTTGCAGCAGTCAGCTGTGGGGGTGCCTATCTCCACTGTCGGGTGTGTAATTAGTCTCTCTTCATATATGTCAACTGCTGACTGGAGGGGAAATGTCTTTTACTTCATGAACATACAGAGAAGACAGGGGAAAAAGAAGAGAGACTGGAGGTAAATAACAGAAAGAACCAGAGTCTCTGGTGAGTGCTGAGTTCAGTTATTGGATGAACTGAACCCAAACACACAGACACACATACCCTCAGACACAGTCGGTGCCTGCCACTGCTCACAAGCTTAAGGCTAATGAACATGAAGGTATTCTGGATGTTTGGGGCAAATAAACACCAATGATCCTGTCGTCAAACTTGTGCAAGAGTAACACAAAGTGAAAATTCACTTGACTTTCAGTGTGAACACACCATTTGTTAGGGTCTAGCAGGATTCCCCTCTCATCCCTCCTGTTTGTCTCTCTCTGTTTGTGTGTATTGGGCTTGTCTGTTTCAATCAGAGCTTGGTGACCTAGTTTCCTCCTCCCTCTTACTCACCTGCACACTTGCTGCCAACCCACTCATCAACTACACCTGTAGCCTGCAGTATATAACCCCGGTCCTTCACACTACTCTTCCTCAGATTGTTCCATGTGTCGTAGTGGTACTATGTTCAGCAAACTCTTCTAGTTCTCTGCAAATTCCTTTTGTTGTCTTTGAACCTCACTAGTCTTATTCTATCTGTGCTTCAGGTCCATCCTCTCCCACCTTCCTGGTCTGCCTGCTACACCCTTATCCTTGTGAATCTCCACTGTTCTTCCTGAAATTCCAGCCATCCTGCTCGGTTGTTTGCCTCTGATTCACAATACATTCAGCCAACCTCACTCAACCGCTTTGAATTTCCACCACTAAATAATCTTACAATAAATTGCTCTTAGTTGAACTTTCACAGGGTGTTCGAGTTCTACTTTTGGGTCCTGAGTAATTACCTAAAACTTAATACCATTATTTTAATAGGCTTGTGGAGGCGACTGTGATTGTCAGACTGTTTCAGACAGTTACAGTTGGGGACAGTCCTCCCCCAGTTTTGCCATCGAAAGGGGGGTTTGACTTTAAGATGACCTGACAACTTTTTTCTGAAGAGTACTTTTGTGGCCTTTAGACATTTTACTTTTTTTGGTGAATTTTTCTGGTGAGAACAGGACATGATATGCACTTTTTATTTGGGTTTAGTATGGTCTGGGGTACTGTGGAGGCTCAGATATGCCATATTTTAGTTTGAAGTAGGGATGGCACATTAATTCAGTAAATGTCTTTTTTTTTCTTGTTTTTGTTCATCTTAATCTGTTGCCTTTTTATCAAAATGTACTGTAAATTTGTAGCTCAGATTAATGGCTGATCTGACACAAACTCATTTCAGTAACAAGATAAGAACAAACTAAACAGATGCAAGAGAAAGGACACATTTACACTCCAATTAGTGCTTTTAAAGGCCGGTGCTGTATCAAATGCAGAAAACACAGCCTGTAGCCTCCTCCATAATGAGTCGTTGAACCATGGCTTCCAATGGGCCTCCTTCGTCAATGTCATGTCCACTCAGTGCCTCAGTCACATTCAAATTGGCCTCAGGTCCGCAGACAATGATAAAGGGTCTGTGCGAGGTGGGAGCATGCGGGACAATTCCCCAAGGCTGGGCTGAGGCAGTCCAGTCGCTGTCCATCACTTCTCTGTTATTTGCATTTCCCCAATCAGTCCAGAGTGTTCATCAATACAGAGTCAAAGTGAGCTTTCTTCCAGGATTAGAGCTGCTTTCCATTACACTGTTAGGTACAGCCAGCAATGTTTTAGCACTGAATAGAAGTTGAGTAGACTGCCTACTCATGTGGTAATGCTGTGTGAAGATAGCATAAACAGGACAGTTGAAACAGCTGTTGTCATCAATAGCTGTACCTGTATTATTTCTGGAAATAGCTTATTTCAGTTTTCAAAACCGGGGCTTATCCCAGACAAGGATCAGGCCATGTTCAGTGGGAGTCACAGAGAACTAAAAAAAAAATAGAGTTGCCAAACTGAAAAAAATGAGCCTGGATTTTGCTGTAACAATGCAACATCATCCGCCAACACACTGAAATGGCAAGCACGCATTCCTGGTAGATTTCTTTGAAACGTCAACAGAGTATTTTACTTTTCGTATCCAGATCACTGACACAGACAGCTGCCACCATAACATCTTTCTTGTAAAATACATCCTTACTCTGAAAACTGTTAGGCAGTGTTTTGGTATCTTATAAGTGTGCAAACTCATGGAAGTATAACTCAAAACCAGCCCTCCCAGATTCATACTCATTCATACTTCCCAGAGGGTGAAACCTTTTCTTTTTGAAAACTCCAGAAGCATTCCTCTAGCACTACTTCCAGGCTGAACTACCGCAACCTGTAACTCTATGGGGCAATGCCAGGGCTTCAGTCAGTTCTGTTCAGTCTTCTTTTTAATGCTGCATTGAAAGGCTAGAGTCTATCACAGAGTTCCCCTGCCTTAATTTGGACTCGGTCGTCCTGTATGAAGAATGGTCAAAGGAATTTTTCATCCTGGGTACTATTCTCATTATCTTGACCATTCTGATTATGGATCAGGCCAAATTTGCACCTCTCATGTAGAGATCTCGGGAAATGCAGACTCAATACAACCAGAATCTTCCTATATATGAAAAAACAAAGGCAATAAACATTTGTTATAATTGCAGATGAGTAGGCATCTATTTTGCCTTACTGGCATATCAAGGGTATGGATGTCAAACATAAGTTTATTTGGAAACCCTACTGCTTGCCGTATAGATACATTATTTTGCAGAGGTGGTGAGTGCAAAGTTAGCACCAACCACAGTCACCATTATGTGAATAAGACCCAGGTAGAAAAAAAGAAAAGTACAAAAGAGTTTTCCTTCAAACAACAAAGAAAGATAATTTAGTCTGGCAAGTAACCTGAAATAGCAGTATTTGTATTGATTATGAATTACCACATAGACAAGTATTTTATGAGGCTGCTGGGATTAAATACCCCCTCCCCAACACACACACACACACACACACACA